>NC_066632.1:16192974-16492974 GCF_025201925.1 Gopherus flavomarginatus | reverse complement strand
CCTGCCTGCCACCCTCATTGCGACTGGCAGGCGCCCCCAGCGGCTTGCCACCCCAGGCACATGCTTGGAGTGCTGGTGCCTGGAGCCACCGTTGCGAATGACCCAACTGCTCCAGAGCTTGGAAAGTGAGTCCACGCAGGTAGGCAACAGGAGAGACTCAGGGGGCAACCTGGACATGAATGTACGCTGCTGCCCCTATGGAGGGGAAGGCTGGGCCCTTGGGGAGGGCACTTGCTAGGCCTTGGGGGACCCAGGGTCAATTCCCTGCTCTGCAGCAGCCTGCTGGAGTGATTTGATCAGACTCTGTCCCAGAGCCACCAGAGGAGCTGAGGGGCCCCAGTCCCATGTTTAGGTACCACTGGGCTATGGGCTATTCTGAGGTGGGTCTCACTCTCGCTCCCCATCTATCCTACTGAAGTTGTTCCACTTTAGTTAATAGTTGAAGAATTAAGTGAATTCGGCCATACCACAAGCAAGACTCGCTCTATAGCCCTTAGCCAGGGCACACGCCTGCGAGGTGGTAGATCCCTCTTCAAACTCCTTCCCTGCATCAGGCAGACGGAGAATTGAATCAGGGGCACCCCTTCATCTGAGCTGAGTGTCCTGAGCCGTGGGCTAAAGGAGAGGTGGGTCCCCTTCCCCCCATGTGTTCTGTGGATAGTTCGTCAGCCCCCCAGCGCACCCTATGGGATTGGCCCTGCGGCAGTGAGGCCGGCAGCTGACCACACAGCTGCTCTGGGCTAGTAGTTCACTTGGAAACAGGCGCCTCCCTGTGGGCTCAGGCCTGGCCGACACTTTGAAGCTCGACTGACACAGCCCTGGTGCTCAGGGGGTGAAAAATTCATGCCCCAGAGCAACACAGTTAAGCCGACCTAACTACTAGCGTAGCCGGCTGCTGTCCTCATTCAGGAAAGGGCAGTTCCTGCAGCGAGGGAAACAGCACTGCCAGCCCCCCATGAAAGTGTCCACACTGTGGTGCTGCGGAGCCACTGGGGCTCCGCCACCACAGCGCCCGCAGTGTAGACGTGGCCCTGGGCCCTGACCTCCAGGAGAGGGGTGGAGCTTAGCACACAGCCTTCTCCTTGGCATTTCCCATTGGCTGGCTCCCGCCCTGCTCGCTGGCTCTTGTTACTCCCATTCTCAGGCACCTCTCTCCCCCATCCATCAAAGGGGAGCCCGGGCGCCTGACTCAGGCCTCATGGACGACCTCGTTATTCCAGCGAATGTCTAGGCCCTACAATGTTCAGCATCACCACCCCCCAAGTGCATCCATGGAGCTGGGCCTCAGTTCCCCTCTGTACACCGGGGCCAACAGCCCTCCCTCAGCTCCTATCCAGAGCACAGCCTGTCCCAGCACCACTAGCGTACTCTGCAGGGCAGGTGGGTTCTGAGCCGTGTCAGGGCAGAGTCTGTGCTGGCCCACACGGGCTCTCTGGGGCTGGGCTCCTTTCTTGTATGTGCTTCTCTGGAGTCTGTACAGCACCTGGCACAATGGGGTCCTGGCCCTTGACTGGAGCTCCTGGGTGCTACCATAATACAATTTATAGCAGCCTCTCTTGATTGAAAGACCTCAGCCAATGTCTCTAAACCCAAACTTGGCATATCTCCAGAGGGCTGCGTCCTAACTGGCCTAAATCAGATACCTGCATGTGCAAATGGGCCAAATCCTGAGGGTCATTAACTCGGGATGATCCTTTGTTCTACTACAGACACCCTAGCCAATAGACTGGCTCCCAGGGGGTTGGCTGGGGAGCAGGTGGCCTGGCCATGAAGGCACCTGCTCGAGGTCTGGGATCACCGGGGGAGGTTGAGGCAGGTGACAACATGGCTGGAAGGCTACAAAGGGCCAGGGCTGATCTATTTCGTGTCTGTGTACATTTTCACCAGCTAAAGAGAAGGGGCTCCCCAGAGCTCTCCCACCCCCAGTTGCTGCAGGATCCCAATGTGGTGAGGGGGACCCTGTGACCTGAACCCAGATAGACCCCGAAGGACTCCCAAGGGACAGGTTAGCTGGTGAGTGGCACTGCAGTTGGGGGATGGTTGTTTCCTTTATGATCTGGGCTCTGTTAAGTGAAGAGCAATGGGGCTAGAACCCTGCACACGGTGTCTGTGTGCTCCGTGCTACACTGACCACCCGGCCACTGGAAGAGGGAACCCAGCCAGCCCACACCTTCAGGGGGAGTTCTGGGAGAAGGGAGGGGGCTACTGGGGGGTCAGTGCTGGGCCTGGGGCCCTAAGGCAGGTGGGTCGCGGGGCTTCATTTCTGTGAAGGGGTAACAGACAGAGTCAATGCTCAGGAAATGTGACACAGAGGCACAGGAGACACCAGCGCTGCAGCCTGTGATACCCTGGGAAGCTCAGAGCACTTGTGGGGTTCAGTGTCTGGACCTCCGTAGCGATCTGGTGAGCCACCAGTGGTGGCAGCCTGACCGCATCTGGGACAGAGGCCTCTATGGGGAAAATAGGATGGAGGCAGAGTTGTGCCCCCGGCCCATGCTCTGGCCCTAGGTACCAGAGACCTGGAGCCAGGGGAGGAACAGAGCTAGAGAAGCATCAGATTCAAGTTTATTCATTGCACTGGGCACAAAGGGCACAGCATGGTTCTGTGCCAGCGCCCATGGCGAGGGGACGGCAGGGGCAGCAGGCCAGGTGGGGCTCTCCGGTGCCCCAGGCTGGGTCTTGGCGTCACTCCAGCCCTATCTTGCAGCAGCGCGTGGCTGTCCAGTCGATGCCTCCACACTGGCAGTGGCAGGTGGAGTCAGAGCGAATGTCCCAGGAGCCGCAAGCCATTCCGCAGGCACAGCCCGTGGGCTTGTACCTTGTGGGGGATGGGGGAGGTGGGGTTAGAGGAGCAGCTATTGGCAGGATGGGAGTCATGGGAGGTAGCAAGGTGCCTTGCTCTCTCCTCCTCCCCAGCATCGAGAGCATGGCCCTGTGGTTCCCTTGCAGCCAGGTCATTGCCCAAGCAAGGGAAGCCAGTGAGACGTCCCAGGGGTCCGATCCGGAGGCCCACACTGGTCCCAGCTCAGCAGCATCCAGTGCCCCCAGGGACTCAGGAGTGGTGCGAATGCCATTGCTCCCGGCATTGGGCAGCACATGGGCAGGGCAGCCCCAGACAGGCTGGTGGTGCATCGCTGCCCCAGCTCCACACCCACCCAGGATTGCAGAGGGGGTGGGGTCTGTGCCTCAGTGGCCCCTTCTTCCTTGGGCCTGCGGGGCACTCGGGAAAGTGCTCTCACCTGCTGGGCAGGAGACAAGTGCCCCACATGCAGAGACGTCCTGGCAGAGTAGCTTGGCTTTGGCCAGGGTGGAGGACACTGCAAGGCAAGAGGCAGAGTTGTAGCCAGCAGGACCCTGGGTGTGGAAAGGCTGCCCCCTCCCCACAGGCTCAGGTGGAGAGAAGCTGCTTCTGCCCCAGCTGTTACCTGGGCAGGTGTAACCCATCCAGCCTCACTCCATGTGATGCTCTGGCTCCCCTGAGTGGTGGCTGGGCTACATAAAGCCTCAGCGCCTGGAGCTGGGTGCTGTAGCTGAGCCTAAGGCAATCAAAGCTCCTGGCCTGAGATCCAGAGGTCTCATGTTTGATGCTAGTTGCCCACAGCCCCCTAGAAGAGTGTTACCTGGTGGAAGCCACTGGGCATCCAACAAGACTCCCCTGGGCTGTGAACAAAGGGCAGGGGTGGAGGAAGCAGAAAATAATTCCTGGCTGCTTCCCCCAGCCAATACGCCCTTAGGTGCTGGAACTGGGGCACTATTGCATGTCCCCGTCTGGACTTGAAGAGGATTCCATCATATACATGGTTTACAGTTTGGTTCAATGGCTCTCAGCTCCCCCGCAATACAAATTTTTCCAGCCCCGCTGAATGCAGCCATGTCCAGGTGAGCAGCAGCCTGAGAGAGATGAGTAGAGCAACCCCAGCCAGCCCGGTTCAGCCCCTGGGGTGAAGTGGTGCTAGCTGTGCAGATGGCATCTCATGGACCCTTTCTCCAGAAACTTCCATGGGGTGACTGACCAATCCAGTGGGTCTGTGGCTAAGGCACTGGGCTGGGCTGCAGGAGATGTGGGTTTAATTCCTGCCTCTGCCACTGACTCCCTTTGTGACCTTGGGTGAGTCACTTAGTCCCTCTGGACTTCCGTTCCCCTTTGTGCAATGGGGATAACAATCCATCTCTTGGCAGCTCTTTGGGTCAGGGAGCATCTCACCATGGCCTGTGCAGCACCTGGCACGACGGGGCCCAGAGCGCAGCCACTGAAATAGAACTAACACAAATACTGGCTCCATGCTGTGCTCAGGCCTGAACTGAAGCTGAGGAACTTCAGGGAACCCCCAAGGGTTCCAGCTCCCCCTCGCCATGTTTACACACTGAATGGGGTTGGAAGGGAGCAGAATGAGACAGGCAAGGAGAGAGCTGTCCTGGGTGGTTTGGCAGGAGTTGGGATCAAACCTGGGACTCCTGGAGTCTCTGCCTAAGTCAAAGCCCCAGGCCCATCAGCTCTGAGGCAGTATTAGAAACTATATGACTCAACCACTAGAAAAAGATAGAGACCCACAGTGTGGGGCACAGGTAATGTTGCTCTTGTATGTGATTAGTTCCAACAAGTCCTCATGTGGCTTTCCCAGCAGTTTAGTTGATCCCATTAATCTTGGTTTAAAAATCAGGAAAAGATTGACCCAGTCACTGACGCTGCCTGTGTCATATCTCACCAATGCACAAATGACTTGCGAGCCTGGGCAGGCTGGTGCAATGGTCCAGACTTGTGCTGACTCCCTGTATGATCTTGGGTAAGTCATTTAGCTTCTCTGGCCCAAATCTACAAAAGTCTCTTGTTTCTAGACACCCTGAAAGCCCTGTTAACTCCTGTTTGGCCACTGCCAGACATCTAATAAACCTGGCACCCAAGTGTTTGCAATAAGAATACACTGGAAAGGGTGCAGGGGTCAGACGCTGCGTGGTAGGAAGGAGGAGAGACAGGTACAGCAGAGAGTGTAAATGAGCCAGTTTGGGAGGAAAGCTGTAGCTTTGGCAGCTCCCTCGCCCAGTTTGGGGCTCAGAGTAGAGACTTTTGCTGCAAAGTCCCATCCCTCGGCCCCCCCTAAATGTGACCCCCCATTTCTGGGCGTAGTGACCCTGGGTCAGTTACCTATGGAACTAATTGCTGCCTGCAACTTCAGATCGACCGCACCGTCAATGATGCACTGAGCACCCGTCTGGTACGTGGGCACCAGGAGGGTGAGCAGCAGGAACACGGCAGCCTTCATCCCACTGGGTGCTGAGCTACCTGCAGGGGAGAGACCCAGCCAATGTGTGAGACCCCAGAACAGGAGCCCTCTGGAACTGGTGGCAGGCGCCGAGGTGCACATAAGGCAGCGGAGTGGGGCACAGGCATGATGGAAAGCCACAGTGCCAGGGAAGGTGGTGAGGGTCAGAGCGGGGACAGGCAGGGCCAAGGGGGCAGGGGAGGTGGGGAGGAAAATGTAGGGGGCTGGAAGGGATACTGAGGAGTGGGAGAAATGTAATGGCAGCAAATAGGGAAAAGGGAGGAAGGATTTGGAGGAGGAGACTGAGAGTGTTTGGTGAGTGGGGAGGCAGGCAGGATGGTAATGGTGGGTTATTGGGGAGGGCTGGAATGGCACCCCCATCCTAGGGGCTAGCAGAGCAGGACTGCTTCCAAGCTGCCAGTGGGGACCATGTGCACTGGCGGTTGCATTTTCAGGCTGAAATCGACACCCACAAACACATATGCACACACATACACAGACACACACACGGGAAGGAGGTTCCCGTTAAAGGTTTGGAATGAACTCATTAGAGAACTGATTCCCCGCCCCCTAGGGGTCCCTCCCCAAAACAAAATTAAAGCACTCACAAAAAGAGCCTCATCTCTCTGCTCCAAGCTGCACCTGTTTCACTCGGCACAACTGTAAACCAGTTCGGTGAAAGCCGTGTGAGTTGCAGTGTGGACATTCCTACTCCAATGGAATCGCCATTTGGTAAGCGCTAAATTGACATATGTCTGGTGTGAATCAGGTTCAGATTGAGCTACGCACTATTTTGCACTGAGTTATCCATTATAGACTGATCTAGTTCGAGCCATGCCCCTCTGGGGCAGATGCAGCTAGCATAGTATAAAATCATTTATAGCAAAAGAGTTTTTTAGTTAATAAGTATCCTTAAATAGGTGCAAAACTAGGTTTAGACCAGTCCTTATGGGATTAAAACCAGATTTATATTGGTTTAATTTAAGGGTAACATTTTCCCGTGATTTAGGATTCTAACTCCCATTGACTTTCAACGAGACGAGGCTCCTAGAGGCCAGATACCAAAGGCATTTAGGCACCTAACGATGCACATAGGCAGCTACATTATTTTTGAAAATGGAACATTAACTCCTGAATCCCTTAGCTGCTTTACCATACTTTATCCCAAGCCAATCTCTTGCTACATAGAGAGGAGCTCGGTTCACATTGGATTAAGAGCGTCCCCACTGTGCCTGGAACCAGATTAACTCCATCACTTTTGAAAGCCTTTGAAAGTTACACCACTGCCACCCTGACTATGGCCGAGGTCCCAGGGAGCTGGGCACACACAGGAGCTGTGCCCCAAACCCACCCCAAGGCTGAGTCTGGAGAATCCCACCCGACCAATGGTACAAACTCACCTTCTGGCACAATCTTGCAAGAGGCTGTTCCCAGTTCACAAGCTGCCCCTTTAAATAGGAGCCAGCTGGAGCAGAGGTGGCGAAATCTTCCATCCCATTGGCTGCTTGACAATTGACTCCTCCTTCCCACAAGTGTGAGACGACCCCAGGGCTGTTTCTAACAAAAAATGTTTCTTTTGCAACTTCCCTGTTTGCTCAACCCCTGCCCAGCTCTTCATTGCCAGGGCCAAATTCTCCCTTGGTGTAACTCCATTACACCAGTGTAGGCTCTGAGGGTCTGGACAGCCCTGCTCCTTGGGCTCCCACTCTGTGGGAACATCCTGGGTGCTGAAAGGCGCTTGCTGGAAAAAAGGGCCACTCTGGGTTTGGAGACTGAGGAGTGGGCTGTGCTGCAGCTGGAAGTGTAATTAACTTTGCTGGAGCTAGCGAAGTGAAAATAGCAATGTAACCTCGGTGGTGCAGGAGGTGGGATGGGCCAGCTGCCCCATGCATGTACCCTGGGTCCCAGACAGCCCATCCCACCTCCCGTGCTGCCATGGCTACATACCTGCTCTAGCCCACTAGATCAGTCGGTTCCTGAGCTGGAAATTACACCTCTGGCTACAGTGTTGATACAAATCAGCTCCATGTTGTTGGGGAACCAGGGTGCAGTATCCAGCCTGTCTCATGAAAGACACCCCCCACCCCAGCCTCTGCTTAAATCAAAACCCATCAGAGGAAAGAAAAACTTGCAGAGAGCAGTGAAGTTCATTGGGAGGCACACCTAGACCCCTTCTGACAAGGGTGACAAGATTAAGGCATCCCCATTTGCATACAGAATGAAGAACCGAGACAACTCCCCTAGCCTCATCTGCTTGAAAGATGGGACAGGGAGACATCACAATTTGCATACAGAATGGAGAACAAAGAACCGCACTGAACCCTGGGACCAAAAAAGCAGGGAATCATGGGAATCTCTGCTCCAGATGCTAATGAACCTACACCTGCACATACCTAGCTCAGTAATTATCAGACCAATTCTAGTAAGGAATTCTTGATCGATATCCAAAATACGGAAGCAGCCTAGTTGCATTGTGAGCTCCCTGGAAGAAAACACTGCCCATAGCCAAGAGTGATCAGCTCCTATTGTCTAGCCTAAAGAAAACCCTTGAGTCATCAGCTTACCTATAAACAAGTCTAGTGTTCTCCTTTGAACCATTGTATTTTCTCTACAAAAATCCCTACTCACCCTCCAGTCAGTGTTCTGATGTATAGACCCAAACTCTGCATCAGTTCCACCGGGACTTCATCTTCTCCTGACTGATCGTGCTGGGGGCTCTGCCCATCTCCAGCACTCAGGTCCCTGAGCTACCACCATCACCTGGGAACCCCGACCAGTTCCAGCTTCAGGGAGCGGTGAGATCCCCTTCTCTTTTTTTCTCTCTCTCTTTGTTTCCCTTTCTACCTTAGGTTTTAACCTTTAATAATGTAGGTTATGTTGGTTTAGCCCTTCTTGTGTAGTTATCACTATTATTCAATAAATAACTCTCATGGTTAAGCTGGTTGCTTCTCTCTCTCTTGCTGAACTTTATTCTTTCGTGTTTTTAGCTTCCCCCATTTGCTCTGCAGCAACGCCTCTTTTATCTAAGCTAAAGATCCCTGCAGCGCCCAAAATTACTGTGGGGTTTGCTCATCGAGTAGGTTACTGCCAGTGATGTGAGAGTGGGGATAGGGACGTGCTGAATCTGGGACGCATAAGGGAAACAGCTTGAAAGTGCTGCTTGACCCGGTCTGCTCAGACTTGCTCTGTTAATGTACGTGTGGGTGTGGGTGTGTTTATCTGGTTCTGGGGCTGGAGAAACCCAGCCCTGGGGAACTGTGGTCCTGCAGGGTAGCTCCATTGGGAGGGGACTTGCAGAAGGGAGAAGTAGAGCTCCATATGAACACACAAGTGACACAAGCAGCACATTGATAGAATTACAGAATCCCTTCCCCAGAAGAGTAACCCGAATAAATGAGTCTACCCCAAAGCAATGGGCAAATCCAGTGGTTTCCCCAGGAATTGAAATTAGGGGGGGTATTCGAATTTACTGGGGGGGGGGGGGTCAGGTCCTATGAGATATATAAAAGAGATATGAATAAAGTAAATGTTTTGTTAGGATTATGCAAATTTAACATAAGGAAAATGCAAGTTACACCAAAACACATAACAGATCTAGATTTCTAAAAAAAATAATAATTAAAAAATGTATTTAATTTAAATTGACTTTTGAAAAGTAAGTCATCATGGGATAAGAGGGAAGTCCTCTCATGGATCAGTATCTGGTTAAAAAATGGGAAACAAAGGATAGGAATAAATTATCAGTTTTCAGAATGGAGAGAGATAAATAGTGGTATCCTTGAGGGGTCAGTACTGGGACCAGTACTGTTCAACATATTCATCTGGAAAAATGGGTAAACAGTGAGGTGGCAAAATTTGCAGATGACACAAAAACTATTCAAGATAGTTAAGTCCCAGGCAGACTGCGAAGAGTTACAAAGGGATCTCACAAAACTGGGTGACTGGGCAACAAAATGGCAAATTAAATTCAATGTTGATAAATGCAAAGTAATGCACATGGGAAAGCAATCTCAACTATACATACAAAATGATGGCATCTGAATTAGCTGTTAACACTCATGAAAGAGATATTGGAGTCATTGTGAATAGTTCTCTGAAAACATCCACTCAGTGTGCAGCAGCAGTCACAAAAGCAAACAATGTTGGGAATCATTAAGAAAGGGATAGATAATAAGACAGAAAATATCACATTGCCTCTGTATAAATCCATGGTACGCCCACACCTTGAATAGTGTGTGCAGATCTGGTCACCCATCCTAAAAAATATATATTGGAATTGGAAAAGGTACAGATATGGGCAATTAAAATGATCAGGGGTATGAAACAGGAGGAGAGATTAAAATGACTGGGAATTTTCAGCTTAGAAAAGAGATGACTAATGGGGATATGACAGAGGTCTACAAAATCTTGACTGGTGCGAAGAAAGTGAATAAGGAAATTTTATTTAATCCTTTACATAACAGAAGAACTAGCAGTCACCCAATGAAATTAATAGGCAGCAGATTTTAAAAAAACAAAAGGAAGTACTTCTTCACACAATACAAAGTCAACCCAGGGAACTCTTTGCCAGGGGATGCTGTGAAGACCAAAACTATAACAGGATTATAAAAAGAACTAGATAAATTCCTGGCGAATAGGTCCATCTGTGGCTATTAGCCAGGATGGGGAGGGATGCAATACCATGCTCTGAGTGTCCCTAGCTTGTTTGCCAGAAGCTGGGAATGGGCAACAGGGGATGGTCACTTGATGATTACCTGTTCTGTTCATCCCCTCTGAAGCACCTAGCCTTGACCACTGTTGTAAGACAGTGTACTGGGCTATATGGACCATTGGTCTGACCCAGTATGACCATTCTTATGTAAAAATTAATTATAATAATAAAAATGCTTAGTACAGAAACTCCCCAACATAATGACCTCCCAAGATAGCAACAATGTGAGATAACAACCTTGGCAAATAATGCATTTTAAAAATCTTGGCCTACTAGGAAACATTTATATAAGTTTCCATTCCCAGTCACAAATCCAGCATTCTGGAGCAAAGTCACTAAAATATAGTCCAACAAACAAATGTTTATTTAACATGCCCCTCACTTTTCCCTCCACCACACTCCACTCACCGGTGTTGTCCTTGGTCAGTGGAGACTCAGAGTTCAGAGGTGCTTTCAAGTGAGTACACCTTCCAGGTGGGGGACAAGAAGGCACTTTGCTTGTTCCTCCAGCTGCTCACTGTTCGCTCTGGCCACGTCTGTTCGTTGTGCCACTGTTCACTTCACCACTCTGTTGCCAATGGCCCTGCACAGTCACCTTCGGCTGCCACCTGCCACTGTGACTTCTGCCAGTTGGTCTCTTGAGGTTCCACCAGCTCTCAGTGATTTTAGCTGAGCTCTCAGTGGGGGAACCTCGCTCGCTGCTAGCACAGTCTGGGTTGTCTCTTACACAAAAACACTGTCCCCACAGGAACACTGTCCCCACAACAGGACTAAGCACTTAGACTTGATTGTCAGTGATTTCAGCTGCAGTGGTCACTTAACAGAACAAAAGACTATCTATGGAGCCTAATCAGCTCTGTCTTTAAACAGTGGAGGGGGACAGGTCCCCACCCTCTCTCTTGATGTCTTCAAATCATCACAGGCTAAGTACAGTTCTACTGCCCTTTACTCATACAATAAGAACAACATTTCATCCCCCCTTCCCCCCACATTCAAGTGGTTTGTAACCCAATCCCAGCCAAAGTCTATCACTTGGACAACACAGCTCTGTTTGCTGGATAGCTAGGTAAATTAGGTGTGAATGTAAATATAATCTGGCCCTGAAGCCTTTCCCTGCAGCCCCAGCTCATCACTAGCTGTCAGGGAGAGCTCATTTAGACTTTGCTTACAAATCATCTTTTGAAATTATTAGGTTGGCCAACATCACCGAAATGAATGCACTGACATCATAAAAAACAGCTGTATTAAGGAAGCAAGGAAGCTAGTCTATGTTCATACTTTCCTTATACTTTTTCAGATACACATATTTTATTGTTGCAGGGGGGCAACAGTTGGGGTTCGTTTACCCGGTGTGCGTATCCCCAGTGACCACACCGGAGTGGAGAAGCAAGTATCTTTATTTGAGTCAAATAAGGTGCAAGGAGATATAAAATCTCAGACCATGCACCCATCACTATCCGTTGCCATGTCTTATATACCTTACTTGTTTACAAAGATGTTAACAGGTGCTACAATTCATCATTTACAATTCATTAACTACCGGATCTTTTAATTAACTATATCCTTAACCCATACTACTGACCCCCCCCCTTTGATCGATTACATCTTGTACCATAAACAAAAGAACACAAGAAAATGATAAATGATTACATGTACTCATGCTAACTTTAAAGGAACATATTGTTTAGCTCAAAAGGCAGTCGTAGGCCTGAGAATGTAAACTTCTGACCCCACGCCATATTGCCAGTTACCTGGAGCCCTGCACCCCCCAACATTATCATACACTGTATAAGCTTTTAAAGTGTGTATTAATGTTTCAGTTTAAATTCAGATTTCCAAACAGTCACTGAACTGGAATGTAACTAGCTCACAAAACTGGGGGGTGTAGGGAAAATTCAGGGGGGGTGTCGGGAAATCACTGGGCAAAACTGGTAACAGTGTTGCGGCCAGGATCCCAACCGACACAGCAGCAGGCCGCCTGCTGCTGTTAGGGCCCTGGGCTGGGATGCAGAGGAGTGGGCGGGCCTATGTCCCCCCTGCCATCCCACTCACGGGTGGCAGTCTCCCCCTCGCCCTGACGCTCAAGCCCAGGAGCCTGGGCTTCTTACCTTGCAGAACTGTTTGCTCAGCCCCTGCCTAAGGGTCTGAGCCCTGCATTGTTGTTTGCAGCCCCGCCCTGACCGAGGGCCTGGGCCTAATAGACTGAACTGTTTGCTCAGCCCCTGCCTGAGGGTCTGAGCCCCTGAACTATTTGTCTGTTGCCCTTCCCTAACCGAGGGCCTGGGCTTAATAAACTGCGCTATCTGCTTGGCCCCTGCCTAAGGGTCTGAGCCCTGCATAGTTGTTTGCAGCCCTGCCCTGACCGAGGGCCTGGGCCTAATAGACTGAACTGTTTGCTCAGCCCCTGTCTGAGGGTCGGAGCCCTGAGCTGTGGTTGTTGCCCCAGGTAGTGAGGTGGCCTGGCTCCCAGCCACCCCAGAGAGGGGTGAACCCCAACAGCGGACGTCTACATGGAGTATAAGTTTTCATGGGTGAATACCCACTTTGTCAGATGCAAGTCTATAAGGTGCCACAGGACTCTGTTACTTTTTACAGATCCAGACTAACGTGACTACCCTGCTGATACTTGAGTGATAAGAATGTTATAGCAAAAACATTTAAAAATATAGCAATATATTTTATGTCTGGTTATGTTGCAAAATGTGAAAGCTAACAGGTTTCCACCTTTGTTTGCCAAACACACCCAAGTGTCATAAACGTTTAATACCCTCAAAGTATTTGCATAGACCTGTATTTAACATTTATTTTGGTTGAATTTTTATACTTGTTTTTGGTTATGTTGGTGGAAAATAGGTGGTGGTAAAGTTTGCTTCTGAACAGTGAACAAAAGTTGAATTGGTATCACAAGGAAATTAATTTTTAAAAGCTTGGGTAAAAATTATGTTATTCATTTGCTAAAACAGTGCTCAGCATGGGAAAGCAATGCGCCTTCTCACAGAAGATTGTGAGCATCTATTTTAGCAGTTAAGCACTATCTTTAGTATAAAAAATAAGTAATGCACATGTTAAGGAAGTAAAATGCAAAACTGCAAAAGCATCTAAAACAGGTATATTTGTGCTAAAGACTTGGATAAATCAGAACAAAAGCATAGCTTGTGTTATCAAAGACTCCATCCCTATTACAGTGTAAACAAGCTAAATTAATCTGTATATTAAATTTGAGTTACTGAAAACAAGAGAAATGTAAAACAAACCAGCAAAACGTTATTTGTTAACCAACACAAGCTGGTTAAATTGCACCCACAGACCGAAGACACCAGAAAATATCAGTGCATACTAAGAAACCCCTGGGCATCAAGAATCAAAAATGAAGTGCTTTAGAAATAAATGACTGAACTACACCTCAGTCTACCATATATGGACAGTTAAGTATGAAAACAGCTAGAAACCACTAACTGGGGCAGGCCTGTTTAGGAAAGTATATTGAGCAAAGCAAGTTTGTGTCTATGGTTTTAAATCTTTATCACTGAAATAGGGATGCCTTGGCTACTGTTTAAAAGTAACTGTATCATTGCTGTATACTTTTTGGATGTGACTAGCAGATTCTCACCCTACAAGCAGGCTGCAAATCCTTAAGGGGCAAGCTGCACTTGCTTACAGCTTGGAATCCCCAAGTGTTTCATTCACAGGCTAGAAATCCCTTTAGCCTGGGTCCAGCACTTCTCCTCGTTCAGTCTTTGTTTCTCAGGTGTTTCCAGGAGTTTTCTTGGGTCACTGAAGAACACCAGGTGATGTCACTCCCTGCCTTATATAGCTTTTGCATATGGCAGGAACCCTTTGTTCCCAGATCAGTCTGTGGGGAAAAATACTGACATCCCAAGATGGGGTCCAGCATCATGTGGTCTGATCACATGTCCTTGTAGAGTCATGGATGCCGTTACTTGAAGGTTGTCTGTAGTGTTCTCAGGAAGGCTCCCCAGGTGGGAGATAAGCTTCTCCTAAGGCCTAGGGTTTTTTTCCTAATAGCCCATTGCCCTGAATAGGCCCTTCCCCACCCACTAACTGGACTGAAAACATCTTGTCTAGTGGCCATTACCCAGGTGTAACTACATTTGAAATACAGATTCATAGTCAATATTCATAGCTTCAGATACAAAAATGATACATGCATACAAATAGGATAATCATATTTAGCACAACTTTTCCAATGACACCTCACATTACTTATCTTGCATAAAATGCATTATTATGCTATAACCATATCATAATACTATCCCTGTGAAGAATATGGGGTGCAGTGTCACAAGTACTACCCATAAAGAACCACCAGCACAGTTCGGTGATGAAGGCACTCAGCCAGGTTTATTGCCCTCAAGACACAGTACTAGCGCACTGGCTCCATGGTTACAGGTATCCAGGAGCAGCAAAATTTGAATTTTTTGGTGCCCCTAGAATGTTGGCACCCCAGGCATGTGCCTGCTGTGCCTAATGGGAAATCCGGCCTTGAATGTAATTTATAATTTGATTTTGGAGTCTCCTATTTTGAGAGATACCAGACCGCGGAATAGTCTTTTGCCCAGCCCTGGAGTCTTGTGCACATTCCTGATAAGATGCTAGTATATCAATTAACAAAGAAATATACAGTAATTATACATCAGAGGGGTAGCCGTGTTAGTCTGGATCTGTAAAAAGCAACAGAGAGTCCTGTGGCACCGTTAAGACTAACAGATGTATCGGAGCATAAGCTTTTGTGGGTGAATACCCACTTGGTCAGACGCATCTGTTAGTCTTAGGGTACGTCTACGCTATGGGATTATTCCGATTTTACATAAACCGGTTTTATAAAACAGATTGTATAAAGTCGAGTGCACGTGGCCACACTAAGCACATTAATTCGACGGTGTGCTTCCATGGTCCGAGGCTAGCGTCGATTTCTGGAGCATTGCACTGTGGGTAGCTATCCCGTAGCTATCCCATAGTTCCCGCAGTCTCCCCCGCCCCTTGGAATTCTGGGTTGAGAGCCCAGTGCCTGATGGGGCAAAAATCATTGTCGCGGGTGGTTCTGGGTACAGCCTCACCCCTCCCTTCGTGAAAGCAGCAGACAACCGTTTCGTGCCTTTTTTCCTGGGTGAACTGTGCAAACGCCATAGCACAGCAAGCATGGACCCTGCTCAGATCAATACCACAATAGTGGATGTTGTAAACACCTCGTGCATTCTCGTGCAGTCATTGCTGAACTGGGACCTGCAAAGCCAGGCAAGGAGGAGGCGGTGGCTACGGCAGTGCGGCGACAAGAGTGATGAGGACATGGACACAGAATTCTCTCAAACTGTGGGCCCCTGCACTTTGGAGATCCTGCTGGTAATGGGGCAGGTTCTAGCCATTGAACGACAATCTTGGGCCCAGGAAACAAGCACAGACTGGTGGGACCGCATAGTTTTGCAGGTGTGGGACGATTCCCAGTGGCTGCGAAACTTTCGCATGCGTAAGGGCACTTTCATGGAACTTTGTGACTTGCTTTCCCCTGCCCTGAAACACCATAATACCAAGATGAGAGCAGCCCTCACAGTGGAGAAGAGAGTGGCAATAGCCCTCTGGAAGCTTGCAACGCCAGCCAGCTACCGGTCAGTCGGGAATCAATTTGGAGTTGGAAAATCTACTGTGGAGGCTGCTGTGATGCAAGTAGCCAAAGCAATCATTAAGCTGCTGCTACGAAAGGTTGTGACTCTGGGAAACGTGCAGGTCATAGTGGATGGCTTTGCTGCAATGGGATTCCCTAACTTTGGGGGGGGCGATAGATGGAACCCATATGCCTATCTTGGCACCGGAGCACCAGGGCACCCAGTACATAAACCGCCAGGGGTACTTATCAATGGTGCTGCAAGCAGTGGTGAATCACAAGGGACGTTTCACCAACATCCACGTGGGATGGCCAGGAAGGGTTCATGAAGCTCGCATCTTCAGAAGCACTGCTCTGTTTAAACTGCTGCAGCAGGGGAATTACTTCCCAGACCAGAAAATAATAGTTGGGGATGTTGAAATGCCTATAGTTATCCTGGGGGACCCAGCCTACCCCTTGATGCCATGGCTCATGAAGCCATACACAGGCAGCCGGGACAGTGGTCAGGAGCTGTTCAACTACAGGCTGAGGAAGTGCAGGATGGTGGTAGAATGTGCGTTTGGCCGTTTAAAGGCGCGCTGGCGCACATTACTGACTCGCTCAGACCTCAGCCAAACCAATGTCCCCTTTGTTATTGCTGCTTGCTGTGTGCTCCACAATCTCTGTGAGAGTAAGGGGGAGACCTTTATGGCAGGGTGGGAGGCTGAGGCAAATCTCCTGGCCGCTAATTATGCGCAGCGAGACACCAGGGCGACTAGAAGAGCACACCAGGAAGCGGTGCACATCAGAGAAGCTTTGAAAACGAGTTTCATCACGGGCCAGGGTACTGTGTGACTGCTGTGTTTGTTTCTCCTTCGTGAACGCCCCCCCTTTATTGACTCCTTCTCTGTAAGCAACTCACCCTCCCCCTTTGATTACAGCTTGCTTAAGGAAATAAAGTCACTATCGTTTAAAAATCATGTATTCATTATTAAAAAGTAATTATAAAAAGAGGCAGAGAACTGACAAGGTATCCTGGGTGTGGTTTGAGAGGAGCATAGGAGGGAAGGAAAAGGCCATTAAATAAATTTCAATGTAATGACAGCCTTTTGGTTGGACTGTCCACGGGGGTGGAGTGGGCAGGTGCACGAAGCCTTCCCCCACGCGTTCTTACACGTCTGGGTGAGGAAGATATGGAACATGGTGAGTGGTGAGGGTGTTTACATAGGGGCTGCAACGGCACTCTGTGACCCTGCTGCTCTTCCTGAAGATCCACCAGACGTCGGAGGATGTCAGTTTGATCACACAGCAGCTCCAGCGTTGCATCCCGCCACCGCTGATCTTCCTGCCTACACCTCTGATCTTCCTGCCGCCACGTCTCATCTCGAGCGTCTCTCCTATCCTCACGTTGGTCCCTCCTATCCTCACGATGGTCCCTCCTGTCCTCACGTTCACTGGCATCTTTCCTGTACTTTGCTACCACGTCCTTCCAGTCATTCAGATGAGCTCTTTCATTGCAGGTTACTTCCATGATTTTCGAGAACATTTCGACTCGCGTCTTCTTTTTCCTCCGCCTTATCTGAGAGAGCCTTCGGGATGGAGTAGGGAGGCTTGAAAAATGTGCAGCTGCATGAGAGAGGGAAAAAAGAGAGAGAAGTATTTAAAAAGATACATTTTACAAAACAATGGTTAAACTCTTTCACAGTGAACAACACTATTCACCGTACATAGCACATGTGATTTCACTACAAGGTTGCATTTTGCATCTTAATATTGAGTGCCTGCGGTTCTGGTGTTACAGATCTCACAGACGCAGGTCCGGGCATCAGAATTAAGCTTGCAGGCGGCCATGGTAAACCATTGTCTCTCAGCTTCTCCAGCCTTCATATACACAGTGCCCTCTGACGCTTCTTCCTGTTAACATGCAGCAGCAGAAGCCAACCCCCCCATCCAATTCTCTAGGATTATTGCTTTACCCCTCCCCCCACCGCATGGCTGGTATCATGGAAGATCACTGCTAATCACCCCCCTTTCTGCCCCCCACTGCGTGGCTGGTAGCTGGGATGATTCCTGCTAGCCAAACACAAAAAAGCTTAGCGCTATCCTTCCTCCCCTCCCCCTGCTTGGCTACGTGCAAGGAATGATTTCCTTTTAAGCAACAGCCCAGTAGGAAAATGGCCATCTCTGTCCCCTTAATTAAATTCCTGAATTTCAACCAGGTTACCATGAACGATATCACTCTGCTGAGGATAACACAGTGAGATAAAGAACGGATGTTTCTTGAATGCCAGCAATCACTGTGACCATACACAGCTATGATACCCGATTACTTGCTACATGCATGGTGTGGTAAAGTGTCCTACCATGGTGGACGGAACAAGACTGCCTTGCCCACAAACCTTCTGCAAAGGCTTTTGGAGTACCTCCAGGAGCGCTTCATGGAGATGTCCCTGGAGGATTTCCTCTCCATCCCCAGACATGTTAACAAACTTTTCCCAGTAACTTTACTGGCGACGAATGCATCCCAAGCCCTCATGGCAAATCAGTCATTAAAAAACACTTGCTTTTAAACCATGTTTTATATTTACAAAGGTACACTCGCCAGAGGTCGCTTCTGTGGCTTCACTGTCTGGGCTAGTGGCTTGGGAGGGCTGGGAAGGTAATTCTGTCTGAGTCACAAAAAGCTCCTGGCTGTTGGGGCTAACGGAGTGCTGTGTGCTCACTGCAAGGTCGTCCTCCTCTTCCTCCTCCTCATCTTCCCCCTCTGCAGAATTCTCAGCCATGGTTGAGATTACAACCCCCACCTCGGAATCCACGGACAGGGGTGGGGTAGTGGTGGCACAGCCCCCTAAAATTGCATGCAGCTCAGCGTAGAAGTGGCATGTTTTCGGCCCTGACCCGGACCTTCCGTTTGCTGCTTTGGTTTTCTGGTAGGCTTGTCTGAGCTCCTTAACTTTCACTCTGCACTGCACTGAGTCCCTGGTGTGATCTTTGGCCATCATAGCCTTAGAAATTTTTTCAAATATTTTTTCATTTCATCTTTTGGAACGGAGTTCTGTTAGCACTGAATCCTCTCCGCATATAATGATCAGATCCAGTACCTCCCGTGTGGTCCAGGCTGGAGCTCTTTTTCGATTCTCAGGAGACTGCATTGTTACCTGTGCTGATGAGCTCTGCGTGGTCACCTGTGCTGATCACAGCTCCACGCTGGCCAAACAGGAAATGAAATTCAGAAGTTCGCAGGACTTTTCCTGTATACCTGGCCAGTGCATCCGAGTTCAGACTGCTGTCCAGAGCAGTCACAGTGGTGCACTGTGGGATACCACCCGGAGGCCAATACCGTCGATTTGTGGCCACACTAACCCTAATCCGATATGGTAATACTGATATTAGGGCTACTCCTCTCGTCGGGGAGGAGTACAGAAACTGATTTAAAGAACCCTTTATATCAATATAAAGGGCCTCGTAGTGTGGACGGGTACAGCGTTAAATCGGTTTAACGCTACTAAAATTGGTTTAAACGCGTAGTGTAGACCAGGTCTTAAAGGTGCCACAGGACTAAAATTTAAAAACATAGGGACGTGAACTTACTTTGTTCAATAATACACACTCTTAAACAACATTTAGACCTGGCCCAGCTAGTGGTTTTTATAATGTCTCTGTAGACGATTGCATGCTTAATTGTCCATATATGGTGGACTGAGGTGTAGTTGGCCAGACTACTATTTATAAAGCACTTCATTTTTCTTTCTTGTTTGAGAGTTTCTTCACTGGGCACTGATATCTTTTGCTGCACCCTTAAACTGCGTAAGTTGGTTAGCATAATAAAGCCTTTGCTTGTTTTACATTCTTCTTGGTTTTAGTGACCCAAATTTAATACACAGATTAACTTAGTTTGTTTGCAAAGTACTAGAGACCAAGTCTTTTATAACACAAACTATGCTTTTGGTCTGAATTTTCCAATTATTTAGCACAAATAGACCTGTTTGAGATTAATAGATTCTAGGACTGGAAGGGACCTCGAGAGGTCGAGTCCAGTCCTCTGCTCTCATGGCAGGACCAAATACTATCTAGACCATCCCTGATAGACATTTATCTAACCTACTCTTAAATATCTCCAGAGATGGAGATTCCACAACCTCCCTAGGCAATTTATTCCAGTGTTTAACCACGCTGATGGTTAGGAACTCTTTCCTAATGTCCAACCTAAATCTCCCTTGCTGCTGTTTAAGCCCATTGCTTCTTGTTCTATCATTAGAGGCTAAGGTGAACAAGTTTTCTCCCTCCTCCTTATGACTCCCTTTTAGATACCTGAAAACTGCTATCATGTCCCCTCTGTTTTCTCTTTTCCAAACTAAACAAACCCAATTCTTTCAGCCTTCCTTCATAGGTCATATTCTCAAGACCTTTAATCATTCTTGTTGCTCTTCTTTGGACTCACGAAAGCTTATGCTCAAATAAATTTGTTAGTCTCTTAAGGTGCCACAAGTACTCCTGTTCTGAGTACGGTTATCCAGCCAGTTATCCATCCACCTTATAGTAGCCCCATCTAAGTTGTATTTGCCTGGTTTATTGATAAGAATATCATGCGAGACATCAGATGCCTTACTAAAGTCTTGATATACCACATCCACTGCTTCTCCCTTATCCACAAGACTCGTTATCCTATCAAAGAACGCTATCAGATTGGTTTGACATGATTTGTTCTTTACAAATCTATGCTGGCTATTCCCTATCACCTTTCCACCTTCCAAGTGTTTGCAGATGATTTCCTTAATTACTTGCTCCATTATCTTCCCTGGCATAGAATTTAAAACTAACTGGTCTGTAGTTTCCTGGGTTGTTTTTCCATAGATGAGCACTATTTGCCCTTTTCCAGTCTTCTGGAATCTCTCCCGTCTCCCATGATTTTCCAAAGGTAATAGCTAGAGGCTCAGATATCTCCTCTATTAGCTCCTTGAGTATTCTAGGATGCCTTTCATCAGGCCCTGGTGACTTGCAGGTATCTAACTTTTCTAAGTGATTTTTAACTTGTTCTTTTTTTTTATCTTCCAAACCCATCCCCTTCCCGTTAGCATTCATTATGTTAGGCATGCCTTCAGACTTCTCAGTGAAGACTGAAACAAAGAGATGATTTTGCAGTTGTTACATAGATATTTCTTTTCATTGAAGAGGTGCACTTACTATTTTTTTCTATTAAATATAGTGCTGAACTGCTAAAATAGAAGCCCACAACCTTCTGTGAGACAGTGTTTTGCTCTTCCCTGCTGAGCACTCTGTTTTAGCAAAAGAGTTAGTAACAAAATTTTACCCAAGCTTTTTAGAATTAATATGCTTGTGATACCAACTCCGCTTTTAACTGTTTAGAAGCACAAACTTTAACAACCTCTACTTCCCTTTAGCAGAATATAAAAGAAAAAAGTATAAAAATTAGGGCTGTAGATTGATCGCAGTTAACTCACGTGATTAACTCAAATTAATCGAGATTAAAAAAATTAAGCGAGATTAATCGTAGTTTTAATCGCACTGTTAAACAATAGAATACCAATTGAAATGTATTAAATATTTTGGATGGTTTTCTACTTTTTCAAGTATACTGATTTCAATTACAAGACAGAAGACAAAGTGTACACTGCTCACTTTATATTTTTTGTTACAAATATTTGCACTGTAAAAATGATAAACAAAAAAACCTGTATTTTTCAATTCACCTCATACAAGTACTGTAGTGCAACCTCTTTATCATGAAAGTGCAATTTACAAATGTAGTTTTTTTTTGTCATATAACTGCACTCAAAAACAAAACAATGCAAAACTTTAGAGCCTACAAGTCCACTCAGTCTAGGGTGATCAGATAGCAAGTGTGAAAAATGAGGGTGGAGGGTAATAGGCACCTATGTAAGGAAAAGGCCCCAAATATCTGGACTGTCCCTATAAAATCAGGACATCTGGTCACTCTAACTTACCCTATTTCTCATTCAGCCAATCGCCAAGACAGACAAGTCTGTTTACATTTACAGGAAATAATGCTGCCCACTTATTTACAATATCACTAGAAAGTGAGAACAGGTATTTGCATGGGACTTTTGTAGCCAGCATTGCAAGGTACTTACGTGCCAGATATGCTATACATTTGTATGCCCGTTCATGCTTTGGCCATGCTTCTATGCTGATGACATTCGTTTAAAAAATGTGTTAATTACATTTGTGACTGAACTCCTTGGGGAGAATTGTATGTCTCTGGCTCTATTTTACCCACATTTCCCCATATATTTCATGTTATAGTAGTCTCGGATGATGACTCAGCACATGTTCATTTAAAGAACACTTTTGCTACAGATTGGACAAAATGCAAAGTAAGATTTCTAAAGATAGCTACAGTACACAACCCAAGATTTAAGAATATGAAGCGTCTTCCAAAATCTGAGAGATGAGGTGTGGAGCATGCTTTCAGAAGTCTTGAAAAAGCAGCACTCCAATGAGGAAACTACAGAACCTGAACCACCAAAAAAGAAAATCAACCTTCTGCTGGTGGCATCTGACTTAGATGGTGAAAATGAACATGCATTGGTCCACACTGCGTTGGACTGTTATCAAGCAGAACCCATCATCAGTATGTCCTTTGGAATGGTGGTTGAAGCATGAAGGGGGATATGAATCGTTAGCATATCTGGCATGTAAATATCTTGCATTGCTGGCTACAACAGTGCCAGTGAATGCCTGTTCTCACTTTCAGGTGACATTGTGAACAAGAAGTGGGCAGCATTATCTCCTGCAAATGTAAATAAACAGGTTTGTTTGAGCAATGGGCTCTAAAATTGTACACTGTTTTATTTTGAAATGCAGTTATTTTTTGTACATAATTCTACATTTTTAAGTTCAGCTTTTGTGATAAAGAGATTGCACTACAGTACTTGTATTAGGTGAACTGAAAAATACTATTTATTTTGTTTTTACAGGGCAAATATTTGTAATAAAAATATTAAGTGAGCACTGTACAGTTTGTATTCTGTGTTGCAATTGAAATCAATATATTTGAAAATGTAGAAAACATCCAAAAATATTTTTCAAAATGGTATTCTATTATTAACAGTGTGATTAATTGCGATTAATTTTTTTAATCGCTTGACAGTCCAAATAAAAACTAAACCAAACTGAATTATTTGAGGGTATTAAACTTTCATGACATCTGGTTGTGTTTGGGAACCAAAGGTGGAAACCTGTTGAAATGGTTTGGTTAGCTTTATCATTTTGCAGCATAACCAACATAGTATTTATTCTAGTTTTTGACATTTTTGCTATAACATTCTTATAACTATATTTAAAGGTGTAAACAAGCTTATAAAAACCCAAACAAATATTTTATATTTTTAAAAAGTATAAAATTGACAATATACAACACAGAACAATATCCATAACATACAGGACAAACTTACATTTAAAAAGAAATGGTGACAAAATTATATTTAGAACTATAGGTATTAAAAGCATTGTTATTAAATTAATACATTTTCAAAAAGACAGGTAAACAAAAGTTAAACATCTAAATAAACAAGTTATCTTTTTATTTAGAATTTTTAATAAACATTTATAAAAATTCATATTCAATTTTTTGCCTTCTTTGTATGTAGAATCTCATAGTTAGGAACACCTTGGGAGTGGAGGTTGTTTGTAACTCTGAAATGTTTGTAACTCTGAACAAAGCATTATGGTAAATCTTTCAAAAGTTTAAAACTGAACATTAACTTAATACAGCTTTGAAACTTTATTATGCAGAAGAAAAATGCTGCTTTTAACCATCGTAATTTAAATGAAACAAGCACAGAAACAGTTTCCTGACCTTGTCAAATCTTTTTTTTTTTATACTTTCCCTTTATTTTCAGTAGTTTGATCACAGCGCTGTCCTGTATGGTATTTTCTTTTTCCCTTTTTTTGGTCTCTGCTTCCGGCAGATTATGTACTTCTGGTTCCAAATGAAGTTTGTGGTTGACCGGTCAGTTCGTAGCTCTGGTGTTCGTAACTCTTAGGTCCTACTGTACTAATTTAGTAACTTAAGGTACTTTCCATTACTTTTATATTATAAACTCTGACATATGGAATTAAGGAAAACTCCTATTTGAAATATTAGTCAGTGGTTAGAGTTCGAAGCAGTCTTCATTTCTGTTGCTTGGCAACCATACCTTATAGCTGCATCCAGCCCAAGCGCAGCGGGCACAGCGCAAACTAGATCAGTCTGTACTGTGTAGCCCAGCCCCTAGCCTGATTCACACCAGATGTCTGTCAGTTTAGCTTAAGTTGATCCTTTAAGAAATGGTGATTCCATCGGATTAAGAACCTCCACACTATGACTCACATGACATTTACCAAACCTGTTTAAAGTCATACCCTGAGTGTCAGCTGCAGTTTGGAGCAGAGAGACGAGGCTCTTCTTGTGGGGTCTTTAATTTTATTTTGGGGAGGGTCAGGGGGTGAGTTCTGTAAGGAGCTACTTCTACCGGTCCAAATCTCTAGCGGGAACACCTTTTCCCCGGGATGTGTTTGTTTGTATGGTGATTTCAGCATGAAAATGCACCCATCAGTGCACATGGTCCCCACTGGCAGCATGGAGGCAGCTCCCACCATTCCAGCTGTCATAAACAGATAGTTAAGAGTTAATGTCTTTTACCTGTAAAGGGTTAAGAAGCTCAGTAAACCTGGCTGACATCTGACCAGAGGACCAATGAGGAGACATGATACTTTCAAATCTTGGTGGAGGGAAGTCTTTGTTTGTGCTTTTTGTTTTGTTCGTTGTTCGCTCTTGAGACTAAGAGGGATCAGACGTACATCCAGGCTCTCCAAATCTTTCTGAATCAGTCTTTCATGTTTCAAAATTGTAAGTAATAGCCAGGCAATGTGGATTAGTCTTATGTTTTCTCAACTTGTGAATGTTTCTTTTTGCTGGAAGGATTTTTAACTTTGTTTGCTGTAACTTTCAATCTAAGGCTAGGTGGAGGTCTCTCTGGTCTATATGAATCTGAGTACCCTGTAAAGCATTTTCCATCCTGATTTTACAGAGATAATGTTTACCTTTTCTTTCTTTAATTAAAAGCTTTCTTTTTAAGAATCTGATTTTCCTTGTTTTAAAATCCAAGGGGATTGGGTCTGAACTCACTAGGGATTAGTGGGAGGGGGGGGAATTAGGGGGGATGGCTAATTCCTCCTTGTTTTAAGATCTAAGGAGTTTAAATCTGTGTTCACCAGGGAATTGGTGAAGCCTCTCAGGGCAGCCCAGGGAGGGGGAAGTTGGGGGGCACGGGGGACAGAGTGTGCCAGACACTGAATTTCTGGCTGATGGCAGCATACCAGATCTAAGCTAGTAATTAAGTTTAGAAGTGTTCATGCAGGTCCCCACTTTTGTACCCTAAAGTTCAAAGTGGGGGAAAAACCTTGACACCAGCCCTCTGCAATGCCCCCATTATCATCCTGCCTGCGTCCCCACCAACACACTGCTCCCAGTCTCCTGCTCCAAATCCTACCTCCCTTTCCCCTATTTGCTGCCATTAAATTCCTCCACCCCTCGGTATCCCTTCCAGCCCCCCACATTCTCCTCCTCACACCCCCTGCCCCCTTGGGCCTGCCTATCCCCCCTCTGACCCTCACCCCCTTCCATTCCTGCTGCTCACCCTCCTGGTGCCTGCATGCCACACAGGGGCTCAGTGCATCATTGACAATGCGGTCAATCTGAAGGTGCAGGCAGCAATTAGTTCCATAGGTAACTGACCCGGGGGCACCTCCCCCAGAGATGGGGGCTCACACCTAGGGGCAGCCAGGGGATGGGACTCTGCAGCAAAAGGCGAAGCTCCAGCAGTCTCTGCTCTGAGCCCCAGACTGGGCGAGGGAGCTGGCTTTGCAATTCATCTTGTGCTGGGAGCCAGTCACTCTCGCTGCCTGTGTCATATCTCACCAATGCACAGCTAAGCAGTGAGCCTGGGCAGGATGGTGTTGTTAGAGGTGTTGTCAGAGGCTACCGGTGTGGTGCTCTGCTCTCTCCCTGTTGGTATCACTCGGCTGCGTGCGTGTGTTCCTTCTGTGTGTTGCCCCAGCTCTGCAGATAGCTGGCACAGCAGACCCGAAGAGAACCCCCAACGACCACAGAGTCTAGTAAGGTACGAAGGCACGTCGGCCAGGTTTATTGCTGTATGGACACAATTGCAGTTCCCTCTAGATTGTTACTCTACCGGGCATACTACGAGAAAATGTCCCCGGTCAATGGACTCGGCTCAGTTAGTGGCGGGACTTTCCACTGCCCCCTCGGCCAGACAAAGACATCGCCCCAAGGATGCATTCTTATACACAGGTACAAACAAGTTACACATCATCACTCCTGATGTATTGAGGTACAACCCTTCTACGTAGCAAGGTACAACCCCTCTACGTAGTAAGGTGCCGCCTCTCACCTTGTACATGTTGGTTTGAACAAAACAACTCCATCCATCATATTACCCTTTTGCCTCTGTCATTGGGATGGGTCAGTCTGTTCCTTGTTATCTGTGTGGAATGTGCAAGTATGTGAATGGTCTGATCTCTAGTGTTCAGTACCTTTTAGGTACGTATCTTCTTGCAGCATCAGCCTGTGAAAGTAAAATGAATTATATATTAAGAATAGAAAGGATTAAAGAAATGTTGTCTGTGCCTTTAAGCAAAAATGTTGGAATGTTGCAACCAGGTGTCAGGAATACAGACATTAACATAGAACAATTGCACCATTTAAGGGCAATTGGTGAAGCATTAGCCTTAGATCGATAACAGTTAGTAAGGAAATAGGATATGCATGCTGTGCCCCAGGTGAATTTTCCTGTTTTGCTTTCTTTGTTCCTTTGTCTAATTCCCGCTCTTTTATCTGTATAAATAAGACTGTTTGGGCCTTGCATGGCCACTCACATATTCTGAATGTTATTGGCGAAGCGCTGCGCTAATAAACAGAGTGGTCTGACAAATTGTGAGTCTTGATTCTAACTTTGACAATTTGGAGGTTCCACCGAGATGGCAACCATCTTCACTGGGGCTGTGTGATTCCTGACTGTTTTTGTGGGATAACCGTGGCAGCCGGCACCTGGGCATTTGGCCCAAGCGGTCCCCCACTAGAGCGGAAAGGCGCACAGCCACAGTGAGGTCTACGCCATCGAACCTGTTGGTTCCCACTCTGTTCTGGTAGGGATCCCGGGATCTGACATCAGGAATCTGGTCAGGTAATTATTTCTGTGTTTTGTCCGGACTGAGGACTGTCCTGTCTCTGTGTCTATCTGTCCTCTTGTGGAGTGTTTGAGTCTGGGTGCCGTCTCTGTCTGGGATCGGCTGACCAAGGGGTTCCTGTCCCCGCGGTCTGAGTGAGTGGAATCTGCACAATTGCAGCCGCACCGCACTTTGGGTAAAACCCCTGGTGTGAAAGCAAGGGCAATTGAGGCAGTAGCCTGTGGGCTCCTTTTGTGTGTTGCACTGGGCATCGCTCTGACGAACCCGAATTTCATTCTTGTGTGATTGGTGTGTGAAGTCCTCCTGTACTGGTAAACAGACATCTAAGTCGGGACAGTTCCCTAAATGAGCGCCGGCTCATTTTATGTATTTAGGATGGGTCCAGACTCCTGTAAATTTCTGGGAAAATGGTCTAGGCTAACTCAGGGGGATCCCAAAACTCAGTGGCCACTGTTAAAATCTTGGAACAAAGACTGAGTGGACGTCTTAAAGGACAAACTCAGCCAACCTAAAACTAAATTGGCTAAAGGAGAGGTTAATTGTTTCATGCAGTGGTGGCAAGAGGCAAATCATAGGTGGACAAAATCAAAACTGGCCTCTCTCAATTATTCAAATAATAAGTTAAAAGTTTTATTAAAAGCCTCCTCTCCCACCACTAGACCGAGCGCTCCCCTTTACCCAGTTCTCCAAACCCCGGATCGATCCAAACCCCTTAATACTCCCATCTCATTGTAAAAAGGACAAAAAGTCCCTTGTTCTGTTCCCCTTTGTTATCTGCCTCAGAAACTGATTCTTTATAGTGTCCCACTACCAATTCAGCAAGGCTGGGGGCAGGAGGAGCTCCTCAACTAGCCCCCACCCTTCCTGGTCCCTTTCCTTGAACATTTCTTTCAAAATTGTGAAATGACCACAATATCACTCACAAACGGTTCATTGGAAAAAGCAGGATCGGGCCCAGACAAGCAGGCAAGCAACAGATAAAGAAAAACAGGTTGAAAGCCCTAAGGGAATAGTGTCAGGAGTCAGAAAAGCAGTAAGTGCAGTCATAAATCCCTGGAACAATACTTAAAATGTTGAAATCTAAGGTGATAAAGGTGTCATTTTGGGACATAAACAAGTGATTTAAGGGAAGAGAGTGAAAAGTTAACTCTATAGAGGCTGGAGAGAATTAAGCAGTTAAACTTTGTGGAAAATGTTAAAAAGGACCATGTTAAAGAGAGAGAATTCTTGGTTTCTTTGCAGCCATTCTGAAGGGAAAATGGGCCCTTTTCCAGAAGAGTGCCTGTAAATAATCCATATATATATATATACAGCTATGCAAAAACAAAGCAGTGTAAAGGAATGTTAAGGAAAAAAAATGTATGTATCTATTTGTCTGTGAAAATATGTAAAGTTCTAAGAATCTAAACCAGCATATCTGGTTTGTAAAACTCCTGTTTTGTAGGTGTAAGAAATTGATTTTGTTTTTGTTTTTAATGCCACTACAAATTCATTTGACTCTTTAATTCAAAGTTGCAAAACTGACAGACCTTTTTGCAAGACACAGGTAATTAGTGTTGTTTGGCTTTGGAATTTAGCATTTAACCCTTAAGGGGTAACTTCATTCTTTACAAAAATTAAAATGTTTTTAAATAAAGACCAAGTCATGGCTGCAATAGGGCAGTCAAAATCAGGAGAATAGGTAGAGATTCTGGAGTCTGTTTGTTTGTTTGGTTTGGTTTTTTTTGTAACAAGAGCAGATAAGAGCTGTAGTGAAAGAATAAGAAATTAACAGTGACCCTCTGAAGCAACAGCAGAGGTGAGGGGCACAAAACAAAAAGAAGCAATGTTAAAAACACTGAGCCTTAAAATGGCTCTGTGGAATCAGACTGTCACTTTGATAAGGATACATGAAAACTCTGTAAGAACAAAAGAAACAGTTACACCTTATGTAAAAATTGATATGGCTAATGTTTTAAAAAAGTTATAGTATAGAAGGAATGTGCATTTTCCCTAGGACATGTGCAGTGTATATTGTAGAAAGGGATGTAAAAAAAAATGCAAATGAAATGTGCTGCTGAATTAAAATCCTATTAGGGCTCCAAAAAGAGCCGCAATAGGCTGTGTTTTCTTTTTCAGATTCCTGTATGTTAAGACAGAGAGTCTCTGAGCTCTGCTGATGGCTTTGAATCCAAAAGCCTAGCCTGTGTTGATGCAAATTACCTAACTGATAAAGAAAGGTGAGAACTGCCAGCACAAAAGAAGCTGCAAATAAAGAACATACCTGGTCAGCACACAAACTGCCTACATAAAAGGCATGGTATAACAAGATACCTTTAATAGATTTGATGCTAATGTTACTGTTAATATTAAACATTAAAATAACTTTAATGTTAGTAAGTACCCCTGTAACAACTTGTAGTGTGTATGATTTTTGGAAAAATTCTTTAAAGTAATATGGTAATGATGCTTCTCAGCTATTATCTGTGAATAAACTTAAAGCTTAACACAGCAGGAAAAACATTACAAACTTGGTCTGCTATATAAGAGGCAAAACTTGAGGTACACCACCTCATGAATTTAATAACTAAACAGTGGAATAATTTTTGCATAACCCTTAAAAAGTAGAAGCCATTAAAACCTGGCCTGCCTATAGAACAAAGAAACCACAGGAAAATATGGGGTAATTCCTCTGTTTTGCCTGCAGTCAGGAAGGGTATTTGTAAAAGAATGGAATCTTTAAGCAATAATCAATGCCACCCCAAAAGGGGTAGAAAAATGTTTTTTTTGTCTTTCAGATAATCCAAAGTACTGTATAATGGACTATGTGTATGTGTTAATTCTTGGGGAAAAGTGTTTAAAAAGTGTTAGCAACCCACCAGAAGAGAAATGTAAATGTAATGTAAGTACTGTGTTTACCAATAATCACATTTACTATTTGCCACAACAACAACAACAAAAGAGTCTCAGCTTACTGTAAGCACTGATTTAGCTGAGTTCTCTATCAATCTTGGCATTGAATGGCAAACAGTTACCAATCATCTGTTAAAAGGTAAAAAGGTAACATGGTTTCTAAAATAAATAAATAAATAACAACAAAAATGTGGAAACCTGGACTATTCATATTATACACGCAAAAGGGGACATGTTAAGAATTGCCACTGCAGAAAAGCATAACAGCTTACCATTGGTATAAAATATTTTCTGGATTGTCTCCCACAACTACTGGCATACTAATGTTACTACCCCTAATTGTTTTTGGTTTTAAATTGTATGTGTTTAATTGAAATGTTTAAAATGTGCTGGTGGATAAAACAAATGTATGTCAAGCTAAAACCACAGGCCCAAATCACCTCCCAGTATTTTCTATTACGTGGACTAAATAAGAAGTGACACTGGCGATTAATAATCTTAGTGGCAAAAGGGGGATATGTAGGAGCAGGATTTTATAATGTCCCATAAGAATTAAAGTATAATTTGATTTCATCCTGCTAGCCACTTTTTTTTAAATAGCAGAAAGAACTGACCCCCTGGGACTATAAGATTCTGTTTTCCCATATGCATTACAAATTGGGCCCTCTCTAACTCTTTATTTTAAGATTTAGGTAGTAAGAGACAGGATTCTCTATTGTGTCTGTGTTAAGTAAATTAGAGAAACATTGAAGGCCTGGGTCTCAATGTAAATTGTCTTAGTTATCAATTGTAAAACTTAGCAAGGTTTAATTTGCAATGCTTTTTTGTTCTATATAAAATACTACTGTTTGTATTCTCAATCTATTTGTGTGAATGAGGAATGTATGCATCAGGAAAAGACAAGGTGTGAAGGCCATTGTTACAGCCAGAGTCAAGGGACAGCTGTTAAACTGTCTGGCATCTCAGAGTGGATACATGCTTCGCAGTGTAAGAATGCACCACCCCCAGTGAACCAACCACCACCTCAGGACCACGCAGAGTCAATTTTTTTGACTCCAGAAGAAGATGTAGAGGAACAGCCTGCAATAACTTACAATCTACGCTCTCGTAAGGGTTGCCAGAAGCAGATGACTACATAAAGCAAGGCCCTAGAAGAAGCAGTAGTGAGCTTAGCGCCTGCTGCCTGGTGGACATAAAACTGTGAGTGCAGTTCCCTCAGTTGAGGTTGTCAGAACCAGAAGGGCCCTGCCTCCAACATGCGCCTCTGGCGGTGCCTGTTCTTCGGCTGCTGGTGTCTTAAGGTCTGGGGAGTCCACAATGACAATTCTTTTATCCAGCAGCAAGTGTGGATAGCTCAGACACTTATTATTTCTAAATGCTGGGTCTGCAGCCACATCCCAGCCCACTCTCAAACTGGTGTTCCTGTCCTGGCTATCCTACTCAATTCCCCAGACCTCACTGGAGGACCTTGTCCATTTTACACAATATGGAACAGTAATGACACCTGGGAAGAGGCTATTGGCAGTTCCTTTATCCCACTTGGGGGAGCAATACACCAGGCAAAAAAAGGCTCCTAAGTAGTTAAATAATGGCAAATAAAACCAGAGAAAGTTTAAGAGCCCTGGCCAAAGAAGCAGGGGCGATCGGACAGGTGGCCCTCCAGAACCGTCAGGCATTGGACATAGTGCTGGCGGCCAAAGGAGGGACCTGTGCTCTCACTGGAAAACAATGTTGTGTGTTTATACAATACCAATGAGGTAATAGATCGCTATAGCCACTTAGAACAAATCGCATATCTTCCTCATGAAGAGCTGAGTTCTTTATGGAAGTGGCTAAGTAACCTGTTCAATTTCTCTGGCATAGGAAACTGGTTGTTTCAGGGAGCCCTAACTATCCTGTTTAGAATCTTAGTGATTTTTGTATGCTTTCAGTTAATCTCCTGTTGTATCCAGAATTGTGTCACCCAGATGACTGCCCCAAAACAGAGTGCTAACATGATGATTTTGAATATCACTGATGAACTAAGAGATAAGGAACGGTTAATTTGTGGAACCCAGTAAGGGTTGGTCATGGCGTACGCCTGACCAAAAGGAGGGATTGTGAAAGTAGAATGAATTATATAGTAAGAATAGAAAGGATTAAAGAAATGTTGTCTGTATCTTTAAGCAAAAATGTTGGAATGTTGCAACCAGGTGTCAGGAATACAGACATTATCATAGAACAATTGCACCGTTTAAGGGCAATTGGTGAAGCATTAGCCTTAGATCGATAACAGTTAGTAAGGAAATAGGATATGCATGCTGTGCCCCAGGTGAATTTTCCTGTTTTGCTTTCTTTGTTCCTTTGTCTAATTCCCGCTCTTTTATCTGTATAAATAAGACTTTTGGGCCTTGCATGGCCATTCACATATTCTGAATGTTATTGGCGAAGCGCTGCGCTAATAAACAGAGTGGTCTGACAAATTGTGAGTCTGGATTCTAACTGTGACAAGCCCTTACCTTGCCAGCTTCTGTGAGCAGGGCCTGCCTCTGGCTCACAGCTTCACTTTGCTTTATGTTAGCAAAGTCTTGACCATTACTTTAGTTCAGGCCTCAGGCCTTATACTGGGCCTTTATCAGGGCCTTCACTTACTACATTCCTCCACTTTTTGTCTTTTTATGGGGAGGATGTTTACCCATCGTCCCGGAAAAGCATAATGCATGGACTAAGGATAACCCAGTGGGCTAAACACTGTTATGTGATTATCTTATTTTACCATCCATACACTCATGCCCCATCTGTCTGTTTAGTCTGCACATTCCCTCGTACGACTGAGAGACAGATTTTATTATCCAATTATTTTTTAGTCCCTTATGGTGGGCCTGGGAATGTTAGGCCCGGGACCATGACTGAGGAATGTAATATTATGATTGATCCTTAGAGGCACTTCCAAATAATTAATATATATGAATTATATGGATATGGCATATATTTGTAGTGTGTATGGGCATATATGTATAGTATGGATGTGTACATATGACACCAACTTATATCCAAGTGTAACCATGTTTTTCCAGGCTGCTGGTGTACTCTGGCCCTTTTACTTTGGTGGCACAGATAGAAACACACTTCCATTAGGGCAATTCCAGTGACCACCTGTCTCATCATTAGTAGTAGGCTAAGTGTTTTAAAATACTGGGATAGGGGTTGTGATAGTGTGTCCCACAGTGCTATGTATATGAGAAGTAAAACAGAAATTTGGAGTAGTGACACTACCACTGAGGCCTTTATATATAAATATATTGTAATTAGTTACTACATAGTACTGTCCATTCATGTTATAGGTTACCCTTGCTGCTGGTCGTCACCCTTGAGTAAGCTTTACTGGGCAGGAAAGAGAAGTAGGTAGCTTCTCTGTTCCATTGGTTGAACTGTTCTGTGATACATCAGTAGTTGATGTAGATCCAGTTGTTTCTTATGGATGCTGTCTTCCAGATAACCTACTGAACAGACAGTAACCAATTTATCAAATATTGCTGTGTCAGGATTTAATATTGGTACCCAGACACTGAACAAGATTGTTTTGAATAACATGTGCCTCAGCTAGGATGCAGTGTCACTGACCCAAATTATGACTGGTACTAACAGGCAATTTGTTTACCCAATTTGTAGTTACTATGTAACTTAATTTCTTTACCAATTTGTTTCTTCCTTGCCTTCATGGTGTTTGCTGCCATTCGTTTGTTGATTTTTACCTGTGGGTTGGTTAAACAGTTTAGCAAGGTTATACACATTGTACATATTGTACAGCAATAATACAATACAGCAATAATACAGCAGTACAATGACAATACAGTAGTACAGCAAGAATATAGTTATTTTTACACAGTAACCAAGTTGAAATTAAATGACAGTTTTTCTGGTCCAGCTAGTGGTTTTTGTCTGATTGTTAACTTAATTGTCCATATATGGTAGATAGAAGTGTATTTGAACAGTCTCTTATTTATAAAGCATTTTTCTTTTCTTGATGCTTGGAGGTTTCTTCACTGTATGCAGTTATTATCTGGTGTCTTCAGGGTGTGATATTTTCTGGCATCTTTGGTCTGTGGGATGCAACTTAAACAACTTTTGTTAGTTAACATAGTAAAGTTTTTTTTGTTTGTTTGTTTGTTTTCAGTAACCCAAACAATACACAGTTTTAACTTAGTTTGTTTACAATGTAATAAGAACAATGTAATAGGGACCGAGCCTTTTATAACATAAGCTATACTTTTGCAATTGTTGTATAGACATTCATTTTCATTTGAGGTGCATTACTAATATTTAATACTAAATGTAATGCTTAACAGCTACAATAAATGCTCACAATCTTCCATGAGAAGGTGTATTGCTTTCCCTTGCTGAACACTTTGTTTTTAGTAACATAACTTCAACAAGCTTTTTAGAATTAGAGTTAATTCGCTTGTGATACCAATTTTACTCTTGTTAACTGTTTAGAAGCACAAACTTTAACAACCATTGCTCCCCATTAACATAACATAACAAAAGAAAAGCATATAAAATTAAATTAACTATAAAATTAAACCAAAATAAATTTTAAATACAGATACATGCAAATACTTTGAGGGTATTTGAGAGTATACTTTCAAAATGCTTTGCCATGTTTGGGAGCCAAAGGTGGAAACCTGTTGAAAATGTGAGAACCAGTTGAAATTGTTTGGTTAGCTTTATGCATAAATTGTTATTTTAAAACATATTGGCTATGACATTCTTATAACTATACCTCAAACACGAAACTGACATTTTGTTAATATTATTTTTACCTTAATGTTGAGGTTTCCCTTCACATTTTTTCTTTGAATAACAATTTAAAAAAAACAAACTGTGATTGCTAAAAGAAATTTTTTTTTTGTTTGCAATTGCATTATTTGTTGAGGCAGAAATATATGTACATATATTTGTAACTGAAACCTTTTTGAACTTTGCACAAAAAATTGATGTTAATAATACTATGATTATATCCCAGTCATGATTTTAAAATAGTGTGGTACCACATTTTATATATATATTTTTTAAAAGGGTATAAAATTGACTTTTGTTGCAACAACAACAAAATTTTTTTTTTAAATAGTCACGTGACACACACAACATAGACACAAGACACACACACGACATACAGGACAAACTTACAATTAAAAACAAATGGCGCCAGAATTCTATTCATAACTATACAAAATAACACCACCAAAAATAAAAGTAAAAAGGGTTAAACATTTGAATAAACAAGTTATTACCTTATTTAAAACTTGTAGCATGAATTTGATAAAAATATATTAATATTTGCCAAATATATTGTATTAATTTGGTAACAAGGAATTTTGCATTACTTTATATTTAACATTATTTTAAAACTCTTCTGTATGGAATAAGAAAAGCCCATGTTTCAAATATTACTTAGTGGTTAGGATTAGAAGCAGAGAGTGCGTTTCTGTTGCTTGGCAACCATATCTTCAAGAAAGTTAGGAATAATTCCAGCTGTTGCATTCCTGAAGGGTTAAAATAATTAATTTACTGGATTTAAAGTTTTTACCTTATTTTCTTTTTGTTTCTTGTTTTGTTCTGTTTTGAATTGCTTTATCTTTTGAAGGTTTCTGTAAAAACTATAACTTTTCTCTTTTAAAACAAAGAGATAAAGTAGAAGTGAGGAGAGGCGGGGGAAGAAGTGGGGTGGGTGAAGAGCAACCTAGATAGGTAGCAAGACCTGAGCCAAGAGAGATTAACTTTATCAAGGCATTTGAAAATACAGACAGCAGCAGCAAGTTTAGCAAACTGAGAAAACATATAAAAGACAAAACTTAACTGGTATGTAAAAATATTTGAGAAAGAAGGTTCTATTTTCAGATATGAGCGTGGAGTGTGGTTCCATGGGTTAAAGCAATTGGGAACCTGCACAGTTGGGGATTGTGCACCTGGTTTTTATCCTGGCTCTGAGAGGAGATTGGGGGTAGTTACCTGCTCTTGTAAAACCTGAATTTGTTCCCCCAGTGTCTGTTGCTTTTGTGTGCATGCCAAATGGATAGTGGGAGTGCCCTTTTTTTGCTGCAGTTAACTGTTTCTGGGCAGCTCCATGTGTTAATGCATCAATTCTAGGTGTTAACCTGCTTAATTTTAGTTTTTTACTTTGAAATTCTTTTTTACTCACTCCCCTGTGATCGAGTCGCAGCTCCTGTCTCCTAATGTGCTCTGTGAACTGTTCCATTTTTTCCTTCATTTGATTTACCAATTCAATGAAAGTATTGTTTGCTACTCTTTCCTTCTGTGCACTTACTTGTCCTGTTCTGACAGGCACCAGTCTAGCTTCCGGTTTAAGTTTAACTGGAATCCGGCTTTTATCATAAGGTGATAGTTGCAATGCAGTGGATCCAGTTTCATGTTTTAATTTTACTAGGACCACCTCTTTCCACTTCTGTCCCCATTCTTCAGGCACAGGGTAGCTACCTGAAGCCTGCTGTTTACCACCAATATTTATAACAGGGGACGGCACATGTATTTTTTGTAGGTTTTTTACAGTTGTTTTCTGTGTTTTACTCTGTTCCTGTACTGGTTGTCTTTGGGCTGCTTGCCACCCTGCAAGGGCGGTAGGAGTATTCCAGTGCTGTGTAACTTCTTTTGATTTTTTTAACTGTTTCTTTGTTACTGTCACTTGCCCTGCTTTTTCCATTACTTGTTTGGCCAGCATACCAGCATGCTGTTTCAGCCATCTCACTGCCATAGACAGTAGTTGCAGAATTTTTGCTTTTTTACTTTTATTACTATTTCTTAGAGCCTCAGCTCTACATATGCCAGTCCATGTTTCCCCACTCTCTTTTTTAAATACATATGGACCCCCCTTACTGGCAATCCAGCGGGTCCAGGAGTTATCAAACTCAGTGGGGATCAAAAGGGAGGGGGTTGGGGGTTCCCTAGCACGAGGTTTTCTGCCATGTTAGATTGCGATTCTTACAATGGACAGCTCGCTTACTCACCAGATCAGCGGTCGGGGTCACCAGTGGTGTCAGATGTGTGTTGTCAGAGGCTACCGGTGTGGTGCTCTGCTCTCTCCTTGTTGGTATCACTCGGCTGCGTGCGTGTGCTCGCCCCGTGTGCTGCCCCAGCTCTGCAGATAGCTGACACAGCAGACCCGAAGAGAACCCCCAATGACCACAGAGTCTAGTAAGGTACGAAGGCACGTTGGCCAAGTTTATTGCCGTATGGACACAATTGCAGTTCCCTCTAGATTGTTACTCTACCGGGCATACTACGAGAAAGTGTCCCCGGTCAATGGACTCGGCTCAGTTAGTGGCGGGACTTTCCACCGCCCCCTCGGCCGGACAAAGACATCGCCCCAAGGATGCATTCTTATACACAGGTACAAACAAGTTACACCTCACTCCTGACGTATTGAGGTACAACCCTTCTACGTAGCAAGGTACAACCCTTCTACATAGTAAGGTGCCACCTCTCACCTTGTACATGTTGGTTTGAACAAAACAACTCCATCCATCATATTACCCTTTTGCCTCTGTCATTGGGATGGGTCAGTCTGTTCCTTGTTATCTGTGTGGAATGTGCAAGTATGTGAATGGTCTGATCTCTAGTGTTCAGTACCTTTTAGGTATGTATCTTCTTGCAGCATCAGCCCTTTCCTTGCCAGCTTTTGTGAGCAGGGCCTGCCTCTGGCTCACAGCTTCACTTTGCTTTATGTTAGCAAAGTCTTGACCATTACTTTAGTTCAGGCCTCAGGCATTATACTGGGCCTTTATCAGGGCCTTCACTTACTACAGATGGTGCAGTGGTTAGAGCATCAGTTTGTGAGTTCAGTCCTTGAGGGGGCCATTTAGGGAACTGGGGTAAAAATCTGTCTGGGGAATGGTCCTGCTTTGAGCAGGGGGCTGGACTAGATGACCTCCTGATTCTATGACCTAAGTGGGGCAGTGCAGGGAGTTGAGAGCCCAGTCTTGCAGCTCTCTTCTGGGCACCCAGCTGTTATAGAATCATAGAATATCAGGGTTGGAAGAGACCTCAGGAGGTCATCTAGTCCAACCCCCTGCTTAAAACAGGACCAATTCCCTAACAAAATCATCTCAGCCAGGGCTTTGTCAAGCCAGGCCTTAAAAACCTCTAAGGATGGAGATTCCACCACCTCTCTAGGTAACACATTCCAGTGCTTCACCACCCTCCGAGTGAAATAGTGTTTCCTAATATCCAACCTAGACCTCCCCCACTGCAACCTGAGACCATTGCTCCTTGTTCTGTCATCTGCCATCACTGAGAACAGTCTAGATCCATCCTCTTTGAAACCCCCTTTCAGGTAGTTGAAAGCAGCTATCAAATCCCCCCTCATTCTTCTCTTCTGCAGACTAAACAATCCCAGTTCCCTCAGCCTCTCCTCATAAGTCATGTGGTCCAGCCCCCTTATCATTTTTGTTGCCCCCCTGGACTTTTTCCAATTTTTCTACATCCTTCTTCTAGTGTGGGGCCCAAAACTGGACACGGTACTCCAGATAAGGCCTCACCAATGTCGAATAGACGGGAATGATCACCTCCCTCGATTTGCTGGCAATGCCCCTACTTATACAGCCCAAAATGCCATAAGCCTGCTTGGCAACAAGGACACACCGTTGACTCATATTCAGCTTCTCGTCCACTGTAACCCCTAGGTCCTTTTCTGCAGAACTTCTGCCTAGCCATTCCGTCCTTAGTCTGTAAGAGATCTGGGTTCTGTTCCTTCTTCTGACACTGCCCTGGCAGGTGACCTTATGCCAGTCACTTCTCCTTTCCTTGCCCCAGTTTCCCCTCAAGTCCTTTGTCGCTTTAGACTGCGAGCTCTCTGGGGCAGGGACTGTCTCTCCTGTGTCTGCACACAGGCCAGTACAGGGCGTTTGACCATGAGAGCTCAGGCTAGTGGCTTCTGTGTGCCAGTGGCCCAGCGCTACCTGGGAATGGCTGTGATTTGTGCAGTGGTACATAGAGGTTTCTGTCACCCCGGGGCTGGGAGCTCAGGTCTGTGGCTGATGGCTCTTGCTCCCATGCTCAAGGTCGTGCTGACCCCAGGTTTGGGGCTCTGATTGCGTGTCTGCCCTCCCTGCCCAGCCCCATGCTGGGCTAAGAATCCTGCTGGTGCATTTTCAACCCATCTCTGGTACTTGCCTCTATACTGTAGCCAGGTGGGCTAGAGCAGCTGTGTAGGCACGGCAGCTCGGGAGGTGGGGTGGGCTGGCCATGCAGAGTATGATCCGGTCTCAGTCCCAGGGTACATGCATGTGGCAGCTGGCCCAGCCCACCCTGCACCACCAAGGCTACACTGCTATTTTCACTTCGCTAGCTCCAGCAAAGTTAATTACACCTCCAGCTGCAGCGCAGCCCACCCCTTAGTCCCCAGTCTGCAGGTAGCTGGTGCCAAACCCAGAGTGGCCCTGCCTTCCAGCAACCACTTTACAATACCCCGGAAATTCCCACAGAGGGGGAGCCCCAGCGCTGTCCAGCCCATCAGAGCCAAAGCCTATGCTGGTGTAATGCCTCCAATGTAATGGAGTTACACCAGGGGGGAATTTGGCACTGGCAATGAACAGCTGGGAAGGCGTTGAGCAAACAGGGAAGTTACAAGAGAAACATTCTGTCCTAGGAACAGCCCTGGGGTTGCCCCACACTTCTGGGAAGGGGGAGTCAGTTGTCAAGTAGCCAATGGGATGGAAGATTTTGCCACCTCTGCTCCAGCTGGCTCCTATTTAAAGGGACAGCTTGTGAACTGGGAGCAGCATCCTGAAAGATTGTGCCAGAAGGTGAGTTTGAACCATTGGTTCAGGTGGGATTCTCCAGAGCCTGGGGGCAGGTTTTTGGGCACGGCTCCTGTGTGTGCCCAGTTTCCTCGGGCCTTGGTCATAGTCAGGGTGGCGGTGGGGTAACTTGCAATGGCTTTCGAAACTGATGGTGTTAATCTGGTTCCAGGCACAATGGGGATGCTCTGAATCCAATGTGAGTAGAGCTCCTCTCCATGTAGCAAGGGATTGTCTTGGGATAAAGTTTTGTAAAGCAGCTAAAGGATTTAGGAACCAATGTTCCATTTTGTGACTTAGGTGCCTTTGTGTGTCATTAAGTGCCTAAATGCCTTTGGTATCTGGCCTCTAGGAGCCTCATCTCATTGAAAGTCAATGGGAGTTAGAATCCTAAATCATGGGAAAATGTTACCCTTAAACTAAATCAATAGAAATCTGGTTTTAATCCCATAAGGACTGGTCTAAACCCAGTTTTGCACCTATTTAAGGATACTTATTAACTAAAAAACTCTTTTGCTATAAATGCTTTCATATGTTTCTAGCTGCATCCGCTCCAGGGGGGCACGGCGTGAATCAGATCGGTCTGTAACCTGATCCACACCAGACGTCTGTCAGTTCCATTCCAGCCCTCCCCAATAACACCTCCATTACCATTCTGCCTGCCTCCCCACCCACCCACCCACCACTCCCAGTCTCCGCCTCCAAATCCTTTCTCCCTTTCCCCTATTTGCTGCCATTACATTTCCTCACCCCTCAGTATCCCTTCCAGCCCCCTACATTCTCCTCCCCACCTCCGCTGCCACCTTGGCCCTGCCTGTCCCTGCTCTGACCCTCACCACCTTCCCTGGCACTGTGGCTTTCCATCATGCCTGTGCCCCACTCCTTGTGTGCACCTCGGCGCCTGCCACCAGTTCCAGAGGGCTCCTGTTCTGGGGTCTCACACATTGGCTGGGTCTCTCCCCTGCAGGTAGCTCAGCAGCCAGCGGGATGAAGGCTGCCGTGTTCCTGCTGCTCACCCTCCTGGTGCCCGCATGCCACACACAGGCTCAGTGCATCATTGACAATATGGTCGATCTGAAGGTGCAGGCAGCGATTAGTTCCATAGGTAACTGACCCAGGGTCACCACCCCCAGAGATGGGGACTCACAGCTAGGGGAGGCCAGGGGATGGGACTGTGCAGCAAAAGGCTAGGCTCTGGCAGTCTCTGCTCTGATCCCCAGACTGGGCGAGGGAGCTGGTTTTGCACTTCGTCATGTGCTGGGAGCAGCCAAAACTGTGGTTTCCTCCCAAACAACAAACTGTGTTGTACTTGTCTCCTCCTCTTCCCCGTCATGCATTATCTGACCCCTGCACCCTCTCTAGTGTATTGTTACTGCAAACACTTGGGTGTCAGGTGCATTAGGTGTCTGCGGTGTTTGGCAGCAGCCGAGTGGGAGTTACGTGTCTTGCAGGGTGTCTCGGAGCAAGGGACTTTTGTAGATCTAGGCTGGAGAAGCTAAGTGACTTACCCAGAATCACATAGGGAGTCTGTGGCAGAGCAAGGGCACCATCCTGCCCAGGTGCACTGCTCAGCTGTGTATTAGTGAGACACGACACAAGCAGCGTCAGTGACTGGTTCAATCTTCTCCTGCTTTTTAAACCAAGATTAATGGGGTCAACTAAACCGCTGAGTGGAATTTCCTGGAAAAAACACAATATCTGTACCCCACACTGTGGCTCTCTATCACTCTCTAGTGGTTGAGCCCCATAGTGTCTGATACTGCCTCTGAGTAGATAGGCCTGGGACTTTGACTTAGCCAGAGACTCCGGGAGTCCCAGGTTTGATTCCTGCTCCTGCCAATTCACATGGAGCTGCTCTCTCACTGCCCAACCCGGCTCTGCTCCCAGCCAGCCCCGTTCAGTGTGTAAATGGGCCGAGGGGGGAGCTGGAACCCTTAGGACTTCCTGCCAGACCTCAGCTTCAGTTCAGCCCTGAGAACAGCACAGAGCCGATATTTGTGTTAGTTCTATTGCTGTGGCTGTGCTCTGGGCCCTATTGTGCCAGGTGCTGCATAGGCCATGGTGAGACGCTCCCTGCCCCAAAGAGTTGCCAAGAGATGGATCATCATCCCCATTGCATAGAGAGGAACTGAAGCCCACAGGGACTAAATGACTCACCCAAGGTCACACAGGGAGTCAATGGCAGAGGCAGGAATTAAACCCACATCTCCTGCAGCCCAGTCCAGTGCCTTAGCCACAGACCCACTGGATTGGTCAGTCACCCCATTGGAGCATCTGGAGATGGCATCCATGAGATGCCATCTGCACAACTAGCACCACCTCACCCCAGGGGCTGAATGGGGCTGGTTTCAGGACTGGTTCTACCCATCTCTCTCAGGCTGCTGCTCACCCGGACATGGGTGAATTCAGCAGGGCTGGAACAATTTGTATTGTGGGGGAGCTGAGAGCCACTGAACTAAACTGTAAACCCTGTATATGACGGAATCCTCTTCAAGTGGGGGGGTGTGGTAGTGCCCCCAGTTCCAGCATCTAAGAATGTATTGGCTGGGGAAAGCAGCCAGGAATTACTTCTGCTCCCTCCACCCCTGCCCTTTGTTCACAGCCCAGGGGGGGTCTTGTTGGATGCCCAGTGGCTTCCACCAGGTAACACTCTTCTGGGGGGCTGTGGGCAACTGGCATCAAACATGAGACCTCCAGATCTCAGGCCAGGAGTCTCTATTGCCTGAGGCTCAGCTACTGCACCCAGCTCCAGGCACTGCGACTGTATGTAGCCCAGCCGCCACTCGGGGCAGCCAGAGAGCCACATGGAGTGAGGCTGGGTGGGTTACACCTGCCCAGGTAACAGCTGGGGCAGAGGCAGCTTCTCTCCACCTGAGCCTGGAGGGAGGGGGCAGCCTTTCCACACCCAGGGTCCTGCTGGCTACAACTCTGCCTCTTGCCTTGCAGTGTCCTCCACCCTGGCCAAAGCCAAGCTACTCTGCCAGGATGTCTCTGCACGTGGGGCACTTGTCTCCTGCCCAGCAGGTGAGAGCACTTTCCCGAGTGCCTGACAGGCCCAAGGAAGGAGGGGCCCCTGAGGCACAGACCCCACCCCCTCTGCAATCCTGGGTGGGTGTGGAGCTGGGGCAGTGATGCACCACCAGCCTGCCTTGGGGCCCCCTGCCCATGTGCTGCCCAATGCTGGGAGCAATGGCATTCATACCGCTCCCGAGTCCCTGGGGCTACTGGATGCTGCAGAGCTGGGACCAGTGTGGGCCCCTGGATCAGACCCCTGGGATGTCTCACTGGCCTCCCTTGCTTGTAGGGAGGGATAACTCAGTGGTTAGAGCATTAACCTGGTAAATCAAGAGTTATGAGTTCAAACCTTCAGTAGGCCTGGGGCAAAATCAGTACTTGGTCCTGCTAGTGAAGGCAGGCAGCTGGACTCTATAGCCCTTTGGGGTCCCTTCCAGCTCTATGAAATAGGCATATCTCCATATATTTTATTTTTTTCGGCAGTGGCCTCCCTGCAAGGGAGCCACAGGGCCATGCCCTGGGTGCTGAGGAGGAAGAGAGAGCAAGGCTCCTTCGTGCCCCCCATGGTCCCATCCTGCCACAACTGCTACCCTAACCCACCTCCCCCATCTCCCCACAGGGTACAAGCCCACGGCCTGCGCCTGCGGAATGGCTTGCGGCTCCTGGGACATTCGCTCCGACTCCACCTGCCACTGCCAGTGCGGAGGCATCGATTGGACAGCCGCGCGCTGCTGCAAGATAGGGCTGGAGTGATGCCAAGACCCAGCCTGGGGCACTGGAGAGCCCCACCTGGCCTGCTGCCCCCTCGCCGTGGGCCCTGGCACAGAACCATGGTGTGCCCTTTGTGCCCAGCGCAATGAATAAACTTGGATCTGAGTCTGTTGATGCTTCTCTGGCTCTGTTCTTCCTCTGCCCTCCCATACTCTGGTACCTAGGGCCAGAGCATGGGCCGGGGGCACAACTCTACCTCACTCTCCTATTTCCCCCATAGACGCCTCTGTCCCGAATCCGATTGGGCTGTCCCTGCTGGCAGCTCACCAGATCCCTACAGGGGGTCCTGACACTGAACCCCACAAGTGCTCTGAGCTTACTGGGATCTCAACAGGTTGCAGCTCTGGTGTCTGCCGTGGCCTCTGAGGCACATTTCCAGGGCATTGACTTTGTTACCCCTTCACAGAAACAGAGCCCCATGGCCCACCTGCCATAGGCCCTAGGCCCAGCACCGGCCCCCAAGTAGCCCCCCAGCTTAGACTCCCCCTTCTCCCAGAACTCCCCCTGAAGGCAGGGCTGGCTCCAGGCACTAGCTGACCAAGCACATGCTTGGGGCGGAGCAGCGCTCATTTCTTTTTTGGTTTTTTCTTTTTTTGGTTCGGCGGGGTGGTGCTGAATTGTTTTTTTGTTTGTTTTTATTTCAGCTGGGCAGTGCTCGGAGGGGACGGGGGCTTTGGGCAGCGCGGTGCTCGGGGGACGGGGGCTTCGGGCGGCATGGTGCTTGGGGGGGTGGGGGTTTCGGTGACGCTCAGGAGGGGTGGGGGTTTTGGCAGTGGGGCGTTCGGGAGTTTCGGCCGTGCGGCACTAAGGGGGGGCAGGGGTCTTTACATTGGAGGCGTTACACCAGCATAGGCTTTGGCTCTGAGGGGCTGGACAGCCCTGGGGCTCCCCCTCTGTGGGAATTTCACTCTGGCCCCAGAGGCTCAGTCGCAGAGGCATTGAGGATACGTGGCCTATGCCTAAGGAAGAGCCTGCAGGACCCCTTGGGGGACTGGCCCACTGCAGGGATTCCTTTGAGGGACTGTTTAAAAGCTGGGGCATAGCACAGATCCTGTGCACCAGTGACATATCCTCACCCAGAGCTGGGAATGGAACCCAGGACTCCTGGCTCCCAGCCTGCTGCTCTAACACAACAGATACAGGTCCCCTTCCAGAACCAGTGATGGAACCCAGGACTCCTGGCTCCCTCCACCTTAAACCTCAACCCCACCCAGGAGTCCTGCACTGACCACCAGCCTCTCCAGCGTCCTTGGCACAGGGGAAATCCCAGGAGCAGAAGCCAGCCGGGACTGACACAATAAGCTGATCCCCCTAAACCCAGGCCTCCCTTCCTGAGAGAAGTGGGTGCAGGCAGGGGAAGCTCCTGCCTGGAGCTGGATAGGGGGAGGGTTGGTTCTCCAGGGCCCCCCTTCAATAGTGCTGAATTCACAGATTTCATTGACACTGACTGGGGTCCTGCTGGGTGCGCGGAGGCTGAACACGCCCAGCCCCTCAGCATTGCACAATCCTTCCATTGATGCCAGCCCCAGGGCAGCCGCTCACCCAGCCCCGCTCCCTCAGCAAACAGACTTCACCCACATCAGAGCAGCCACAGACTGCTTGGTGTAGACGTGGCACCATTTCTGCCAAGGGCCTGGGGTCAACCAGCCAGGGAACCCTTTTGAAACTGACACATGCCAGCCCCCCACCCCCAAACCTGTGAAACTGAACACTTCCCCTGGGCCTCCCTAGGCAGCAAATGTTCCTCACCCACAGCACTGAATCAATGTGAAAAACTCTGAAAACTTCATTAAGGGGACCAGGCACAGAGCTCCCAACCAGGAAACTCAGCAACCACAAATCATCTTGATACATGCACTCCTCCTCCTCCCCCTCCCCTGCTCTGTGGACCATGGAGGGTCTTGGCTCTCTCACAATTTGCCCCATACAAAGTATGTCTACAACTAATAATTAACCACCCACCCCTGCGGTGCCTTTGGCAGTGCCCTTCCCTGTGGGGACCCAGGGCAATGGAGGGGTTAGATGCGGGGCTGTGGGAGGCAGCAAGGATCAGGGGCGGTGGGGGTGGGTAATAAACTCCACTGTCTCATGGCCAGAGCCAAGGCCTGGTATCTGCTGCCATGTGGCCAGGACCGGGGGGGGGGGGGTGTCTCAGTGCTCACATCCAGAACCTGGAGCTGGGGACAGGAACTGCATGGCCAGAGCCCGGAGCTGGATGCTGGAGCCCAGGAGTGTGTGACTGGAGTCAGGAGTCAGCACCTGCCTCTGCGTGGTTGGAGCTAGCACTTGCTGCTATACAGCCAGGATCAGGTGTCAGCATCCGGATCCAGCTCCCACCACTGCCTAGTCAGAGCCTGGGAACAGAGCCGTGGGTTGGCGTCTGCTGCCATGCAGCTGGGGCAGGGGATCAGCACCAGGGGCTGGGGCTGAGTGGCTGCAGCCAGGGGCCAGTGCCTGCCACCGCAGGGCTAAAACTGGGGGCCAGAGGCTGACTGAAGCTCGGCGGCCGGAGCTGGGGTTCAGCACCTGCTGCCCTGTGGCCAGAGCAAGGGGTTGGTGCCAAAGCCCCGTGCTTGGAGCCCGCTGCTGTGCGGCTAAGGCTGGAGGCAGAGGTGGCCCTAGACCAGCTGCCAGCAATCGGCGCCCTAGGAGAACCATGCAATCGGTGCCCCCAACCCCAAACCCCAAGGGTAGATCTAGGTTGAGGTTTTTGGTAAACTGGGAAACATTTTGCCCCTTTTTCCTTTCAGTGTTTTTTAAGCGTTTTTTTTTTTTAGACAGAACTTAATTATTCGGTTTGTCCGTCTGTCCAACCAATGTTTCTGAGATCAGATAAAATAGAGATACAAAATTTTCAGAATAGATTTGTACACAAGAGCTAGATGATATTTCAGTCTGATTTCAAATAAAATGCATTTAAAATGTTAATTATAATGTTTATTATTAAAAATCCAAAATCATCCATTACGCAGTCCGGCTTTAACTGCCATTTCCACCACATCCAATATAGAAAGAAATAAGGAAACTCTTCAATGAACTTTAACCTGTATTTACAAAACACTCAGAATAAAAAATACTCTGTGCTCTTAAAACATGACTTTTCTTGCTTTAAGTTTCGAAAACTCAGTCACTAGTTCTTTTAGATCCTGTTTTCCAGCTATTTTATGCTCTATTGACATTGTGGCAAGTCCAACGAGTCTCTCTTGCACCATTGTTGAACTCAGATATGTTTTTATCATTTTTAACTTTGAGAAGCTACATTCCTCACAAGCTAAGGAAACTGGCAAAGTTAAAAGAATGCGTACAGCTATAAAAATGTTTCGAAAACTGTCTGTGAGTTTATTTTCACAAACAAACTTCAGTACTTTTTCAGGAGCAGAATGTTTCTTAAATTGTCTTGAAAAATCCTGAAGCTCACTACACAAATCTGTAGCATCAATATCTTTTGAATTTTTACGAGTCAATGCTGACTCCAGTTTTATACAAAATTCTCTTATCTGTTTTGCTGTTTTCTTTTGCAAGCTGTGGATGTCATATAGAAAGCCAAATACTGACTCTAGCTGCTGCATCAGTTGAAATCTTTCATTAACTGAGTGAATAGCGGTATCAAGGACTGCAAAGTAGAAATTCGCTTTGAACTTTTGTTTTGGGTTCTGAATGGATGTGTCTCGTCCTTCATATGAAAACTGCTGTTTCTTTTGCTTAATACGAACTGGCTCTGGTTCAAATTCTGTCGGAAAGTCTATTTCTTCAGCAAGCTCGAGAGAATCTACCAGTGTTCTTTCGAACCCTTCATCATTTCTGAATTCCTCCAGAATATTTTTAGTTTTCTGCAGTTTTTGAATAGCAGAATGTACGTTCAAGTTCTTTTCCTGAAGCTGCTTACTAATGAGGCTAATCTCGAAAAGGATATTATACCACAAAAGAGTGAAGTCACAAATTTGAACTTGGAATGGCCATTTGCAAGAGCTTCTGCATCTGAATGTGCCGTATTGCCAGACGATCCAGTAAAGATAGTATCATCAGAAATTTCAATCAGGGCATCAAAGAGGCTTCAAAGCATCAATGCGACTCGCTCATCTTGTCTGACTAAGTGGTTTCACAGTTAGAGAATTCACATGTCGAGTCAGAATCTCCCAACAGTGTGTTGAGCCTGAGAAAAACACCTAAACACTGTTGCACCAGGTCAAAAAAACTGCTTGCCTCCAAACAGCATCTAGCAGCATCATTGACAACCAAATTCAGAGAGTGCTCACTGCAAGGAATGAATAAGGCCCTAGGATTGATTTCCATCATTCTCCTTTGCATACCATTGTCTTTACCCTTCATACTACTCCCATTATCACAGCCTTGGCCACGTAAGTTTTCAACAGATAATGACATTGTTTCAAGCTCTTGTAGAATAGTTTCAGTCATAAATGCTCCAGTCGTCTCCTTCAGTGGTATGAAAACCAAAAAATGTTCCTTTATGAGCACTTCAACGTTATCTTCATCTGCAGATTTTTCCATATCCACAAAACAAATGATTATCGTCATTTGTTCAACATGACTCACATCTGGTGTACAGTCCAGTATTATTGAAAAGTGTTTTGTGGAAAGGGCAGCTTCTACAAATTTCTTTTTAATGGCATTTGCTAGGATTTGAATCAGTTAATCCTGCATATGTTTTCCTAAGTAATGAACCTGTGTTTCATGATTAGTTATTTTACGTAAATGCTCCTTCATGACTGGATCAAACAAATAAACAAACTTTATTTTAAAAAGTTTCCATTACCTGGACTGTATAATTTTTCATTTCTACCGTGGCCACAGAATGCTAAATTTTGCCCACTGAGAACTCTCACTAGAGCAATCAGATGCTCTAATATTTGTTGCCAATATTCTTCTTTTTCCTTGATCACACGTAAATTTTCTTTGATAGTTTTTCCTTTTTTCAATTGTAATTCAAGTTCTTTCCAATTTTGAAAGCATTCCAAATGTTCTATACTTATTAACGGGGAAGAAATTCATCAAAACTGGTTACAACATTCAGTGCTGAAGGACTTCGTGTTTTGCTTTTGCTGCAGGTTGTTTAGAACTCAAGCAATTGGTACATCACTTACAGAAAATGGTTCAAAGTACTGGAAAACCGTATCTTCAATTCTCTCTTCACATGAAAGGAGTTTCCTCTTGTAATGCTGAGCAGAGAATTTTCTTTTATTTCCATCCTTAGGGAAGGGAAATTCATGAACTTGTTCAGGTCCATATTCCATGAGAATTTGCCGCACACTATCAGCACATCTGGGCTATGAAGCAGGGTCCCCATACTGTAACTTGTTTGTAACGTCCTCATCCTTTCTTCTTTCTACTTCATTTACTTCAATTTCTGCGTGTTTCTCTGAAGGTGAAGCAATGGCATTCACACCACTCCTGAGTCCCTGGGCGCACTGGATGCTGTGAGCTGGGACCAGTGTGGGACCCTGGGCCAGACCCCAGGGACGTCTCACTGACCTCCCTCGCTTGGGTAGTGGCCTGGCTGCAAAGGAGCACCTACAGGGAAAAATTAGCGGGTGCTCTGCACCCACCAGCAGCCAAGCTCCTGCCCCCTAGTCCCACCTCCTTCTCCTCCCCCCTCCGAGCATGCCGCGTCTCCGCCTACCTCCCAGCGCTGCCCACCGCCCCACCACCTAACAGCTGTTTGGCAGTGCTTTGGACTTTCTGGGAGGGTGGGGGAGAAGCGGGGACGCAGCACATTCAGGGGAGGAGGCGAAGTGGTGGGGACCCGGGGGACTGGGCTAGAATGGGGGCGGGGACTTTGGGGAAGGGGGTGGAATGGGGGCAGGGCAAGGGTGGGAAGGGGGGGGAAGAAGCAGGGAAGGGGCGGGGCCGGGGGCAGGATGGAGCACCCATCGGGCAAAGGGGAAGTCGGCGCCTATGCCCTCATCTTGAAGTAATATACCTTCATCTTGATGTTCCAAACTGCTTCCATGCGGATGTGAGCTAACCTCCTCTCCAAGTAAAAGTCCTTCATCTGGATGCTGTGAACTGCTTCCATCTTTATTTGGATTAAAGAGAAGATATTTCAGGAAGGATCTCTGCTGTTTTGCTTGGTCCTTTTCCTTCTCAGCCTTTCATTTACGATACTCAGTGCCTGAGGGTTTTCTTTTTCCTCTTTCTGCCATGGGGTATTTGAATATTGTTATGTACTGAGCTCCCGACTGCAAGCATTACAGCATTAAGGATGGCTGGCACACCCACCACATGGTTGGTGATTTAAACCACATTGCAGCCATCCCAACACGTCTTTTCATTGCTTAAAGGTTCAATGATTAGTAAAATACACTCACTTGCCTATTAAAACAGTTAGTTACAGCATTTACATGGAAACAAAATGACCTTTTTCAATGTTATAACCCGACAACGGTTGTTTGGAAAGTAATCCCCTTTCTCATGGTTACCCGCTTGGAGTGTGATATCATCACTTTTGTAGTCTATTAAGCATTAACGCTGTTACTTTTCTTTTATGGACCTTATTATTACACGTGAACCAGTTATAACAAAGAAAAGTTCATAATTATACAGCCCGATAATAACACTAAGGTTTAGTAACGCTTAAAGATACACCTCTACCCCGATATAACACGACCCTATATAACATGCATTCAGATATAACGCAGTAAAGCAGTGCTCAGGGGGAGTGGGGGGGTGGGGCTGCACATTCCAGTGCATCAAAGCAAATTTGATATAACTCGGTTTCACCTATAATGTGATAAGATTTTTTGGCTCCTGAGGACAGCGTTATATCGAGGTAGAGGTGTCTCACATTTTGGATTTATAATGCTGAAAAATGTTATTCTTTATTCTTTGGCACCAAGAAACACAATTTTCTACAGTAGTCACTCAATTCTTAACCATCTACCTGCAACGTGTGTTAAAACGACCATTTGACATGTATCAACTCGCGATATCTCTGCTCTACATGAATTTCTGGCTATGTGACCTTGATGTATATTCAGGTTAGATGTCACTAGCATTGCAGCTCTTGCTGCTGGTGGACGTGTTCATTGTGGCTGAGTTATTGCTTATGAAAATTGCGGAGTGGGTCATCTTGACCCTATGTCGCAAATTGAAAAAAATCACTAAAATATTATTTTTGCAGTAAATAAAATATTTGACATATTAATAAATTCTCAGAAATGAAGAGAAATGAATTATAATTCATATTCCCTCCATAAGCGCACAGGAATTGAAATAATAACATTGCTGTTATTTTATTTGTATTTTTTTCATATTTTCCTTTTTTTCCTTTTATTTTTTTTTAATTTGATTTTTTCCCTTGAATTTGGTGCCACATTTAACTTGGCACCCTAAGCATCTGCCTAGTTCGCCTGCATGGCCAGAGCCGGGGGGAGGGTTCAGTACCTGCTGCCCCGCAGTCGGAGTCCGGGGCCCCATTGCCAGGTCCCTGAAGTTCCGCCACTGGAGTTTGCCACCCAATCCCCCCCCTCAACCGCCTATCGTGGGTTAAGAACTGACCTTGCTCCTGCAGCATTGTGCCCCACCTCTCTCCAGAGGCAGTGCAGGGTAGCACATCCAGGAACAAGAGGAAAAACGAAGCAAGTCCAAGGCTTGGCCCCCAACCCCCATCACTGCCTAGGAGGCTGTCATGGCTGCACAAAAAGTCCCTGGTGGCTGCATTTGAGAAACGTTGCCCTAGAGTACAAGACAGAATATACTGCTCTGTTCCTGTCAATGTGGGGCTACGTATGCTGGTTTGTCATTGTAGGGTCACACAGGAGTGCTGGGGACTGCATATGCTTGTTATTATAGGGTTGCTCAGTAGAGCAGAGAGCTGAATACGCTGGTTTGTTATTGCAGGGTTGCTCCTGAGTGCAAGGGGCTGCACGTAGGTTTGTTATTGTAGGGTTGTTGGAACTTTGCAGCATGGTCTGACAGCAGCTTAGCAGGGGGGCTGAAGGAGCTCAAGGATTAATTGAGCAGAGTCTGGCATAGCTTGTGCTGTTGAGAGACAAATCATTGGCTTCTCCAGCCAGGGCAGCCCCGGTGCCCACAGAGTGACCCTCTGCCCAGCAGGGACAGCAGCCACCTGTCAAGCTATGAGGGCCCCTGAATCTGCTCAACCTCCACCCCACCCCAGGGCTTTGGCGTAGGGGGGGAGGGTACTTGAGTCACAGCCCTCTGCCAAGCAAAGGCAGCCTCGTCTCCTGCTCTAGAGAGACGTCCTCTAGGCAGAGGTGCTGGAGCTAGGGGTGCTGGGGGTGTGGCAGCACACCCTGGCTGAAGTGGTTTTCATTCTATGCGGGGTTTACAGTCTGGTTCAATGGCTCTCAGCACCCCTACCCACGATACAAACAGTCCAGCAGCCCTGCCTCTAGGGGAAAAGGTGCGCTCAGCCCCTGTGGCCCATTCAGCCTCTCGCTGCTCTGCGGGGGCTGTCACCGAGGGGCCCAGATACAGCCTGAGGCAACAGCGGGTTTGTGATATGGATGCTGGGATGGAGCCCCACCCCCGAAGTCTGGGGCCTTGTAGGCTTTCCCATCTGCCACTTGATTTCAGGAGCGTCAATAGGGGATAAAACCCAGAGTCTGAGCTATTCTGATTGTAGCCAGCAGGGGACAGCATAGCCCCCTGCCTCCTCATGACCATAGGACCACTGGCAAGAAGATTTCGAAGGGCACCTAACTTTGGGTGTCCACCTGGGCCTGGATTTCAGAGGTGCTCCCAGCGGGGCTCGTGGGCACTTAGAGTGTGTCTACACTGCAGTTACGTGCCCACGGCTGGCCTGGGCCAGCTGACTCCGGCTCACAGGGCTCGAGCTGAGCAGCTGTTTACTTGCAGTGCAGATGTTCTGGCTTGGGTTGGAGCCTGAGCTGTGGGACCCTCCCAGCTCGCAAGGTCCTAGTGCCGAAGCTCCAGTCTGAGCCCAAAGGCTACACCGCAGTTAAACAGCCCCTTAGCCCGAGCACTGGGAGCTGGAGTCAGCTGGCCCGGGCCAGCCATGGGTGTGTAATTGAAAATCAGCCCCCAGCCATCTCTGGGTGGGCACCAAAACCTGAAGCATCCAGTGTTGGCCATTTACTCCCTACTGAATCCCTGGACTGAACTCCATGGGTGAGGCCGCCTTGCCTGGCCTGTGTTTGGCTCTAGGCTGCATCCTGCGTCTACTGGGAGCCTAGCAGGTCCCCTAGGTTTGATGTATCCTGAGGGCAGCACATAGCTCTGGGAAGGCTCAGTAATTGAATGAGTCTGTTCAATTACACGGATCTGCTGCTAGCCAGGCCAGCATGAGGCGGTTGGTTGTGTTTTGCTTGGGTCTGTAAAACAAAACTAAATAAAGTGGCTGGTGGAAGCAGTGCAATGAACATTTAATAAGAAGCAGTGGCAGAGCTAACAGCGGGCTGGGGATAACCACCCCTCTCAGCAGCCATTAGGTATAGGTGTGGTGCCTTTTCAAGCCAATAGGTATAACTGAAGATGGAACCACCAATGAGCCTCCTGGTTCCACCACTGCTCAAAATGTAGCTCCGCTGATGCTAAGAATCCGGAGTCTATTGAGGAGGAACATGGGACAGACAGCACCCTTGCTTGGAGAACCCATGCTTTGCAAAATGAGACATGGACTTTCATTCACCCTGCACTGAATTGCAGCCACTTCTGGGGTGGAGCTTAGTAGCTGCATAACAACACATAGCAACACTGCACAGAGATTGCCTGCCCAGCACTGAAATGCAGACATCTCTGGATGGAGCACAGCTGATGTGTAACAGCACTTAACAACACTATACAGGGATCACTCACCTAGCACTGAAATGATGCCACCTCTGGGGTAGGAATGCAGCAGCTGCTGAACAGCCCCAGAGCGACACTACTCACAGTTTAAGCAGGGTGTGAAGAAGACTCTCACTTCCATTCGAAAGCTCTGGGGAAGTTTACAGAAACAGAACATGCTGTTAACCTGAGCTGAACAGCAGCCAGGATACAATAGATTGGGACTGCACTGCGGGTAACCAGACAACAGATCTGCCATGAGGGATTTGCTCTGATTGATGGAGGGAGGGATGGGGCAGGGAGCCAGTCAAGCCTGGGGAACAAATTCCTTCTCCAGGAGGCTTTGCTCCAGGATCTTGGACCCCAGGCTCTGTGGTCATTAATTACTGCACCACCCAGCCGGAAGGGAAGGGCTAGGGCAGGTCTCTGCGCTCCACATGTCCCATGCAGAGAAGGCAGAATGAACCATGTCACAAAATGAATGAATTGCATAGCCTGGACTAGAACCCAGGAATGCTAACTGCCAGCTCCCTGCTCTGACCATTAGACTCCACTCCGCTTGCAGTCAGGATTGAACCCAGGAGTCCTGATTCCTAGACCCCTCCACCCTGTTTCTCTAACCCACTGGTTCTCAACCAGGGATACATGTGCCCCTGAGGGTACATAGAGGTCTTCCAGGGGGTACATCAACAGGCTACATAAAAAGCATTAGCAAAGTCAGTACAAACTAAAATTTCATACAATGACTTGTTTATACTGCTCTATATACCATACACTGAAATGTAAGTACAATACGTATATTCCAATTGATTTATTTTATAATTATATAGTTAAAATGAGAGAAAGCAATTGTCAGTAATACTGTGCTCGGACACTTTTGTATTTTGTAAGTAAGTAGTTTTTAAATGAGATGACACTTGGGTATGCAAGACAAATCGGACTCCTAAAAGGGGCACAGTAGCCTGGAAGTTTGAGAGCCACATCTCTAACCCACTAGACTGCCCACTGCTCCCACGGCTCCGGATAGAACCCAGGAGTCCTGACACTCAGCCCCCTGCTCTAACCATTAGACCCACTCAGTGGCGGATTAATGATTTTGTCGCCCCTAGGCCCTGAAATAATTGTTGCCCTGCCCACCCCTGGCCCCGCCCCAACTCCAGCCTTTCCCCGCCCCTATTCCAACCCCTTCCCCCAAAGTCCCGCCCCAACTCCATCCCCTCCCTGCCCCTATTGGATTCCTTCCCCAAATCCCCACCCCGTCCCCGCCTCTTCCCCCAGCGCGCCGCGTTCCCCGCCTCCCGCCTCCCTCCCTTCCCCACGAAACAGCTGTTTTGCGGTGCAAGCGCTGGGAGGGAGGGGAGAGAAACAGGACGCGGCGGCACACTCACAGAGGAGGCGAGCTGGAGCAGGGGAGCTTCTCCGTGGGTGCTCAAATTTGCTGCCCCTTCAAATTTGCTTCCCTAGGCCTAGGCCTTGCTGGCCTAGGCGGTAATACACCGCTGGACCCACTTCTTTCCTAAAGCTGGTGACAGAACCCAGGAATCCAGACTCACAGCCCTGTATGTTGTGTGGATAATAGTGACATGACGTGCAGCGTGCAGCTTTGCTTGGCTCAAGAGGCCTTAACAGAGTAATTCTGTAGCCATTGGGTGCCCTCTGGTAGCTGGAGGTAGGTCAGTGGGACTGAGACATACAGTCCGTGCTGTGATATCCAGGGCTGATGAAGGCCCTTACTCAGGCAGAGCTCGCTTAGGGCAGCTGGAGAGCCAGCCCCAAAGGTGCGCCCTGTGCCTGAGGAAGGTGAGCTGTGGACTCTGGCCACCGGGATTGGATGCCTGCAGGGAGATGTCACCAGGAGTTAATGGAGCTGAGAGTGACCTTAGCTCCAGCAGCATCCCCTCTGCTGCTGCCAATGAGCAGCAGCAAGTGGCAAGTCTAAAGACTGTGGATCAAACATAGGCCCTTCAGCACCAGAGACCCAGGCCGCTCTCTCTTGAGCCAAAGGAGGAGATCCCTTGGCTGGAAATCAGTAGCAGGTTGTTATCCTTAAATTGTCCACTAGGGGGACACATGCACCAAGCCAGAACAGACTTCAGCCAGCCCAGGGTAGAAGTCCATGTAGGATGTGCCCCAATCAGGGCTGGCTCCAGGCACCAGCGAAGGAAGCAGGTGCTTGGGGTGGCCAATGGAAAGGGGCGGCATGTCCGGGCCTCAGGCAGCAATTCGGCGGTGGGTCCCTCAGTCCCTCTCTTCCTCTTTGAGCTGCCACCTAAGTGCCTCCGAAGAGGAAGAGAGGGAGCGAAGGACCCGCCACTGAATTGCTGCCAAAGGATGAAGCAGTGCGACTGAGCTGCCACCGAAGTGCTACTAATCAGCTTTATCTTTTTTTTGCTTTGCTGCTTGGGGCGGCAAAAAAGCTGGAGCTGGCCCTGGCCCCAGTCCCCGTAGAGTTGCATCAACTGCTGCCATGTAAGTGCCAGCTCCCAGCAGGGGTGAAAGTAACTTACAGGACTTAGCAGTACTGCCAGATTCCTGAGGGGGGCGTGGCCACATCCAGAAGAGGCGTGGCCTCAAGCAAAAGAGGCGGTGCCCCTCAAGATTTAAAGGCCCTGAGGCACCAGCTGTGGCTTGGGAGCCCCAGGGCCTTTAAATCAACCAGGGGCTCCCAGCTGAAGAGGTAGCTGGGAGCCCCCTGGGGCTCAGGGGCAAATTAAAGGGCCCCGGGCTCCAGCCACCATGGGGAACCCCAAGCTTTGCCAGGCTGGGGCCAGGATTTAAAGGGCCCAGAGGTCCTGCCGCTGCGAGGAGCCCCGAGCCCTTTAAATCCTGGCCCCAGCCCGGCCACCAAAGCCGTGGCCGAGATTTAAAGGGCTCTGGGCTACCTGCAGCGGCGGGGAGCTCTGAGCCCTTTAAAACCTGGCCCGGTGGGAGGGATTTAAAGGGCTCTGGGCTGCCCGCAGCGGCGGGGAGCCCCGAGCCCTTTAAATCCGGCCTCAGCTTGGCCGCCAGAGCCATGGGCGGGATTTAAAGCACCCTGGGCTGTCCGCAGCCATGGGGAGCTCTGAGCCCTTTAAATCCTGCCCCAGCACTGGGCAGTGCATTGCTAGTGCCCATTGCAGCTGTTCACCAGGCTATTGGAGAGGGAGGGAAGGGTGAGGACGAGACCCCCACCAGGGGAAGGGCTGGGGTGGCTGGAGGGGCCTGGCTGGCGAAGCCCAGGTGCCTGGAGCCTCGTTACAGGAGGTTGCACCCAGGGTGTCTTTCTGTAGACTGGGCCATACACCCGCCGGGCCCTGAGCCCCCACTCCAGAAATCACAGCACCGGGAAAGGCTGATGGGAGTAGATCTGAGCAGAATCCACAGAGCTCTGATCAGAGAGAGGGGAGCAAGGGCCCTGGCTTGGGGGCTGGAGTTGGAGGGTGAGCAGCCCGAGGGTAGGGAGCTAGTTGGAATTGGGGATGAGGGGCCTGGTGGTGGCAGTGGGGGTTGGCTGGAAAGGTGGGGGGAGAGACCTGGGTAGGGTCTGCTAGTTAGAGTTATGGGGGCGAGGGGCCCAGGAAGGGGGCAAGGGGCCCAGAGAAGGTGCAAGGGGAGGCTGGCTGGAGGTGGGGGGCCAGAGGCCCAGCTGAGGGAGTGGGGAAGCTGGTTGGAGGTGCGGGGCAAATGGCCTGGCAGGGGGAGAGGAGGCTGGGTGGAAGTGTGGGGCAAGGGGGCCAGCTGAAGGGAGAAGACTGGTTGGAGTGGGGCGAGGGGTCTGGCTGAGGGGGAGCTGGGTGGAAGTGGCAGGCAAGGGGCCTGGTTGAAGGGGGCTGGGTGGAGGTGGGGGGTGAGGAGCCTGGCTGATGGGAGGAGGCTGGATGGAGGTAAGGGGCCTGACTGGTGGGGCGGGGGGCTGGGTGGAGGTTTGGGGGTGAGAAGCCTGGTTGTTGGGGAGAGGCTGGATGAAGGTGGGTAAGGGGCCTTACGTGGGGCAGGGGGAGAGCTGGGTGGAGATTGGGGGGTGAGGAGCCTGGCTGATAGGGGGAGGCTGGATGGAGGTGAGCAAGAGGCCTGACGGGGGGGCGGGGGCTGGGGGCCAGGTGGAGGGCGAGGGATACTGCTGTGCTGAGGGGGAGGACACTGATTGGAGGGGGGGGGGGGCTGACCGGAGTGGGCTGAGGCCCCACTACCCCAACCCAGTCCTCGCTTTAACCTTGCCTGAGGCCACCTCCCGCATGACCAGGTGGGGGTTCAGTGGGGACCTGCATTGCCCCGTTGCCAGGGGCCTGCCCAGTAGTACCCAGGACCAGCCCTCACAGTACCAGGAGTGCAGGGGGGCTGCAGCATTCAACCACCCCCAGCCTCACAGACACTGACCTGCCAGCACCCCAGGTGCTTTATACTAAAATCAGTCACTGGTGGCGCTGGGCCCCTCCATCAGTGACATGGGGGGGGGGGGCCTCCAGCAGTGTCAAGGGGGGGGCTGGGCTCCTCCATCAGTGACACTGGGGGGGGGGGCTGGGCTCCTCATCAGTGACATTATGGGGGAGCGGGGCCCCTCCAGCAGTGACACTGAGGGGGCTGGGCTCCTCCATCAGTGATACTGGGGGGGCAGCAGGCCCCTCCATCAGTGACACTGGGGGGGCTGGGCTCCTCATCAGTGACATTATGGGAGAGTGGGGCCCCTCCATCAGCGACATTGGGGGGGCTGGGCTCCTCCATCAGTGACACTGGGGAGGGCTGGGCTCCTCATCCATGACATTATGGGGGAGTGGGGCCCCTCCATCAGTGACACCGGGGGGGCTGGGCTCCTCCATCAGTGATACTGGGGGGGCAGCGGACCCCTCCCTCAGTGACACTGGAGGAGCTGGGCTCCTCCATCAGTGACCCTGGGGGCAGCAGACCCCTCCATCAGTGACACTGGGGGGGGGGCTGGGCTCCTCATCAGTGACATTATGGGAGAGCGGGGCCCCTCCATCAGTGACACTGGGGGGGCTGGGCTCCTCCATCAGTGATACTGGGGGGGCAGCAGGCCCCTCCATCAGTGACACTGGGGGGGCTGGGCTCCTCCATCAGTGACATTATGGGGGAGCGGGGCCCCTCCATCAGTGACATTATGGGGGGGCTGGGCTCCTCCACCAGTGACAATGGGGGGGCAGCGGGCCCCTCCATCAGTGACACTGGGGGGGCTGGGCTCCTCCATCAGTGACATTATGGGGGAGCGGGGCCCCTCCATCAGTGACACTGGGGGCAGCAGACCCCTCCACCAGTGTCACGGGGGGGGCTGGGCTCCTCCATCAGTGACACTTGGGGGAGCGGGGCCCCTCCATCAGTGACATTATGGGGGGGCTGGGCTCCTCCACCAGTGACAATGGGGGGGCAGCGGGCCCCTCCATCAGTGACACTGGGGGGGGCTGGGCTCCTCCATCAGTGACATTATGGGGGAGCGGGGCCCCTCCATCAGTGACACTGGGGGCAGCAGACCCCTCCACCAGTGTCACGGGGGGGAGCTGGGCTCCTCCATCAGTGACACTGGGGGGGGCTGGGCTCCTCATCCATGACATTATGGGAGAGCGGGGCCCCTCCATCAGTGACACTGGGGGGGCGGGGCCCCTCCATCAGCGTCGCTGGGGGCCACCGCCCAGTGTCACAGACACGCCCCAGAGCACGGCAGGGAGAGGCCAGGGCGCGCACAAGGGCAGGAGCAGAGCAGGCGCACAACCCACGAACCCTGACTCCAGCCCCGCCCCGCGCTCTGCTGAGTCCCACCTCCCCTCACAGGGCCCGAGGGGGCGTGGCCACGGGCTCGGTGGGAGGGGCTCAGAGGGGCGTGACGCCGCACTCTGTGGGCGGGGCGAGCTCCTTGCCCCCGCCCCGCGCTCAGACCCGGAAGCGGCCGCGGTCCCGGGGCAGCAGGAAGCGGAGATGGCCCCGTCCGGGCTGAAGGCGGTGGTGGGCGAGAGTGAGTGCGGGGCCGGGGGGTCCGAGCCCGGTCGGATGTGGGGTCAGGGGGGCGGGGCCCAGTTGGGGGGCGGGGCGCTCCTGGGGGGGCGTTAGGAGTCAGTCGGAGCAGAGAGCCCCCCCCACCTGCCTGTCACACACCAGGAGGGGGAGGAGGGTGTCTGCCCCACCCCCAAGGGCCGCCCCCTCCCATAGGAGCTGCACCTTGGGCTGCGGGGGCGGCGGCTGTTTCCATCGGGGTGACTCCAGTTCTCTCATCTCCCCGGCACCCCAGCTGCATCTCTGCCCCGTCACCCAGCCTGGCTGCTCAGCCTCTGACCGAGGGAAGGGGGGCACTCCCTAGTGACCGATGCTGCCTGATGCCCTGTGTGTGTGAGGGCCCCAGGGCCGTTTGTGGTTCCCCCCCCTCTGCACCCCAAAGGATGATCAGGCAACCCCCAGTGACATCCAGCCAAGTATTGGGTGAAAGCCGCCCCAGCGCAAAGCTGAGTTGCCTTGAGCAGTGCCCAGGCTTTGCGTCCTTGCTCCTGGAGGGACACTTCCTGGTTTAGAGCTCACTTTAAGTCAGCTTCTTAAACTCTCTGGCCTGTCCCAGGTCAGGTCAAGCCGCTGAGCTGAAGGGATCTCAGCAATAGCTAGTCAGGATCCAGGGACTGAAATCTGCTTCTGTGCCCTGTTGGGTTCTTTGGTCCAGGCCTCTATGTCTTAGATTGATGGCTGGCCCCCGTTGCTGTGGTATCTGGGCATCTCACACTCTTTAGTGTATTAGCCTCACCGTCCCCCGGCTATTATCTCCTTTGTGCAGCGGGCAATTGAGAGACTCAGCAACTTGCCCACGCTCACACAGGGAGTCTGTAGCAGAGCATGGAATTGAATCCATGGTGTCTCAGATCCGAAGCTTGCACCCTCAAATCCTCACCGCTGGGCCATCCTTCTTCTCTTGCAGCTGCCTCAGTCCTGTCGGCTCTGTGTGGATGTTAAACGTCCTGCTGTGCTTTGTGAGGTTTTGTCCTGGTGTGCTGCGTGGAGGTCGTTGTGCTGAGCCCTAGAAGTCGCTGCATTTTACATAGTTCATAAAGAAATATAGCTATGTTTATAGTTATTATTAAAGTCTCAGTCACACCAGGCCAAGAGGCAAGAGATTAGGCAAGCGAGCCCTAGGTTCTGAGTTTTGCATTGCTCAAGGCTGCACACAGGCAGCCACTAAACTCTGTGCCAGTTTCCCCATCACTGAAGGGGAGGTGACAATTCCCCTTTCAGGTGGTGGTGGAGATTTAATCCCCTGCTGCTTCAGTCTGTAGCATTTTGCTCATGCAGGACACTTTACAAGTGCTGGTTGTTGTTGCTTTCACCACCACTTTCCAGTGCCTGTCCATGATGGATCAGCCAGGTGTGGTATCCTGGATGTTACATCGATGGGAAACAGGAGGGATAAGGATCTGTCCTCCTTATGTCATCTCCTTACGCTCCCCTGCAAACTGTGTCCTGCTTGGGTTTGGACTGGGGAAGCTCCCCAGGGCTCAAGACACAGGTAGAGGGAGACATCTGGTGCTTTTTGCAGGTTTTGATCCTGTTTAAAGCACCACATGGAGGGAAAGAGGAGAAACTGGCAAGAAGTTATAGGCTAGTACTGATCCCATAGTCAATCATACAACAGATGCCTGGACAATTCATTTGTTCATCTAACACTCCTGTGAGGGAGGTGGATAGAAATTAGAGCTAGGCTGGGTAGGCTAGGCAGAGAAACCACCGGGTGACGTTAGGATTTGTGTGATATTGGATGCTGTGTGAGGCCAGGACTGTCTCTTTTGTTCTGTATGTCCAGCATCTAGCACAGTGGGAGCCTGAGCCAGCTCTGGGGCTCCTGGGCTAGGTGCTACTGCAATGCATATAGTAGGTATATCAGGCAAGGGAGCTCTTCTGGAGAGCTGAGTCTGACATAGCTGTGCAGGCCTCTTTCCAAACTTTCCTCTGTAAAGATCCAGTAAGATCAATGCCTGATGCTCCAGTTAAACAGCCATCTGGGCAATGCTTGAAAGCAGAACATTGCTGTCTTGCATGCTTTATCACTGGCATCAAATCCAGTGGCCTCTCCTTGCTTCTCAGTAGAGACGGAATAGCTGAGCAGCTGAGATTATGGGCCGTACATTGATGTAGAGAGGTGTCATGTCACTAAGGCCTTGTCTGTGTTTGGGATTGAGTTCAGCAGCCAGGAGCCGTGTAGTGGTCCTGATATAAATCCCACAAATGAGGAGGAAAGCTGTAATTTGGACTGCTTGAGATGCAAGTATAGCACAGTTTGCTCCCACGCAAGTTTCCTTGGCTATTTTTGTCTGTTACACCCTTTTCCCTTCACCAGCTGTCTTGTCTCCTTAGACTGTCAGCTCTCTGGAGCAGGGACTGGCTACTCCTCTGTCTGTATAGGGCCTAGCACAACAAAAGTTCTTGGCTGGTCCTCAGGCACTACGGTACCTATGATCCCTAGCTCTCGTCTAGTGCTTTTCATAAGTAGAGTGCAAAGCGCTTTGCAGAGGAGGTCAGTATCATTATTTGCCTGTTATTGATGGGGAAACTGAGTCACAGAAAGGGGACGTGACCTGCCAGGGTCACCCAGCAGGCTAGTGACAGAGTCAGGAATAGAATCTGTGTCTCCTGAGTCCCATTCTGTGCTTTCTCCCCTTGACCACACAGCCTACACTTGGTCTTTGCACCCATTGCTAGTCACCAGTGGCTGAATCCCAAGGATAAACCAGGCCTAAAATTTGATCTTCCCGAAATATCGCACAGAGCATTTACTGAACCCCCCCCACCACACCACCAGTTGAAATAAGCAAAGAGTAAATGATGGAATGCCATGTGGGCTTCAACTGTAAGGTCTCCCTAATGTTGATCTTGTGCAGTGTAACAATTAAGCATGGTGCAATTTGCTTCTTGTTTGTAATCAGTTAAGGAGAAATGGGTCACACTTTGTTTTAGGAATCCATTTTGAAAGGGTTATAAATAAGATATTTGAATGGGTAACCAGTTACAGAGTCTACTAGATGGGTAACAGCTTTCACTGGGGTGCTTAGCCATCTGATAACACATGCTACTCATGTCTAACGTGCTTATAACTTCTGTTAACCTGTTGTACATAGAACCTTAAAATCCAGGCTACCTGAAAGGGGATTATTTGCAGTTAGCTGTTATGTCCTTCTTGGTTGTGCGCTAACTACTTTACTGTAGAAGAAAGAAGGGCTTAGTCAGAAGCATTAACATTAAATATATCAGTGACGTTGGCTGCTAAGAGAAGCTGAATTCAGCTGGAGAAAAATGAGGAAGCAGCAGACAAGGTAGTCCACATAGCTTAGGTTCCTGAATAACAAGAATGGGCTGTAACTTTACATTCTCTCTGTTGGGGAAGGCTCGGCCGTTCTTGGAGAGCAGGGGGAAAATAGCTTTTGTTTTTTCAGTTCTTTGTTCCCTTATGGAAAATTTTATAACTTCCAAACACTGCTGTGTTTGCTTTCAGCAGCTGTTATCAGAACCAGATTGCAAAGGGAAGGAGGGGAATGGAGGGAGAGTTTGGAGAGAATGTTCCTTCCAGTCCTGTGGTTGGGTTCGACATAGCCCGGCCTGTCCTTCAGTAGTGTGGGGTTGTGATGCAGGGTGTGATCGGCGCTTCCAGGCCTAGGATTGGCTGACTGTGCTATCACACTAGGCTCATCCTTTCCCGCTGCAGAGAAGAGCACCAGGGATGGAAGATGGTTTGGGATGAACTTAAACATGGCTCGAGACTGCAGAACTGGAAGTGCTCAGCGTGGCAAGGTGATGAGTTAGAGGAATCTGGAGGGAGATAGGTTTGCAAAACTAAATCCTCAACCAGGGCAGGGTCAGGTGTGTGGCCTGTTTCCATTCAATGGCACTGAGATCACAGTATATCAAAGGCATCAGTGCTGTCCGATCCCTACTGACGTACCAGATCCACCTTGTTATGCTGAGAATAAAGGAGGCACGAACGGCAGGTAGATACAGAACCAATGAAAAATGATGCTCCTGTGGCTGGCAAGCTGCAAGCCTGCGGGATTCCTAGCAGCGCTAGAGACTGGAGTGGGGAGCCCAGGCTGGGTATCTGCACAGGGAAGAACATTTGTAGCCAGACACTGACAGAGGACGATGTGACTTCACTTAACAGGATGTCAGCAGACCGGTGCCGGAGTTCCCCTTGTCCGCACAGTAAAACATTGCACCCTTGGCCAGGCACAGCACAGCCTGATGCACTTGCCACTGCTGGAGTTGGGAGACCCCAGGGGCTTGGGTTCTGTTGTGGGCTGGAAGGTTCGAGGATTGGCACGAGTCAGACGCCAGGCTAGTTCTAGACTGACTTTGAATTCAGTACAAGGCAGCCTCAGGGAGAGGAGAGAGTAATCCTGTGCAGCTCAAACCTCGCTGCAATAGGGAAGTACTAATGCCTTTGTCTGAGTCACGGGTAAGGCCCCATCTGGAGCACTGTGTCCAATTCCAGTCGCCTGTGTTCCAGGGAGACGAATTCCAGCTGGAGCAGGTGCAGAGACGGGTGACTAGGACGCTCAAAGGAGTAGAGGAGACTGAAGGAGCCTGGCTTATTTAGCTTTGCACAGTGCAGGCAGAGGGGGTTCCCTCTCAAAATACACTGGGGGAGATGGATGCCAGGGACGGGCAGAGCTAGTGAAGCTGATGGACCATGTTGGCCCAAGAACTAATGGGGATAAACTGGCCAGGAGTAAACCGGCTGAGCTTCCACCAGGCCCTGGAGAGGCCAGGCTGCAGCCTGCTCCATCTAACATGGAGGCAGCCCATTACTCCGGCTATCTGGTGGCAGCAGCACAACCCCAGCTTCACCAGGTGCCACAACCCCCCAGCAACTAGATGCCATGGCCCCACAGCATACTGCTGCCTTTCTGCAGGGTGGCAGGCGGAGATACCTGAACTTCCCTCAGCCCAGACTGTAGCACTGTAATCACCGCATGCTACTCCCAGGCTGCCTTTCCCTGGAGCTGTTGGAGCTGGAGACAGAGCCTGACCGGCAGCATCTGAGCTTAGATCACATCCTGCATCATGACACAATGCAAACAGACCAGACCCGGCTCCTCCAAGCCCTGAGCCTGGATGGAAAGAGCTCTTCAGACTGTCACTCAGCTCCCATTCTCTTTGCGAGAGCCACTGTGAGCAAACTCAGCAGAACCCCGGAAAGGTTCCCCCTTTGCGAATTACACAGGAACATCAGAGAGGCAGGAGCCACTTGGCTCCATGAGTCCAGTCCCAGCTATTGCAGGCTGCCCTATCATACAATCCTCTTCAGAAACTGATCATGCTCCATCTCCAAGCTAGCTAGGTTCTCTCTCCCCATTGCACCTATTGGGAGGCTGTTCAAGCCATCAAAACCTTAAAAAAATGGGAAAGCTCCTGGCAAGGATAACTTGAATGCAGAATTGTTCAAAGTAAATCCTAAATTAGTAGCATCTCTCCTGGCCTGTCTATTTACATCCGTCTGGGAAAGGGAAAATGTGCCAGATGAGTCGACCAATGGGGTTATAGTGGAGATATCAAAGAAAGGAATCACAGAAGATCAGGGTTGGAAGGGACCTCAGGAGGTCATCTAGTCCAACCCCTTGCTCAAAGCAGGACCAACCCCAACTAAATCATCCCAGCCAGGGCTTTGTCAAGCCAGCTCTTAAAAACCTCTAAGGATGGAGATTCCACCATCTCCCTAGGTAAACCATTCCAGTTCTTCATCACCCTCCTAGTGAAATAGTCTTTCCTAATATCCAGCCTAGACCTCCCCCACTGCAACTTGAGACCATTGCTCCTTGTTCTGTCATCTGCCAGCACTGAGAACAGCTGAGCTCCATCCTCTCTGGAACCCCCCTTCAGGTAGTTGAAGGCTGCTATCAAATCTTCCCTCACTCTTTTCTTCTGCAGACTAAATAACCCCAGTTCCCTCATCCTCTCCTCATAAGTCATGTGCCCCAGCCCCCTAATCATTTTTGTTGCCCTGCACTGGATTCTCTCCAATTTGTCCACATCCCTTTTGTAGTGGGGGGACCAAAACTGGACATAATACTCCAGATGAGGCTTCACCAGTGCCAAATAGAGGGGAATAATCACTTCCCTCTATCTGCTGGCAATGCTCCTACTAATACAGCCCAATATGCCGTTGGTCTTCTTGGCAACAAAGACATAATGTTGACTCATATCCAGCTTCTCATCCACTGTGATCCCCAGGTCCTTTTCTGCAGAACTGCTGCTTAGCCAGTCGGTCCCCAGCCTGTAGCAGTGCATGGGATTTTTTCTTCCTAAGTGCAGGACTATGCACGTGTCCTTGTTGAACCTCATCAGATTTTTTTTTTCTTTTCCCCAATCCTCCAATTTGTTTAGGTCAGTCTAGACCCTATCCCTACCCTCCAGCATATCTACCTCTCCCCCCAGCCTAGTGTCATCTGGGAACTTGCTGAGGGTACAATTCATCCCATCATCCAGATAATTAATAAAGATGTTGAACAAAACCGGCCCCAGGACTGACCCCTGGCGCACTCCGCTTGATACCGGCTGCCAACTAGACATTGAGCCGTTGATCACTACCTGTTGAGCCCGACAATCTAGCCAGCTTTCTGTCCATCGTATAGTCCATCCAATCCATACTTCTTTAAATTGCTGGCAAGAATACAGTGGGTGACCATACAAAAAGCTTTGATAAAGTCAAGATATATCACATCTAACGCTTTCCCCATATCCACAGAGCCAGTTATCTTATCATACTCTCAGTGATTTGTAATAACTGTCATGGTATCACACTTTTATCTGTGCCAAGCAAAGTGTTGTATAAGATCATAGTCCAGTGTATATCAGAGGCAGTTGATCGTGTTCTCAGAAAAGAGCAAGCTGGTTTTTGGAAAGGGTGTGGATGTACAGACCAGATCTTCACTGTATGAAACAAAATAGAACAGTGCTTAGAATGGCAACAGCAACTCTACATAAATTTCATAGACTTCAAAAAGACTTTTGATAGCATTCCCAGGACCAGCCTGTGATGAGTTCAGTCACAGAGATCCCTTTGGGACTGTCACCTGATGTGCTGAAATTACCTTTCAGCCTGTTTTCCCTGTCAGTTTTGGAGTCCAGAACCCTGCCTTGTTGAGCCAGACACGCTAGCCTGCTGCAACACAGACCCAGGTCTGCACCACGCCCCCAAAGCTGAAGATTTTAACTAAAAACAGCTCAGCAGGTTACCTGTCTCCAGCACCCAGACACTCAGCTCTCAGTGGGATCCAAACCCCAAATAAATCCATTTTACTCTGTATAAAGCGTATACAAAGTAAATTTGTAAATTGTTCGCCCTCTGTAACACTGATAGAGAGATGCACAGCTGTTTGCTCCCCCAAGTATTAATCACTTACTCTGGGTTTATTAATAAACAAAAGTGATTTTATTAAGTATAAGAAGTAGGATTTAAGTGGTTTCAGTAATAACAGCCAGAACTAAGTAAGTCATAAAGCAAAATAAAACAAAACACACAACTCAGCCTAATACATTAAGAAACTGAATACAGGTCATATCTCACCCTCAGAGATGTTCCAATAAGCTTCTTTCCCAGACTAGACTCCTTCCTAGTCTGGGCCCAATCCTTTCCCCTGTTACAATCTTTGTTAGATCCAGCAGACATCTCAGGTGGTAAGCAGGGGTTTTCTCATGACTGGCACCCCCTTTGTCCTGCTCCACCCCCTTTTGATTACTTTGGCACAAGCCAGGAATCTTTTGTCTGTGCTTGTCCCCAGCCCCACCTCATCAGTGGAAAAGTACAAGGATTAAGATGGATTCCGGTAGCATGTGACATGGTTACATGTCACTGTAAGACCCCTAGTTTCCATTCTTCCTGGGTTGGTCCACGAGTACACAGGAAGGTTTGCTGGTAAATAAACCATTTACAATCAATTGTCCTAGTCAATGGGAGCCATCAAGATTCTAAACCACCATTAATGATCCACATTTTTTGCATAATTAGAATAGGACCTCAGAGTTTTACTTCATATTTTTAGCTTCAGATACAAGAATGATACATGCATACAAATAGGAACAATCTATTCAGTAGGTTATAATCTTTATGATACCTTAGAAGAGACCTTTTGCACAAACCATGTTCCAGTTACATCATGTTCATGAGCATATTTCCATAAAACATGGAGTGCAATGTCACACAGCCTATTGCGCATTCTGTGGGCATATGGAATTCCTTTCTATATAATTGTCATCAAAAGCTTCTATTTCAACTTTACGTGCAGTGTTGATCACAGCGACCTCAGTTTTGAAGTCAAAACAGGAGTATGTCAGGGGTGTGTCATTGCCATCGACTGGGTAATGCGATGTACAACAGAAGACATGCCAAGAGGCATTAAATGGACGCTCATCTCATCCCTTGAAGACCTGGACTTCGCAGATGATGTCGCTCTCCTGTCACATACCCAACACTATATACAAGAAAAAACAACTCTACTCAACACGTTCAGCCAGCAAATTGGACTGAAAATCAATCATAATGGGACAGATATCTTGACCTTTAATATTGCCTCACCATCACCAGTATGGATAGAGGATTATATTCTCACCAGTCATAGAAGAATTCACGTACTTGGGCAGCACCGTCAGCCAGGATGGTGGAACAAGCCAAGACATATGAACAAAATCAATAAAGCCAGGACCACCTTCAGGAGCTTAAATACAGTCTGGAAATCGTCAAAATACAACACCAACGCGAAACTCAAGATTTATCAGAGCTGCGTACTTTCAACACTACTTTATAGTGCAAAATCATAGAATATCAGAGTTGGAAGGGACCTCAAGAGGTCATCTAGTCCACCCCCCTACTCAAAATGCTGGGGAATGAGGAAGTATGACATGTCCAAACTGTGTTCATTCCATACAACCTGCTTCAGAAAAATCCTCTGTATCTTTTGTCCCAAAACAATCTCAAACCAAGATCTGGTGACACAGTGCAGCCAAGAGGATCTGAGCACCATCACTGCCAGGAGGTGTTGGAGATTGATCGATCATATGCTTCGGATGGAAACTGATTCCATCACCAGAGTAGCAATAAGATGGACACCTGAAGGCAAGCAAAAACGAGGCCACCCGAAAACAACATGGCAAAGCACTGTGGAAGCTGAGCTGAAAAACCTGGGGCACAGCTGGGGAACCATTGAAAGACTTGCCAGAAACAGACAGGAGTGTAAAGGAGCTTGGTCACTGCCCTAAATGCCAGAGGCATAATAGGAACATAATGATGATAACATGCTACCAGCATGATGCCGTGGCAGGAGTCCAGTTCTGTGTGTGCAGAGACAGCACATTGCAGAGCAAGAGGGGACAGAAAGAAAGAACTTGCCTGCAGCTAGCCTTGGTGTGGACGCTCTGGGAATGCCACAGACAGTTTTCTGGGACCCAGGTGCAAGGGGGTTCTTGGCAAACTGCCAGAGGAGAGCTAACCAAATGACACTGATGGAACTTCCTCAGGGGCTGGTCCCAGACTGGGGAACTGGCTGCCACGTGAACTAGGGACTATCCCAAATCTCCCTACCTTGTGCTCCAAGTGCCAGGCACCATCCTCCAGTTGGTCTTCTCCAATATAAAAACAGAGCAGAACCCTACCAAAACAAACCCCTCCTTGGTACACCTAGTTCTCCCCTGGGGAGGGAGGGAGAGAACGAACCACACGTGACAGTTGTTAGTCACAGCTCATGCAGGTGCTGTGGTGATGAGGGTGGGATAAGAGCCTGAATAGAACAAAGGCGCGTGAGGTGGAGCTGGCCTGTGGTATCACTAAGGGCTGATGCTGCTGACTGTTCACCGGCTCGTTCCCTAGGACAAAGCTGGGGAGATCATTATGTACCTTGCAGTCAGAATGAGAGCTGAGAAGGGCCTGCTCAAAGGACAAAGGCAGCTGTGCTCCAGCAGCCGGAAGAGAGCTATTAGATTGGGCTAGTTACTGGAGGTGGATATTGTTCAATTATACCTATTGTGGCGCAGGTGGATGCAGGGGGGAGGGGATTGCAGTACCTACCAGCCCCTTGTGCACAACATTCTGAGCTGCTAGTGAGGGAGGGAGAAACAAGGGACAGTTCTGGGTTTCACTCCGCCAAGCGGCCTAGTGTTTCGGATGGGTACCTTTGTAAACTCCCGTTCCCCTGGCCCTGCTTTGATGGGAACCCCGGATAGCGTCATTAGTGGGAGGGTGAGGCCCAGAGACAGTGCCCTAGAGGGAAGCCCAGCCCCACTGCTGGCCTGGAAGAGGGAAGATGCTAGGATTTATGTGGAAGCCTGGCAGATCAGTGGCTGATACGTTTGAGGATCCAGTCTCCTGCTCCACAGCCGCTGGGAGGCAGAGGGAATGTTCAGAGGGCTCTGCTTCATCTTACCTCCCCTGGAAACAGCCCTGGGTGCAGGGGTGTGAAACTGACTGGGTCTGTGATGGTCTCCCTGATTCCCACAGGCTGCCTAACAGCAGCAGTGAAACTGGAATCCACCCGCAGTGTAGCAAAGCCCTGAGCAGCTGGAGGTGTTAAGAGCTGTCTCTGCAGACTCAGGAAGATGGCACTGCCTCAGGATCCGTGTTTGGAATGGGATGTCTTTATCACTGTGAGAGCACAACCTGCAAGGCTACAGAAATTCATGGCTCAGGTCCCAGGTTTTCTAGGGAAACTGTCCCCTCCCCTGCTGGAGAAACGGGGGTTTCAGGCTCTGCCCTAGGCATTGATCAGGCCCTGACTGTGATAATAGAGACCAGTATCATTATCCCTATTTTACAAAGGGTGTAAACTGAGGCACAGAGAGGGGATGCACAAGGTCACCCACCAGGCCAACAGAGGAGCTGGGACTAGAACCTGGATCTCCCAAGTCCTAGTCAAGTGCTGTATCCACCAGGTCACACTGTACTGGCAATTTCCTGAACATGTCCCGCTGGAGAGGGTGCTAGTGTAGGTTGGCCACTGACATTTCACCACAGTGCTGCACAGACCTGCCCTGAGCAGGAGAAATGCAGCTGCTGGCTACATTCATGAACTCTCGCTATCAGTGCTGCCATTAGGATGCCTTCAGATCAGCAGGGCAGGCAGAGCCTGCATCACGCAGCTCCCAGGAGCCCTGTGACCTAATGCTCCCGTCCCATCTCCAGTGCAATCGTGCCTTAGCAAGGTTGGTGTGGGGGATGCTTATAGAAGGGCAGCAGTTCAGGGACGCTGATAGCTCCAGGGAAGAGGGGTGCAAAATGTTTCAGTTAGTTCAGCAAGTCTCTCACGTAAACAACTCTTGGATTTAGAAATGATGTGCCAGCTGCGTGCTGAGCCAGCTGCCTATGCTCCTTTAACTCGCCTTCCTGGAGTGGAGCAAAGCTATTGAGATCAGAGGACAGCTGCTCTCCTGAGTGCTGCTAAGGGACCCAAGCCTTGGCTTCCCTTCCCGCAGAGCCTGGCCAGCCTGGTGATTAAGGCTGGAGCTGAGAGAACGGTTCTCTGGAGTTCAAGCAACAGGCTGTTATTTTTCCCCCATTATTGATGTGACCCATAAGGACGATGTGGGCACGTCGCCTGCCTGCTCACTCGGCGCGGGGGACCCTCTTGCACACACTGCTCGGTTGATTTCCCAGAAGGCCCCATGAAGGGACGAAGATCGCTACTTTAGAGATGATGAAGGTACAATTCGAACTCGAGCCCCGACAAGGGGAAGTTGTTCCTCCCATTAGAGCTGCTCACTGAAGCCAGCCTGTGCTAGCACGGGGAGACGCTTTCCTTTGATAACTCTGCCTGCATTAATTGCTGGGTCCATCCTGTGTTCCAGCCAAGTGGTGCTCAGAACATCTGGGTTTATTTCTGGCTTTGCCACCACCCTGCCCTGTGTCCCTGGGCAAGTCCCTTCCTTGCTTGGCACCTTAGTTTCCTCTCCTGCCCTTTGGCTGTTGGGACTGTGAACTCTTTGGGGCGGCGCTGTCTCATTGTGTGTGGGTAGGGCACCTAGTGCAGCTGGACCCTCCAATTGAAGTGGGGCCTTGGGGGCTACCGTAAAACTGCTAATAGCTGCCTGGGAGGAGACGCTCTGTAGCTGATCCTGCCGACGCTGTGAGGGCAGAGGGGTTCCTGTGCAGAACGACCCTAGTCAGATATGATAACGAGGATTCCCTCGTCATGAGCTGCGTGATGCTGCTTCACTCCCGCCCCCGCCTGACACATGTCGTTTGTAAAGGCCACAGGATAGCAGAAGAGTCCCTGGCAGGTGCCATAGGGCCAGCACATGGTTGCTCGCTAGGCACATGTGCAGGGCTTGGTCCCATAACCGAGGCGCAGGTCCCATTTCCATCTCGGCCTCGGGCAGCGACAGCCGGTGTGTTTGATCCCAGTGCGATGAGGGCCATGTAAACACCTGAGAGAGAGAGCTGGGACTAGAACAGAATCCAGGAGTCCGGACTCCCAGGCTGGTGCTCATCCCTCTGGGGGCTGCTTTGCGGCCTGCTGGATCTGAGTGGGAAGTTCTGGATCTGATGCGAACCTTGTTCCTCTTCCTGATTGGCTATTTCCTCCTGCTGCTTTGTCTCCTTAGCATTTTCCTGTCGCCCCGGAGCATTCTGTGAGCTGGGCTGTGCAGAGCCTGTCATTCCATCTGCTAGGAGATGAGTTTGCTGGGGCTCAGACCACCCCACAGTGGAGAGGGGGTCACGTGGCATGTTCTGTTCTCATCCCTGCAGTATTTCAGCGCCTCCCAGTTGTTCACTAAGCTCCATGACTAACCTCTATCTCATGAGGTTCATTCTTTCATCCTCTCCCTCTGGGGAGAATTGTGTGTGCTGTGGAGAGGTTTGCTTTGTTGTTTAACTGTCCACACTGCTCTGTGTTTATATCAGAGAAAGCCAGTTGGAGAAGAGCACCTGACACTTGGAGCAGGAAATGGGGAGGTTTGGGATGGTCTTTAGCTCATGTGACGGGTAGTTCCACTGTCTGGAACTGGCCCCTAGGGAAGCCCTGTCTCTTGCACAGCTTCACCCTCATGGCAGAAAATGCCCTGGGGCCTGACAAGCAGAGCTGTTGACCATGGTCCCTCTCTGTTAGGCATCCTGGGCTGAGGCTATGGAGCGCCTTGGAGAAAAGGACTGAGCCCAGGACCTCGACTCGATTAACCCCACAGCTGGTTGCTATGCTGGCGTTCTCAGCAGAGAGGCCATGAGTGAATGGTCTACGAAAGCGAACTCTGCTCCCCTGCCAGGTCCAGGCTGGGCCACAGCAGGGTGCTGTGTGCATGTGCGTACGCGTGTTCCCTTGTCGCTGCCCATGTCATATCTGTGCTGTGGGGAGATAGAGACCTCGGTCTCAGCACTGTCCGCAGAGCCCCTTTCGCCAGCGCTAGTGCCCACGACACGCCTCCCCCCCCCCCGAGCCCCAGAGCCACCCAGCTCACTCGGTGCCACCCAGCAGTGGATCCAGGCAGCTCCAAGAGCCGCCTGTTCTCCAGAAGCGGCAGCACTTTGGCTTGTTGACACTACACTTGTGCCCAGGGCACCGGAAGCATGGTTCCCCCCCAGCTCTGGGCGAATGAGTTAGCAATACGAGTCTCTCCACATGCCACGGGAGCCCCTTGGGCTGGACGTGCCACTCTCGGCTGCTTGGTGTTCCAGTGCTGGCTCGTGGCAGCTTGCCGCATGGCTCTCTGCTAGGAGATGGCAGGGTTATGGTCGTTGTTCGGTGAATCGCACCTGTCCGCAGCACCTGCCATCTCTCTGGGTGCCACGGTGCATCAGGGCCTCCATGCATCCCAGCCTCGCTGAAATGCAGCCACCTCTCGGGTGGAGAGCAACAGCCAGTGCAGTGCAAGGAGGGGAACTTGCTACCAGTACTCCTGCATAGGCGCCCATACCATGGGTGCCCCAGGGCTCGAGCACCCACGCAAAAAAATACAGTGGGAACTCGGCACCCACCAGCCACAGCTGCTCAGCAGCACTGCCAATCAGCTATTTGGTGGCTGGGGAAGAGGCCGGAGGGAGGACAGGGGCCTTGGGGAAGGGTAGGGTGGGAAGAGGTGGGGCATTGGAGGAGGGGCAAAATGGAGACGGGGCCTATGGTACTCTGGGACTTCCGGTGTCCACGCAGAATGGACAGGGCATTAGGGTCTAATCCAGGAGATGCTGTCGGTGGCGAGAAACTCTGTGTCCATAACTGTGACGTTCTTGACTGCGAATCAGGATGTTGGTTACAAATCTTCAAAATGCCACAAGTGATTTAGGAACCTAAATCCCATGGATGGACGCTCCTAAATGACTTGGGCTCTGTGGTCACTAAGTGCTTTTAAGCTGTGTGCCCCTTCTGGTCATGCTGTTCTCTGTGAGCTGGAGGCCCGGCTGGCCCAGGGCAGTGGGACGGGAGTCAGAGAGCTGTGGAGAGGAGTCTGAACCCAGGCAGGGGTGTCAGTGCCTGGGAGCTTTCCCTGCCCACGGTTCTTGGCTGGCCTGGGGGAATGCATTAGCGGGTGCAGTTCAATGGCTCTGAGACAGGCACCTGCATCAGGAACAGCCTCTGGTTAGCAGCCCAGTTGGGATCCGGTCTGCTCTTGACCTGAATGGCCCTCGAAGGGAGGGTGGAGGTACCGCAGCTGGGTGGGCTGAGGGCATTGGCTATGCTACACCTGCTTAGTGGATAGCAGCCTCCAGGGCTGGCACTCCACGACCTTCTACTGCAACTGATCGAGGCTACAGAAAGTGGATTCACTGTGCTGGCTCCGTGGTATGGAGAAGGGCAGGTTGGCCATGAGTCCAGCCAGAGGATCTAGGCCACCCCTTAGCCTCCCTCTGGATGTCACAGCCCAGGGGCGTCCACTCCAGCTGTGAGTGGTCAGCGAGAGATCCAGGGGGGTCAGGCTAGATGATGGGGACGTGCTTTGGTGAGGCTGAGGCACCAGATTCTCGGCAGCAGGCACAGGTCTAGGTGAGCCAAAGCCCGGTGAGCCAGGGTGTTCCTGGCAGATGATGGGGCCACTGGAAGGAGCAGTGGGGCTGGTTTCTAATCCCCTGGCCCAGTCCTGTGCCAAGGCCATTAATGCATTAGCAGCTTCACTCTTCTGTACACAGCATCTGCGCAGCATGACGTTTGTTCTGGCCTTGGCATCAGCACTTGGCATGCCCCAAGTGCCAGGTGTTCCAGGGCCTCGCCGAGAATGAATCCGTTCAGCCGACAGACTCAGTGTGACACTCTAGAGACCAGCAACAGTGTGCTGTCCCAAAATCTCTCCTTCCTGCACTGCCATACTGTGCAGCTAGCTGGCGGCTGCTCTTCTCCCCAGAGGTGGCCGCATTTTAACCATGCAGAGAGTGCACTCTGGGATCTTAGAGTGGCTATAGTCAGGGTCGTGGGGGAATAGCAAATGATTGTGTGTATTCAAGGGCTTCTCTCACGAGCATGGGGGCCAAAGGGAATTAGAAGCTGAGCTCTCTGCATTGTGGTGGCGACTTCCGGCAGGGTGGTCATTACCTAGAGCTCGTGGTTAAGTCCCTGTTTTCATGTGTCCCCTCCGGGCTGTGATGAGGATTGTGCCAGTCCCATGCCCATCTTGAGGAGGGTCTGAGAGCACATCTGCTTTTAGTGGGCGGTGGGGGCCTGGCTGGCTCGGAGGGGCAGGACTGGCCAGCAATCACTCAATCTAGGCTAATAGTTATTAGTGAGTTCTGTCTTCCCACTGACAGCACCATCTCTTGGGAGCTCCCTGGAGATTTGGGGAGCATGGGGTGTGTTGAGGGGGGGGCAGCAAATGGTCTCAGTGGGTGCCTGAGTATAGCCAGAATGGTTACACTGCATCGCTGTGTGACCTCAGTGAGTCCTCGCCCGTCCCCTGCCTGAGTTTCCCTATCTGGAAAAATGGGTTGTACCTCCTTCACAGGGGCTGAGTGAGACATTCTCAGAGCGAACCCCCCCGCACTGCTCTCCACTCTTGTGCTGAGGGATTCAGGCTGAGGTGAAAACACAGGGAAGGGAATGGGCCCCATTGGTCTCTGGCTCCTGCTAGGTAGCATCAGGGTTCTGGGAAGTCCATCTGGATCCCATAGGAGCACTGAGCATGGCCCCTGTTATCCTGGGTGTGTGTGTGGGTGGGCGGGGGGAAGGGCAGGGAGAGGTTGCAGCTCTGGGACACTCCAGTAGCATCCAGGAGCCTGTCCATGGAGCATGCAACCGCTGGCCCCACTCCTCTGCCTAGTGGTGCTGCCCCCTGCCATTGGTCTGGGTCTGTTCTGTGACCTTTCTCCCATCACCTCAGTGCTACAGCAACCAGTTGCTGATTGGCAAGAGGCTGACGTGCCTGGGCTTACAAGGCTGATCCATCTGCCCCCTCCCTGGGCCCTTCCCCAGAGGCCTGGCATGGTTGCAGAGCCAGAGAGCAACTTGTTAGATCTTAGCTTCACATGACTCTGGAAACCATGGCCATAGGCAGTTGCCCTGCTGCCTTTATGTCTGCTCTGCCCAGCCGCAAGTCGCCCCTGCGCAGGAAGTGACTTGCCAATAGAAACGTGGGTTGTGCTGCAAAAATCATTTGTTCCCTGGATGGATGCAGTTCTATAGCCACAGCCCCCAGGCCAGCCCTGCGAGCGCTGGTGGCTCCAATGCTGAGGCTGCCTCTGCTGTGTGCCTGCTTGGATATTAAGGAGAGCAAACCCGGTCTGCTCATGTCCTCAAGCGGGACAGGCTGGAAGCCCAGGCCAGGGGTGGCTGCTGCTCCTTGGGGGCTTACTCTTGATCAGCTTGGGCTCCGTTGCCTTGTGCGTGCTGGACTCTGAGGTGTTAGTTGCCATGTGTTAGTCCTTGTCTTCTGACAACACCCTGACCTGCTGTGAGGGCTGCGTTACTTCAGAAGCCCAGGACACTGCTGAATCTCCAGCTCAGGCTGCAGTGGACAGGGCCTGGGGCTAAATCCAGACCTGGGGCTTAAAAGACCCTTGGAAAGTGGATTCAGTTCTGATGTTCCATGGTTGCCACCAGAACTGGGACAGAGCAAAAGTGGCCCACAGCTCAGGGCGGCCGGTGGTGCTAATAACCCTTAGCTCTTCTCTTAGCTTCTCCTCAGTAAATCGCACAATTAGGAGGGCCTGACACGTGACTTTTGAATACTTGGAGTGGGCCATACTGTCCCGGTTCAAGAGGGGTCTCTGAACAGGAATAGCAGGGGCTGCAGGTCAGGAGTGGGGGGCACTGGCGGAGCTGGGAGTTGGGGGGAGCCCAGGGTGGGGTAGCGGGGCCTACGGACAGGAGTGAGGGGCACTGGCAGAGTTGGGAATGGGGAGGAGCCCAGGCCTGGGGTAGCAGGGGGCTGTGGACAGGAGTGAGGGGCACTGGCAGAGTTGGGAATGGGGGGGAGCCCAGGACTGAGGTAGCAGGGGCCTGTGGACAGGAGTGAGGGGCACTGGCAGAGCCGGGAGTGGGTAAGAGCCCAGGGCTGGGATAGCAGGAGACTGCGGACAGGAGTGAGGGGCACTGGCAGAGCCGGGAATGGGGGGGAGCCCAGGGCTGAAGTAGCAGGGGGCTGCGGACAGGAGTGAGGGGCACTGGCGGAGCTGGGAGTGGGGCGGTGGGCGGGGGGGGAAGCCCAGGACTGGAGTAGCAGGGGCTCCAGTCCGTAGTGAGGGGCACAGGCACAGCTGGTGGGGGCAGCCCAGGGCTGGCATGGGGGGCCGTAGCTGCAGTTCAGGGTCGAAATGCCTGAGCAGAATTGTGTGAAGAACGCAAGTTTCTTCTCTGCCTTCCCCATGTCTGGATCCAGACTGTGCTGCCAGCCCCTTACTTTGCACTAGAGCCCCACGTGCCCCGGTGAGCAAGGCGCCTGTTTGCCGCAGGTGTAAAGGAACTGCAGGAAAGCAGCAGGGAGGCCAGTGCGTCCTGGTGCAGAATAGCCCTTGCAGCCTCATTAGGGCCGAGCAGCCAAGTCTTGATGGGCTAGAGGTGGGGGAGGGAGAGATATGGCTTGAGTTACAAGGAAACATAGTGCGTTGGGCAGTGTGCTCATGCACACCCGCTACCAGGAGTGAGAGCACAGGTCAGGGTCTCGGGGCTATTAGGTCCTATTCCCAGCTTTGCCATGAACTCACTATCTAACTTTGGAGAAAGGACTTTTGCTCCCCAGGCCTCAGTTTCCTCACTCTACAATCAGGATAATGCTCACCACCGGGGGGGCTGAGGCTCACTCCGTTAACACTTGCTTAGCCCTTGGCCGTGTTACTCCATCTGTACCTATGTCCTGACACCTTCCTTCATTGGGGCGGCTCCTTCTGGGGTGGGATGACCTCCGTGTCACAGCTCGAGCAGCCCCAAATGGGGAGCTTGCAGGGTGGTTTAGCTATGGCAAACCAAATCCAGGGCTCTATGTCTTTCCCCCGCCCCCCACCTCCAGTCGTGGAGGGAGCTGGGGTCCTCCTCCGGGGCTCCTTCGCCTCTGATGTCCTGCAGGGTCTCTGTCTGCAGCCTGATCTCCCAGGGTCGGGACCCTGCAATAGGGCCCTCACTGCAGCTTCTGGCTGCTCCGTGATGACTTGGACTGTGGGCACTGGGCCACACGGCCAGAGCTCCAGATGTTTCAGCTTTTTTGGCAATGCGCCGTGTTGTGGACGGACACTTACTGCAGCCCCGTTTGAAGCACTTAGGCTGGAAGATCTCCCGCGCGTGGCAGCAATTGGAGAAGCGCAGTGTAGGTGCGACGGGCACCAAGCTCTTACTGCCACGTTGGTCCTGCCCCACTCAGAGCAACCTCCATGCCATGGCATTAGATGCGCCAAGAGCCCAGTGGAATTATCCTCACTTGCTTTTGTCCCCTGAATGTTGGCAGAGGTGCCCCCTGCTTTCTGAGCTGCCCTTCCCCCACCCTGCTGCTCCAATGTCACTAGCTGGCTCCGTTCTTCCAGGGATGTGATTTGCACGTGCTGCTGCTGGTTGCTTAGCCCGGCCTGCCCCTTCTCCAGTGTCTGGCCTCCGCCGCGCCCCCAGCACTGTGGCCGTAGCCTTTCAAACTGATCAGACCGGGTTTTGGAGGCTTTCTCACTACCCCCACTAACATGGGCACGTGTGCTGGAGGCCGAGCTGACTGTGGTGTTTACGCTGATTCAGGAATTCTTTAAAGCCCCAGCATCTATGGGCTTCTCTGCATATTCCACCCAGGGCAGCTGTGCCACGGTACCACTGTAGTGAAGATGCTTCTGTCAGCATGGTTAAGCCACATCCATGAGAGGCGGTAGCTATACTGAAGAGAAAAGCCTTCCCGCCAACGTAGCACTATCTACACCAGGGGCTAGGTCAGTCTAGCTGCGTCACTCGGGGAGGCAGGATGTGTGGATTTTTCACACTCTTGAGGGACGTAGTTATCCCAATATAAGGCTGTAGTGTAGACCTGGCCTAATGAACCTGTTCTGCACAAGTGAAAGGCTGTGATCTATACAGCCAGCCCCGCCTGTGGAGCGGTCCCGCTGAGGAGCAAGGAGGTGGATTTTACCCCAGTATATGACATCAGAGAGCGAGACTGGCACGCTGCGTCCAGCTCTGGGGTGCACATTTTAAAGAGACCTTGGGCAGCTTGGAGACGGTGCAGGGAGGAGCCACAGAACTGATCCAAGAGCTGGAGCAAAGGCCAGCCGGGGAGAGGCCTAGAGCTCAGCCTCCATAGCGCCTTAGGGAGGAGAAGAGACTTGATTTCAGTGTCTGAGTCCTTTCCAGGGGAGAACAATCCTGGGTGCCAATGAGCTCTTCAGTGTAGCAGGGAAGGCAGAGCAAGAACCACTGGCTGGAAGTTAAAGCCAGACCAGATCAGCTTGGAAATAAGGCACCGATTTTGCAGTGGGAGGGTGATTGATGCCCCCCGGCAAGGGGTGGATTCGCCGTCTCTGAGCGTTTCAGAGCCAGCCTTTGCGGAAGAGGCTTTAGCCAAACACAGGTAATTGGCTAAGTGCAGGGAGACGTTCTCTGGCCTGTGGAACAGGACGTCGGCCTGGATGATTTGATGGTCCCATCTGGCCTTACACTCAATCCCACCGGTCGGTCTGTCTTTTCAGTGCCATTTGTTGGATTTTTAACATCACAAATCTGGATTAGCTGCGGGCAGGGAAGGAAGGTGGATTATTTGTTTTCATTCCCAGCAATTGAGTTAATTCAGTTTTAGGTCCAGATTTGGAAGGACTCGTTCAATGACACTGGCTAAAGACGCTTGTTCTAAGTGGCATGTGGCTGCGTCGCGTTGGGGAGCTTTTGGTTTGGCTGTGGGGAAAGTTTACCAGCTTGTCAGTTTGGAGGCAGTGTGGTGTAAGAGTCAGGACTCCCGGGTTCTACCCTTGCCTCTGGGAGGGGAGCTGGGAATCAAGACTGTGGGAGAGGAGCATTCTCTAGTGCAGCAATTCTCAAACTATGGGGCAGGTTTCCCAACGGAGGCACAGGAATGTGTCATGGGAGGTGTGAGCTGTGTGCTTTTCAAGAGCACTGGCTGTCTGCCCCCGGTGGCAGGGGCTCATGCACAAGGGCTGTGCACTCCCGGGAGGCAGGAGCAAAGGGGCTAGCCACCCACCCAGGCTCGGGTTTTCCGTCCCCTTGTCTCAATCCCTCTCTGGGGAGGTGGTGGGTCTCCAGCTGTCAGCCCCAGGATGGCAGCAGCAGTGCAGAAGTAAGGGTGGCGTTGGGGTGCTAAATCTGCTGTGAAAGGTGATATTGATGAATATCATTTTTTTACATTGCTGTTCTTATTTCTGTGCAGCTGCTGCTCTCTGCTCTGCCTTCAGAGTGGGGGGTGGTACATGTACTTGGGGGTGGGGTGGGGGCGTGAACAGATGCAGACACAGAGAGGAGGCCCCATGAAATGCATGTGGTTAGGGCAGAGGTGAGGGCTGGTAGTCAGGACTCCTGGGTCATATCCCAGGCTCTGTCACTGCCATACTGACTACTCCTCAACCAGCAGCCTTAGGGACTGCAGGTAACACCAATATCAGCTGATGTGGTACTCAGCTGTTACCACTCTGTGCCTCGGTCTACCTGCCTTGAAAATGGGATCACCCATCTCACTGGGCAGCTGAGCGCTTCAGTTGTAAGGTACAGATAGCCTTTGAAAATCCCCTGAGGAGCACATGGTCACTGTCCTGGCACCCTGTCCAGTCAGGGACATAGTCCAGTCCAAGCGAGGATGCAGTGTTAATTACCGAAGAGCTATAAACCTGTTCTCTGCGCCACTCTCCTCCGGCACTCCCGATGTGATTTGCCTGTACGTTGTATCTCCTCCATTCACGTTTCTAGGCTGTGAGCCCGTCAGGGCAGGGCTTGGCTCCAATCCGTGTCTGCACAGCACCCTGCCAGCTCATCATGGGGACTTTTACAGCCCCTGTTACTGCAGTGGTTGTGTGCTGAGGCATGGCCAAGCTATTATACCCATTGCACAGAGACCGATGGCAGACTAGAAATGGAACCTGGGTCTCCCATGTCCCGAGCTCTTGTCACTCACCACAGGGCCAGCCTTCTCCGATGGGCGGCTGTCTGCAGAACCAACATGCCCTTTGCTGAAACTAGGCCATTGTAAGTGCCTTTTGCTCAAACCCTCTGCTGCCCCAGAAAGGCAGCCTGAGCTCCTGTTCCAGAGATGTCTCGTCTGCCTCGAACTTGGCGCTGGCTGCTCTGCTGTACTCCATTGTGTGCTGTGCACATGATCCTGCAGGAAAAAGGTGCTTCCAGCGCTGGGACCCTCTGGGAAATGAGCCTGGCGGCTGCAGAACCTCCACTTGGCTTGTATGTGGAAGCTCTTTGGAGCTGGGGCGGTCTTTGTATTCTGTATTTGTACAGCGCCTGGCGCAAGGGGGCCTGGTCTGACTGGGGCTCCTAGGCTGTACCATGACACCCCTAGCAAATAATGTACAGCACCAAGCACAGAGGGGCCCTGGGCCATGACTTGGGGTCCTAGATAGGATTATAAAGCTGGATAAGGGAGCTGCTGAAGGGTCTGACTAGTAGGATGGGATCTTTCCTGTACAGAGCTAAATGGCTACAAAGATAAAATAGCAGCAGGAAAGTTAAGAGCAGCAAGCAGGAGGAGAGTGATGAGATGCAGGGTGCTGATCCAGGCAGCAGCAGCTGCAGGGAAGGAGGCTCTTGTCTTGTGTCTGCTAGGAAGGGAATAGAGAGACATGAGGGTGTCTTTGACTTGGCTTTTGAACTCCCAAGGGGCCCCAGCAGGGCCTGGAGAGGCTGCTCGCTGTGAGCTGGAGCAGAGGAGACCAGCGCTTTTGTAGAGTCTCAGATCTTGGGGATGCTCTAGCTGTGGTTGGAAGTAGAGCAACTCAGATAGCACCGCGCCTTGTTGATCATGTGATGAGAAGACTCTGCCCCATGCCCTGGCAAGGAGAGGGGTGGGAACAGGTTTGTGGGAACAGGTTTGTGTTGTCAGGTGCCTAGCGAAACTGACACATGCTTGGAGCGGCCACAGATTCTCCTGCCCCAGCCCCGTCTGTCTGTCTGGCATCCCTCATGTTGTCCTCCAGCAGGCCCAGGCAGGGAGTTACGGCTCCTGATTCTGCAGCCGGGCCTGTGTTTCTTGCTTCACTTGATTCAGGTGCGGAGAGACTCTCAACCCCAAGTAAAGGATGGAACCAGCTGGTGAATGCAGTTCAGCCTGCCTGGGGGATGGTCAGTGTGATGGCCCCAGCTGCTTTGGAAAGGAGTCTAGCTTGGCTTTGACATCGGGTTAGAACTTAGGAAGGGGGTTTTGCCAAAAAGAATAGCCTTAGGGTCGCAGGTGACACTACTTTCAACTGACCACTACTCGCCCTGAACCATGCCCTATGGGACCAGCCAGAATCCGGTGCTTCATAGGGGCAAAACAAACGGCTATATTACAATAGTGCACAGGAGCACCAGTCATGGGCCAGGACCCCATTGTGCTGGGTGCTGTACATTATTTATTAGGTGTATTATGATAGCACCCAGGAGTGCCAGTCATGGGTCAGGGTACCATTGTGCTGGGTACAACAAAAAGATGGTGCTTGGCCCGAAGAGCTGACTATCTAATTGCTTAACTTGGCTGTGTCAGGTGCCCAGGAGACAGGCCGGCAGTTCCCTGAGCGGGGCATGCCTTGAAGGGGTTCTATGTGCAGGAGTCAAAGTCTTTGTCATGTTGTCGTCCCCCACACACAGTAGAGGGTCCCTGGATCCCCTCCAGGCAAGAGGTGCTGGACAGAATTGGTTCTCTTACTGCACGGGGCCAGATCCTTAGTTCAGCTGCACTCATATCCAGCCTGGCAGAAAGGAAGAGGGATCAGACCTGTGGCCCATCTAGCCTGCCAGCCCACCACAGTCGCTGGCTGGGGGCTCTGCTCGGAGCACATCGCTAGCTGGCCTGAAAGCAGCCTCTGAGCCACTTCCCCAAGGGGTCCTTCGACCAGCCAGTGGGTCCTGGCTCAGGGCACAGCTGTCCTGTCCAAGCCCCACCACTAATCCCTGTCTCTTTCCCTCACAGAGATCCTCAGCGGTGTCATTCGCAGCGTGAAGAAGGAAGGAGAATGGAAGGTAAGCAGGCTGGGCCTGCTGCCCTGGTGTCCCCCTGGGGATATGCTGTATCCCTATATTGTGCTCCTGCCCCTCCACTCTCTTGGGATCCATTAGGAACCTGAGGTTTTCCAGGCTGGATCAGATCCCTGCTCTATCTAGCCCATCATCCGTCCCCAGCTAGGCTTGGCTATGTCTGCCTTCCCGCTGCGCTGGATCAGATCCAGCTTGTCCAGCCAGCTCCATATCTCCCCACGCACGCACCGGATCAGACCACTGGGCCCAGTGAGCCAGCCTGGGTCGGAGGAGGAACAGGAGAGCGCCAAGCATGGGGGCAGTATGCACCATTGGGCAGGCAGGTTATTGAGCCCCCGGCATGGACTGGGCTGGGGTGTGTGGAGAAGTGGGATAGGCCGGTGCGGCAGAGGCAGCACAGGGGACTAGCTTTCCCAGTGGCTGGATCTGGTGCAGCGGGATGCTGGGCTGCACAGAGCAATAGGTTCATTCGGCATGGCAGGAAGGCGGTGGAGATGTTGGGCCGATGGCCTACAGGGCTTTCCCAGGGGAACACGGAGACTTCCCTTGTTCCATTTCTCTGTGCCCTGCTCCTGGTTCTGTCTGAGGGCTGAGGAGTGGGTATCTGGTGGGTCAGAGCAGGGCACTGGGAGCTAGGACTCCTGGGTACTGTCCCTGCCTCTTGCGCTCACCCTGTCACCTGGGCGAAGAGGCTGATCTCCTCCAGTCTAGGAGGGTAGAACCATTCTGAATGGCCGGGTGTCCCAGGTTTGTCTCCATCTCCTACTTCTCCTACCAGCCACTCTGCTCGGAGCCACTCTCCCTGTAGCTCCTCACGCAGTCCTTAGCACAGTCAGCTCAGCCAGGTGCAGGCTTGGTAACAGCCCTGCCACTCTGCTGTGGAAGGGCTGGGCCGGGAGCCGTCGGCTCTGCTGTTAGCAGTCGCTCGGCTCCCTTGGCTGTGCCGTGGATGATGGTGGTGGGTGGCTGGGTTCAGGGCAGTGACTAGTTTCCCCTCTTGCTACCCCAGGTGCTGATCATGGACCACCCCAGCATGCGCATCCTCTCGTCGTGCTGCAAGATGTCTGACATCCTGGCCGAAGGCATCACGAGTGAGTGGCCTTGGATGGCATCCCTCCCTCCCGTCTGCTCCCAGGACTCTGCCCCCCACCCGCCAGGGCTCTCCTCCCCCTCAGATACACCTCACAGTTGGGGAGTTGACTTGTCTACGTTCACCTTTGCATCTAGTTTCCTGCCTTGCAGCCCCCTAGACGCCCTCCTTGCTATTGGTACCTTCCCAGCCAGGTCTAGTTCCCTTAGCCCGGCGCTTTCAGCCCCTGGAACCTCTTCACCGCTTTTCTCAGACTCCTGTTAACTCCTCACTGCTCCTCCCCCACGCTGCAGGCAGGGTCCTGGCTGGGGTGGGGGAATGCTGGCTCCCTGCTCCAGGGTGGAGGAGCCCTGGGTTGAGGGGCACAGAGCTGAGCCAGGACTCTAGCGGGATGCCCCCAGCACAGTACAGAGAGATGTTCTCTCCCTGCTCTGTACTGTGGCAGCATCGCAGCCCACGGCCCCACATCAAAGCAGCTGCTGCATTGTAGCCTGTTGACCCCCCCAGCCAGAGCTGATGTAAGGATACCTTGCGCCCTAAGCAAAACCTCCACCTTGCATCCCTCACCTCCCCCCAGAGCATTGATTGTAAACTTTCAAAAATGAAGACTGCATAATATGGCATTGTTCATTAGAATTAATACAAGTTCGACTTGAAAATTTATTAATTACATTATTTAGTCTACATATTTAATGAACATAAATGAATAACTTGACAGGGTGTGGGGCTGGCTGGCTTTGGGCAAGAGGGTGTGGCAGGGGTTGGCTGGAGACATGGGGTGCGGGGCTGGCTGGAGGTAGGGCAGATTGTGCAGGGCTGGCTGGAGGCAGGGAAGGGGGTGCGGGGCTGGCTGCGGCGCAGCTGGGCTGGGTCTCTACACTTGCCCCCAGCGGTGAGTGCAGGCCCTGCCCTGCTGCAGAGCTCGGGAGTGGGGGCAGGGTGGGGCAGAGCAGGGGCGGGGGCCCTGGGGAAGAGCCAGAGCAACAGGGAGCAGCGCAGCGCCCCCGGCGGCTAGAGGAGGAATGACATCACTTCCCGGATGGCCGGAGCTGATCAAAGCCATAGCTCCAGGTGAACATCCCAGACATTATGGGCACTGCTTTTTGGCGCCCTCAAATCTTGGCGCCCTACGTGGCCGCCCAGTTTGCCTAATGGTTGCACCGGCCCTGCCCCCAGCCTGCTACCAGCGAACTTCCCTGTGCTCCTTGGCTTTCCCTCCCTCCCATCCTGGTGGAGAGCAGCTGGGGCGAGTGGCTAGGACACATTGACCCGCGCTCAATGTCTGCTCTCTCCTAGTCGTGGAAGATATTAATAAGCGCCGGGAGCCAATCCCCAGCCTGGAGGCCATCTACCTGCTTAGCCCTGTGGAGAAGGTAGGAGCTTGGGCCTGGGGCAGCTGGATGGGGAGCAGGGGAAACCCTGGGGCAGCTCCTAGTGCTGCCTGGAGGTGGCACTGTCCGAGGGGATGCGCAGCACAGTGTCAGGATGGGAATGGGCCCAGTAGGGGCTCCCCAAGAGGCTGCTTCCCTGGAGCTGGGCTTCGTGTTCTTTGCCACATGAGGCACAGACTGTCCCCCAGACCTCTCCACAGTGCAGTCCCCTGGGGATTGGATGGGAAAGTGCAACTGGCAGAGAGAGGCATCCTCAGCTAGGCTGACCAGACAGCAAGTGTGAAAAATCGAGACAGGTGTTGCGGGGTAATAAGATCCTATAGAAGAAGAAGAACCACCCAAATATCGGGACTATCCCTATAAAATCGGGACATCTGGTCACCCTAACCTCAACTGAGACTCAAAGTGAAGGAGAATCGCTGAGGCAGAGGCTCAGGTAGCAGGGGCTGCAGGGGAGGAGGCTCTTGCATTTGCAGCCCAGAGGCAAGTGGAGGGAGACCAGGGGCAGGGGGCACTGGTAGAGCAAAGGGGAGCAGGGTGAAGCCCAGTGCCCACGTGGTCTGCCCGCAGAGAGGGGACTGTAAGAGAGGACTGCGAGCCAGGACCTGGGGCTCGGGACAGGGCAGCCAGGTTCTCACAGCTGCTTTGAAGTACCTGGAAGGGAGTTCCAAAGAAGATGGATCTAGACTGTTCTCAGTGGTGGCAGATGACAGAACAAGGAGCATTGATCTCAGGTTGCAGTGGGGGAGGTTTAGGTTGGATATTAGGAAACACTATTTCACTAGGAGGGTGATGAAGCACTGGAATGGGTTACCTAGGGAGGTGGTGGAATCTCCTTCCTTAGAGGTTTTTAAGGTCAGGCTTGACAAAGCCCTGGCTGGGATGATTTAGTTGGGGATTGGTCCTGCTTTGAGCAGGGGGTTGGACTAGATGACCTCCTGAGGTCCCTTCCAACCCTGATATTCTATGATTCTGTCACAATGGCCTGTCATGGAGTCTGAACAGCTTCTGAACACCCTGCCTGGATAGCTGGCACCCGGTGAGGGAGCGGACCCTGATGGCGGCTGCCTGGGACGGCTGTTCCCTGGACGCTGCTCAGAGCCCACTTAGTACAGCTTAGGCCAGGCCTCATCTGTGGCCGGGCATGGACACTTGTGTGCCAGAAAGAGACATGACTGGGCCCTGAGGATGTCCTGGACATGGGCACTTGTTCCAGTCGGGGAGGGAGCCCAGAGCCACGTGGGTGAAAACCAGCCCACCTCCCGATGGCATCATGCTGGGCTCTGAGTCCCCAGGGGCTGGGCGTGGGCTGGGCCCTTCGGGCTGCAGGGAGGGGCCTCGGCTGGTGCTGACAATCCCCCTCTCCCCACTTTGCAGTCGGTGCAGGCTCTGATCAGTGACTTCCGGGGCACCCCCACCTTCACCTACAAGGCAGCTCACGTCTTCTTCATGGACAGTGAGTATCGGGGTGTGGAGAATCCCCCAGCTGGGAGCCTGGCCAGCGGCACACTGGGGCCTGGGGGTGGCAGGGGGGCTCTCTCTGCTGACAGGCCAGTGCACAGCACCCCGATTACGCTCTGTCCTCCTGCAGGGGGATGCAGCCCCAGCAGGCCAGACAAAACGATCCCACCTTTCCCTTCTCCCCCACGGACCTGCTTCCAGCCAGCATGACTCTCAGACACATGCGGCGTGCGCCTAGAGAGGCGGCCTCTGGCTACCATCCCAGCATGTATTGCTCCATCAGTCCCAACTGGGGTGGGGGAATGGGACACCACCAGAATACCCAGTGTGTCAGGGTCACATCAGCTTCTCCCCATTACAGCGGCAGGGGAAGCCCAAGTCCTCATTCCTTTTTGTGCATCATCTGGAGTTGTACACTCCGGTCACTTCTCCCTGCGGGGGGGCTGAGCACACGGTGTGAGACGGGACTGCATAGGAGAAATTGTGTCCCCCTCCCTCGTTGCTGATGTTGCAGAAGACAAGAACCCAGCGTGACTCTGGTTTGGGGCAGCTGGACTCATCGTTGACTCCTGTGTGGCCCTGCTGGCTTGCCCAGGTTCCCCACAGGTGTGCAGCACTACTCCCCTGCTGTGCCCATCCTGGCCCTGTCTGTGGGGGCTGGCGCTGCGCTGGGGGTCTTGAGCCCTGTGCCTGTCACCCCAACCCACTGCCTTTGCCTTGCAGCCTGTCCTGAGCCTCTTTTCAACGAGCTGAGCAAGTCACGGATCACCAAGGCCATCAAAACCCTCAAGGAGATCAACGTAGCCTTCCTGCCCTATGAGAGCCAGGTGAGGTGTGGCCGGGCTTGGAGGGAATGGGGCTGGGGGGCGGTCAGGCAGCGAAGTACGACATCCCACCCTTAGTGTTCCATATGGCTCGGGGAACTTTTCCCCTCTAAGGCCCTGGGTTTGATACCAGCACAAGGAAACAGGGACTAGTCAGCTGCTTACACCCTGTGAGAAGTGGAATCACTGGCTTAGATGTCTGGGCAAGGAGGTCCCTGCCTCCCTGACTTTACCAGCTCTTACTGATGGTTTATACCAGGCCTGCAAGACAGCCCGATACTCCACACGCCTGCCCTTTGCCCAACTACCCCATCCCCTCCTTGTGTCATCAGTGGATTCCCCCCCTCACGCCCCTGAGGGGAGGGCTGTGTTGTCAGCCCCAAATGCATTGGGGAAACTGAGGCACAGAGAGTCATGAGCCTGGTCTACACATAAAAGCTTTGTTGGTATGGGTTTGTTACGGGGACATGAGAGAAAAAAATCCCCCCTGTAACTGATGCTGCTGTGGTGACAGAGCCCCTGGGTAGATGCCGGTATGCTGGCAAAGCAGTCCTTTCGCCACTGTGGCTTATTTTGTCTGGGGTACCGGTGCCAGCTGTGCCAAGAGAAGCTCTGGCTGGTATAAGCTGAGTGTCCCTCAGGAGGCTTTGCTGGTTCACCTGTCCTGATGCGCCAGCAAACCCTTCATGCGCCGATATTGTTTTATTGGTGTCCAAGCACGTTTGCCCCAATGGCTCGTTCTGTTCGGCCAGTGAAATAAGCGACAGCGGCAGGCGTGTGTTGATGCCGAGTTTGCCCGTGGCTACACTGGGGCTTTCACCAGACTAGAAGCATGGCCAAGCCCCCTCCCCCAACATTGACTTCTCCAGGGCAGAGACACACCCGTGAGGGCACCCGGGAGTCTGTAGCCAAGTAAGGACCTGAACCTGGGGAGTCTTTGTCCCAGGCTGGTGCATGAATCTCTGGGCTGCTGTCTCTCTACCACAACAGGAGTGGCTCTGGCAAAGGGATCTCTCCCTCACTAGGGGCTTGCTACAGCTCTGCCTGGCTGGCCTGGTCCAACAGCACATCTTAGGAGCGCAATATGGAGCACAGCTGGCCTGGTTGCCAGCAGTTGGCACCAACCCAGTCTTGGCCACTAAGCAAGTGAGAGGGAATTCTGATGGGAGATGGCATGCCTGGCAGGGCTAACACCATGGGGAGCAGGGTCAGAGCTGTGCCATCATTCGGGGGCAGTCAGGCCAGGAGGAGCATATCAAGAGTGAAGACTGCTTTCCGCTGCCCATGGTCCCTCCCTTGCAGCCCAGGGGCTGGAGGTTACAGGGGGAAGTTAGCTTGAGTATGCGGGGAACGCGAGGCACCAGGGTCTGATCTCTGCCCCCCCATCCCCCAGGTATATTCCCTGGACAGGCCACAGAGCTTCCACAACTGCTTCAGCCACTACCGCTCCTTGGACAAGAACAAGCAGCTGGAGATGCTGGCAGAGCAGATTGCCACATTGTGTGAAACCCTGAAGGAGTATCCAGCCATCCGCTACTGGAAGTGAGTGTGCCCGAGGGCAGTGGTACCCAGCCAACCCTATAGGAAGTGAGTGTGTCCGAGGGCAGGGGTACCCAGCCAACCCTATAGGAAGTGAGTGTGCCCGAGGGCAGGGGTACCCAGCCAACCCTATAGGAAGTGAGTGTGCCCGAGGGCAGGGGTACCCAGCCAACCCTATAGGAAGTGAATGTGCCTGAGGGCAGGGGTACCCAGCCAACCCTATAGGAAGCGAGTGTGCCTGAGGGCAGGGGTACCCAGCCACCCCTATAGGAAGCGAGTGTGCCCGAGGGCAGGGGTACCCAGCCAACCCTATAGGAAGCGAGTGTGCCCGAGGGCAGGGGTACCCAGCCAACCCTATAGGAAGTGAGTGTGCCCGAGGGCAGGGGTACCCAGCCACCCCTATAGGAAGTGAATGTGCCCGAGGGCAGGGGTACCCAGCCACCCCTATAGGAAGTGAGTGTGCCATGGGGAAGTACCTGGCCATCCTCTACAGGAAGTGTTGTGCCCAAAGAGAGAAGGGTACCTGGTCATCACCTACAGGAAGTGCATGTACCCCTGCGGGAGGAGCTGTTTCTGACCAACAGGATTATCTTTGCTGCAGGGATCATGAAGATAACTTCCACCTGGCGCATGCTGTGCTGGCCAAACTCAACGCATTCAAGGCAGACAACCCGAGCATGGGAGAGGTGAGTGAGCTGTGCCGGCCACGCCCTCGCCATGGGACAGAGCTGGGGTGGGGAGGGGGGACCACATGAGAAGTAGAAGGAAGAAGGAGTGATTTCGAACCTGGTGGGGGAAGGGATGGGGTCTAGACCCCCTTGGAGTTCCTAGCGAGGGAGACAGGGTGGCGATCTAGAACCTCCTTGGAGATCCTGAGGGGTTGGCAGAACAATAGCATTCCCTGTGTGGGGACTAATAGCCTCAGCCCTTCTCTAACGCTGGCCATGGGCAGATCTCAAAGTGCCCTACAAAAGCCAATGTCCTTTTCCCCTCTATACAGAAGGGGAAACTGAGGCACCGACTAGGGAAGTGTGTGCCCAGCACAATTTCTCTCGGTTTCTAAACAGCGCAGTTGGGTCACAAAACTAAGCGTCGCACACAGAGCCTCTTCCACACCTGGACACTCCTGTCTGTGTGCGCTCCTACATCCATCCCCATGGTATCGGAACCTCACTAGTGAATTCAGCCTCCCAGGGGAGGCAGGGTGGCCTGTGTTACAGATGGGGAACCTAAGACATGCAGGGAGTCTGTCAGAGCAGTAATAGAACCCACCTCTCCCGAGCCTTAGCCACAAGTCAGCCCTGGCCTGTGGGCTTCCCCCAGCTTTTGCCGTCCCCGTCCCACCCCCAGCAGAGGGGAGCTGCAAACCCACCCTGCCCTGTATTCTTGCCCAGGAAACCCAGTGGCTCCTGTCCCTCTAGGAGAAGCAAAGTGATGTAAAATCCAAGGCCTTCCCAGATCTCTCCCTTCTGCTCTTGCTTCCAACCTTTGCCGAGCTGCTGGGAGACTGTGCACCTGTGACCAACTGGGAATGTTTGTGATATCTTTTATGAAGCTGATGCATGCCTCAGTTTCCCCTATATGCTTCATGGCTTCTCAGGCAGGGGGCTGGGATGGAAGGACTCTCAGGGAAGGTGGTAATCATGGTGGGGGAGGGGGAGGAGTGTCACCTCCCTGTCTTGGTGAAATGAAGAGAATCAGACCCAGATCAGCCTGGGGGTCAGAAAGACTGTGCCGGCTCCAACGGCTCCTGACTGGATGCTCCCAGCAGGGAATCGGAGCAGGGCCCCCAGCTCAAGAACACAGAGTTGGGAAGGTTCGAGCTGGGGGATAAGTAGGGGAAGCTGGGAGCTCTCGCCTGGGAACTGACCTAGGTCAGACTGAGGCCTGGTCTACACGAGGCAATTAGGTCGGTGTAACTGCGTCGCTCGGGGGCGTGAGAAAGGCGGTATCACTGAAGCGGCGCAGCTGCAGTGGTTTACATGTAGACAGGCCCTGTGAGAGAGAGCCGGAGTCTGAAAACAGGTTTAGCTGCAGCTCGGCCGTGCTCTGGGCTGACCAGAACAGCCTCTTGCTTTAACCTTCAGTGGGCTGGGCTGCCGGGGCTGGGGTCCAGGTGCCTAAGGAACTCAACTGTTCTGACAACACTGGGTGAGTGGCCCTGTCACCCGGGCCGAGGGGCATTGGTCCCTGCAGAGTGGATGGGTCTGTACCAGGGTCTGTCTCAACTGGACTCGCTGGGCAGGGCTCATAGGGTGAAGCCCAGCAGTTCAGTCTCAGGAGATGGGGAGGCCATGCGGCCTGTCCTGGAGGAAGAGAGAGACCTGTTGGGGTCTGGCACAGCAAAGGGCTTCCTCCCAGAGACTTCCCCAGCTAGGGGCCTGGCACCAACCCTGTGGATCGTGAACGCCTTTCCCATCCACCGAGGCAGTGTGTCCTGGTGGATAGAGCCCTGGACTGCGACGGGAGACTTGGGTTCTATTCCCAGCCAGGTGATCTTGGGCATGTCACCTCCCCTTTTGTTGTACTTAAAGTACTGTACAGGATCTTTTCAGGGGGAATAAGGTAAAACGCCACGTTTATTAGCAATACATGTATTAATTAACACTGATCATATGCATATGCTCTCTGTTTGTCTGTTACACTTACACACACATACTCTGTCTTGTTGTTACCAATTAGTTGCTCCCCCTAACTGCACTGGCCAGGTGAGTTAGATGGGGGAGGGGGTGGAACCAGGCTTCTGCCAGTCCGGATTGATGCTCCCATGTTGGCAAGAGGAGACCCAGGGTCCTCTGCAAGACACCTCACCTTTATAGCAGCTTCCCTCTTATGCAAATCTGTACGAGATTCAAAATCTGTGGCCTTGGCTACACTGGCACTTTACAGCGCTGCAACTTTTGCGCTCAGGGGTGTGAAGAAACACCCCCCTGAGCTCTACAAGGTACAGCGCTGTAAAGCCTCAGTGTAATCAGTGCCGCAGCGCTGGGAGCGCGGCTCCCAGGGCTGCATGTTACACCCGTAGAGGATGTGGTTTATGTGCAGCACTGGGAGAGCTCTCTCCCAGCGCTGGCGCTCCGACCACACTCACACTTCAAAGCGTTGCCGCGGCAGCGCTCCCACAGCAGCACTTTGAAATTTCAAGTGTAGCCATACCCTATGTCTGTGTCCCTTGGTCCTTTGTCCTGCTTTCTTCTGGGTGTTGTCTCAATGCTGCAAAGAGGGTGTTTCCAAAAGAAGGTGCTGGCTTCTAACCCCCAAGGCCATCAATATGTCTGCTCTTCTTTAAGGAGCCCACTTGACAGGTTTTATTGTCCTTGGGTCTGGCTTCCATCCCCTCTCCAAGGGTTGCAGCCCTATGGAGGTGCTGCCCTCCACACCTTGCTCATTCACCCCTCGTTCATTCAACAGAGCAATTGATTAAGGGAGTAGAAGAGAAGATCTTATTTTACTAGCAAAAAGAAATTTTTCTTCTGCTTTAACTATCCTTAGGGGCTATAACATTATACCAAGGCTTAACAAAGTTTTCTATAAGTTTTTCTACATAGGGATCTGATACAAAGTTCCTATATCAAAAGACCTGATACAAAGTTGTATGAAAATAGCTTAATACAGGGTTATACGAAGAGGCATAATACAAAATCATATGAAAGTTATGTGAAGATTTATACAGAGATTTATCTACACTTTTTGTGCCTCGGTTTCCCCATCTGTAAAATGGGGATAATGATACTGGTCTCGAGCAAGGGGGCCCCATCTGGGATAGCTGGCTGCCATGGCACAGATGCTCTGTAACTCACAGCTGGCAGCACCGACCTGCTTCCAGAGGGGAGCCTGTCACACACCTGGCTGCCCAAGCCATCTACACAGGGAAGGGAGTGACAGCATGCTTGTTAACCACCGGAGCTACTTGCTGCAGCAGAGCTGGTTCCAGCCTGCAGCCCCCGTCTGATCTGTGCTATTCTCAGGAGCTGAGAGTGGCACTGGGGAGGGCAAAGTCCTGCTCTGTGCCCACCCTGCTGCTGTTACTCCTGTGAGTCCCCCCCAGGGATATTCCTGAGGCTCTTGCCAAGCCTCCCTGTCTCAGGTTTAAGCACTATCCCCATGTTACCTGGGGGAAACTGAGGCATGGAGCAGCGTGCCAGAAGTAGGTGGCAGAGGCAGGAATAGGAGCCAGGAGTCCTGACTGCCCAGCTGCCTTCAGTAGCATCCAGACAGCACGCCCACCACAAGGCCGGGAGCACTGACTCAAGGCCCTGCTCCATGCAGCACAATCCCGGCAGGCCAGTCCAGTGTGCCCCTGCCTTGCCAGCTGGCGCAGAACCCCAGAGTCTCTTGTAGCGTGGCCTCTAGCAGTCAGGTCTCCAAAGCCACCCAGCCCCTGGTGACAGCGCCCTGGGGCCTTGTCTGCACTAGTCCCTCTTGCCTTGATGTTTCCCAGCTGCCAGACCTGAGGGGTAGCTGGACCAAGCAGTGCTGTGGCACCCACCAGTGCACTAACCACCCCTCTGCTCTGGGCAAGGTGGAGTGCCCCGGTGGTTACACCAGCCCCCGTATGCACTTGGGGATCCCTCCAGCAAAGTCCTCTGGCAAAGGTGTGAGCAGAGTCTGTGGGGGGGGAGGAGGCGGGGCTGGGCATAGCAACCCACCCAGGCTGGTAGAGCTGGAAAGGAAGGATGGCCCAAGGGGTTGGGTGCCAGCCTGGGAGTTGTGAGCCCTGGGTTCATGTCCCTGCTCTGCCACAAACTCCCTGTGTGGCCTTGGGTGTCACTCAGCCTCTCTGGGCCTCCATCCCCCTCTGCAATGGGGTGACAGCGCTGCCCAGCCCTACATGCGTGGGGGGGCGGGGGCAGGATGCAGCAGTGATAGTGAGGTGCCCTGATGCTACAGTTATGGGGGCCAAATACTCCCCCAGGAGAGGTGCTCCCTTGTCAGCCTCAGCCCATTTACCCAGAGGCTGTGGAGACCTGCCAGGCGAGTGGGTGGTGGCTGGTCCAACTTTCTGCTCTGGCTGAAAATCGGGCCAGGTACTGAGGTGGGACAGTTAGGGAAGCGTCAGGGGCTGTACGTCCCCGCCCCCTCTCCCCTAACTGTCTGTGCTACCCAGTGAAGAGCAGACGCAGGCGCAGCCCCTTGCCGAGGTGCTCCTGGGTGGGCTTGGGTTCCACTGGGGCTGCTGGAGCTGGTTTCAGAGCCGTCTGCCATGGGAGTGCAGGGCTGGTCTCATAGCGCCACCTGCTGCCCAAAGAGGGCAGGGAGTGGGCGCTGGGCCAGGGTTGTCCCCCCACCCCCCAATGGTGTGGGTCTGAGATGCTGACCGTTTGAGTGGTCTCTGTCCAACTGGATGCTGGAAGGCCACCCAGGCTGGGAGTGGGGAGCTAGAGCCTCACATGGGGTCGCAGCTCAGATGCAAGGTAGGGCATCGGGATAACGTCCCATTGTCTCGCTCTGGGACTTTGTATCAAAGAGTCTTTGGTGTTAGTTAACGATAGACTAGCCAGGGTCTTCTGGTGTAGTGTGTATCACACCCTTCTCCCTCCACCTCCGCAGCATATGGGGCAGGGGGCAGTTGGGGGGCTGCCTTGCAAGGGGCATGCTCCAGTTGGTGAAGAGGCATGAGCAGAGAGCATGCTTGGGGGAGAAGCGCATTGCTGTTTGCACGAGGGGTATGTGGCCCGTCCCTGAAGGGGGCGTTGCAGCGCAGCTGGGTGGGGAGCTCTCCCTGCCGGTTAGGGCGAGACCCCAGGGCACAACCCAGCGAGCTTGAGGAGTGTCTCTTGGCTTCCCCCTGGGGTTGGAGGCTGGGCTCAGAGAGGCCAGGTGGTGAAGTTTCAGGCCACCAAGGCCCATTGGATTGTGCCGTGTGAGCCAGGCCAGGACCCCTCCGCCGGAGCAGGGGGTGACGGGTCTCTCTCTCCTTTGCCACAGGGCCCCGACAAAGCCCGGTCTCAGCTGCTGATTGTGGACCGGAGCTTCGACCTGGTGTCCCCACTGCTGCACGAGCTCACCTTCCAGGCCATGGCCTACGACCTGCTCAGCATCGAGAACGACACCTACAAGTAGGGCCTGGCTGCCAGCAGGGGGCGCCCCGCACTCCTCCTCAGGCGGGCTAGGGGAGGTGGGACCGAGGCACCTGCACTGCTCTGCAGCCCCCACGCTCGGGGGAGGGGTGCCGCAGACTGACCCCATCTCCCCACCCTCGCAGGTACGAGACGACGGGCATCAGCGACTCGCGGGAGAAAGTGGCACTGCTGGATGAAGATGACGAACTCTGGGTGCAGCTGCGCCACATGCACATTGCTGATGTCTCCAAGTGAGCGCTCTCAGCTCCGCCCCCTAATGTGCCCCTCTGTGCCCTGCCCACTCCCCTGTACACACCCCTCCATTCCCCACCCAGGGCTAGAACCCACCTCCTTCCCCCCGCCAACACACCACTCTGTGCCCTGTCTAGTGCCGGGACCCGCTACCCCCCTTCCCCCTTGGACGCACCTCTCCCACCCAGTGCCAGGACCCTCCACTCCGTTGACACACCCATCCCCCTCTTTTCCAGTGCCAGGACTTCCCCCGTCCTCCCCTTCACACACACCCCTCCCCACCCTGGGGCCCCCTCAGACACACCCCTTCCCTTCCCTTCCCTTCCCACCCAGTGCTGGAACCCCACGCCCCCTTAGATGGACTCCTCTCCCACCCAGTGCAGGGACACCCCCCCGCAACACACCCCTCTCCTGCTCACTGCCAGGAATCCCCCTCCCACCCAGTGCTGGGGCCGGTCCCTCAGACATGCTCCTCTGTCAGTGCTAAGACCCCCTGAACCCAGCCCCTCTCCATAAAGGACCCCTGAGAGCTCCCTTCCAGAACCACTGTCTGCATCTCCTCTCAGGGATCCCCCTGGACACTGGCTTCCCCTGATCCCAGGATCTCCCCATGCACCTCACAGCCCCCTTGAGTGAGTCCCTCATTGACCTCCTGCTGGGCATGCTGCTGCCCCTGACCCCCCCCCCCAGCAGGACGCCAGGAGCCCTCAGGGGTGCACTGAACTCTCTGCCTTGGGGTAACTTGGGAAGAAACCCCCACCCTCCCTGTCTGAGGCTCTCAAGGCAGAGAACCCTGGTGCCTGTGGGGCAGGGGCTCTGTCCCGTCACATAGGACAGGGCACCCCCTACCTCCAAGGCAGTGCCTGGCTCCAGCCTGACCCCTCTCCCCGTGCAGGAAGGTGACGGAGCTGCTGCGTACTTTCTGTGAGAGCAAGAGGCTGACCACGGACAAGGTGCGGCGGGGGCTGTGGGGGAGCGATTGGGGAATCCAGCCCAGAGGGGTGGGGGGGCCCATCCCACAGCCACTGATGGGGAGAGGAGGCTGCCCTGCTACTCTGGGAGGGGTTGGCGGGGGGTTGGGGCTGTCCCATTGCTCCCAGGATTTGCCTGTGAAGGGCTAGGAGGTGTATGTGGAGCCCTCTGCCCCCCAGCCAGAGCTCTGGAGCTCCCATTGGTGGGGGAGGGCAGAGGCCCATGGGGTGGGATCAGACAGCAGGATCGGGGCTGCGCAGGGAGCCAACGCTGGCATCTCCCTGGCCTGCAGCTGCTTTATACCCTGGGGGGCACTCGGGTTGGGGGGCTGCCAGCTAGTTCCAGCTGGCCTGGGAAGAGCAGGTCAAATGCAAGCTGCAGCCACACATGGCCTGAGTGACCCACCCTGGCTCTGGCACACGTGGCTGGGCTGCTGCTCCTGTCCCTGGGTGAGGCTTCTGCCCTGCAGGGGGCTCCATGCACTCGCGGGGGGCCAGGATCTCACCACTGCCTCCCTTCAGGCCAACATCAAGGACCTCTCCCAGATCCTGAAGAAGATGCCCCAGTACCAGAAAGAGCTGAACAAGGTAACGGGGCTGGGGCTATTAGTGGGTGGGAGGCAGGGCATTCAGTGGGGCTGATGGGGCAGGGTGCTCTTTGGGGCTGGTGAGGGACAGTAGGGACTCTCTGTGGGGCAGGGCACACTGGGGAGCTTTGTCCAGGGCTAGGCAGGAGCCCTGCCCCAGTGATGGGACTGCCTTACTGCCTGATGAGAGCTGCTGACCTGTCCCGTCAGGCAGAGCCATTTCCCCCCAGGTGCTGTGTGGCACCATGGGCAGCAGCCTGCCCATCAGTGCCCAGAGCTGCCCCGTTAGCCCCAGCAATGGCAGCACTTGGGTAACGCCCGCACCTTGCTGCTGCAGCTCTCGGGAGAGGGCCTTGGTAGGCTTCCAAACCAGCCCGTTGGAGCCACTCCTGATGCCACTGGGCCATGTGCCAACGGAAAGCTCCTGGCCACTGGCACAGGTATCCCGACACTGGCTGATCTCCAAGCCCCCAACCTCATGGTGACTAACAGAGAAACTGTGGGCTGGTTTGGAAGCTGCTCCCTCCTCTTGATCCTCCCCTCCAGCTGCCCTGCTCCACCCCAGAGGTGGCTGCACATCAGTGCTGGGCAAAGCAATCCCTATATACTCTCCTTATATAGCCGGTTGGGGCTGCCTCTGTGGCCGAGGTGCCCTCCTTGGGGGTGCAGGTGCTCTGGACCAGCTGGTGATGCAGTAAACTCCCCCATGCCCTGGTCTCTCCCCGCAGTACTCCACACACCTGAACCTGGCTGAGCACTGCATGCGGCACTTCAAAGGGACGGTGGAGAAGCTGTGCAGCGTGGAGCAGGTGGGTCTGTGGGCAGAGCCTGGCTAGGGGGCAGAGTCTGGCTCATGGACTCAGCCCAGAGAGAGTGGTCTCAGGCTCAGAGCCTGGCTCCTGCAGGCTCGCTGGAGCCAGGGTCCGCCCCCACATGCAGCACAGGGGGTGCAGAAAGGAGACATGGGGCTTGTGTTACTCCCTGGGGGCCCATTGCTTACCCTAGGGGGAGCCGACTCCAGGGAGGAGGGGGCCCTGGCACAGAGGGTAGGCGAGCTGTGGGTTGTGGAGCCATCGCGTCTCCCATCCTGCTGCGAGAGCGGGAGGAAGCGGAGTGGCCTGACCTGGGCCTTGTGTGTGTGCCCCCCTTACCCCCCAGGACCTGGCCATGGGGACGGACGTGGACGGGGAGAAGATCAAGGACCCCATGAAGATCATCGTGCCCGTCCTGCTGGACCCCAGCGTGCAGGCCTACGACAAGATCCGCATCATCCTGCTCTACATCTTCCTGAAGAACGGTAATGCCACAGGCCTGCAGGGGGCAGCACTGAGAGGCCTGCTCCTGCAGGAGGCGCCCCTGGAGGCAGGTCCCAGGCCTGTGGGGCTGGGGGGGGATAGCACTGCTCAGACAAGCCCCCCAGCCATGCAGGGCGCCTCCCAGCCAACCGCTTCCTGGGGCCTGTGTCCAGCCAGGCTCTACAGCCCTGTCTCTCCTCTGCCCACCTCTCGGTGCCTGTGAGCCAGCCAGTGTGCCGCGCCCACACTCTGCACTGCCCCCTGGGGTCGGACCTGGCAGCCTTTGCTCCCCGCTGTTGCCTTTCCAGCAGTGTCCGCCCTCCATGCTCCCCGCAGCCCATTCTCTGCAGGGAAGGGGGAAGAAGACACAAGCCCCGAGCAGTGCCCCGGCCTGTTCTCTGCAGGGAGGGGGGGGTGGAAACACACACCCGGAGCAGCCCCCCAGCCCGTTCTCTGCAGGGAGAGGGAACATCCTTCCCTTCCTGCAGGCTGTTCAGATACCGTGTTCTGCCTCTGAGCCCCCTGTGACCAGTTCCCTGCCCACCCCTTGTGCCATCCCTGGACCAGCTCCCTGCTTCTTGCTGCATCCAGCCCCTTCCCCCAGCTCACCAGGGCCTGGGGAACCTCCCTGACCCTGACACTTGGCACAGTCCCTCTTCCCCCATCAGTTCCTGCCCCATGCTGGCTTGGTGGGGTGGGGCCCTACTCCGGGGCCCTTCCTGTAACCCTGCTCAGGTACTGCCCCTGTGCCCATTGTCCAGGCCAGGTGCCCTCATGTGGCTCCTCTGGCTGCCCAGTTTCCTGGCCAGGGAGCGTGTGGAGTTGCCAGGCCTCCCCCTCTGCACTGAGCAGCAGTAAATGGTTTCCAGGTTTGCCCTCCCTCCAGCTCAAGTCCTCGCAGCCTTAAAGAGTCAGGCCTCGGCTCTGACACTGCACCGGACTGGCCGCAGGAGGGGGAGCCCAGACCAGGGGGAGGAGGGCTGCCACTGCACTGCCGGGGGGAGCTAGAGAGACCCCTGCTCCCAGCGCCCGAGAGAACCTGTGGAGGGAGGAGCCGCAAGGACCTAAATTTGATCATTAACTACGTGGGATCCAGTGGGCTAGAGCGGATGGTTCTGGGAGCCAGGACTCCTGGGTTCTACCCCCAGCTCTGAGAGGGGTGGGAAGAGCAGGATCTCAGGATTTGATTGAGGAACTAGGACTCCTGGGGCCACACACTGAATGTGCCTGGGCTGTGGGTGCATCCCAGAGGTGCTAGCACTGACCTGTCTCTCCCCATGCAGGTGTGGGCGAGGAGAACCTCACCAAGCTGATCCAACACGCCAACATCCAGCAGCAGAGCAACATCATCCACAACATGCAGCTCCTGGGCACCTCCCTCACGCCTGGTGTAAGGGACTGGGGCCAGAGGCCAGCAGCTGTACCCATGCCAGGGGGCAGATCTGTGCTGCACAGGGGAGCCCAGGCCATCCTGGGGGTGCCCCCTATGGCAGTGACCTACTCCCAGCACAGAGGTGGCCTCTGCCCCTGTACAGTGGTGACACCCTCCTCATATGGGGGTGACCCCCCAGATACTCCTCATCTGGGGTGACCTCTTCTGCTCCTCAGATCACCAGGGGGCTGGAGCTGGTGACCACTGCACGGGGTGGCCCAGGCCAGCCTGAGTGTCTGTGATGAAGGGAGGGAGGTGGCTCTGTTCTCCTGTCAGTCTCTCTCCCTTCTCCTCTCTCTCTTTCTTGCTCAGTGATCCATTCTGTTCTTTTCTCTGCCTCTCCCCTGCCAGCCCGGCTGGAGCGACTCAGGTAGGCCGCGCTCTCCCTGTCTGCCCTCGATTCCACCCCGCACTCCCTGCCTGCTGCTTCTCACCCCCTCTCCCTTCCTCCTCCAGAGCGGGCAGCTGCGACCCGAGAGGAAGGTGCGGCTGGAGTCCACCTACCAGCTTTCCCGCTGGACTCCCAGGCTCAAGGACGTCATGGAGGTACCTGGCCGTCTGCTTCCTGACCTTGGGGGTGGGGGTCACACCTGGCAGGCCGGGCCCATGGGGTAGGGGTTGGTTTGGGGTCAGCCATGTGTAGATCCCCGCAAATCTGTTTCTGCAGATAGTGGATTGGCTGTGGATACAACCGTGCAGGGCTCTAGTCCCCAGCAGCGCCTGGCCTGTGGCATCCAGCTGAGGCAGCCCGGGGGACACAGCACGCTCAGGGCCAGTGGCTGGGCAACAGGTCGGAGTCGGGGCTGTCCGGCACCCACTCGCCTCACCACGCTGCTTCCTGTCCAGCAGCTTGAGCAGCACTAGCGTCCCCACCAGCTCCTGGGCAGCAGGATTTGGGATTGGGGTGGGCGGGGCCCCAGCGCCCCACCCTCCACCCCACTGTGATGCAACACGCTCAGCTGCTGCCGTGTGTCGTTGCTGCTCATGACCCCCAGGAGCAGCACGTGATCAGACACCCCTTCCCCCAACCCCCACCATGCTGCCCCTTCCCCTCGAGACCCTGCTCTCATGCTGCCCCTTACCCACAGTCCCCATCGTCGCACTGCCTCTTCCCTGCAAGTCCCCTTCCCCCCCACCCTTGCTAGCCCTTGTGAAGGCTTGCTGCTGAGGGTAGGGTGACCAGACAGCAAATGTGAAAAATTGAGATGGGGATGGGGGGTGATAGGAGCCTATATAAGAGAGAGACCCAAAAATTGGGACTGTCCTTATACAATCAGGGCATCTGGTCACCCTACCTGAGGGTGAGGATGTGGATACAGGTAAAAGACGGCTAGCGAATCACACATCCTCGTATCCTTAGAGGGCTCTAGCCGTGAGAGGGACTTATCAGAGTTCTCTCCTGCTGCTATCCTTTGGGGTCTTAAATCATAGGCACGAGTGCAGAGGAGTTGTCTTGCTCAATGCTGAGATGCTGCCACCTCTGGGGTGGGGCACGGACAGTTTATACAGGGGTCCCTCACCGGGGCTGAATTCTTCCTGAGAAGTGGCAGGCAGCTGTTAACAGCCACACAGCAGCACTGCCCGGGAGTCTAGGGCAGGTGGTGATCAGTGTGTGGGGCTCGAAGTGCAGGGGATCTAGGCAGCACACTGTCATCGCTGGTATCAATTTGACTGGAGCACCAGGGTCGTCACCAATGGCCAACAAGGTCCTTGGCCTAACCTCCAGTGAGGAGCAGCTGTGTGACATTCATCTGAAGGACGAACTGCTGCACCAACTCCTGCTGCACCGTACTGGTCACTGACTGACCAGGGAGACAGCTCCTTGCAGAGCCTCCCCGCTCTCTGCTGTACAGCGCCCCCTAGCGCTGCACTGGGGCCAGCACTGACTGCCAGAGGAGAGCGCCCCCTGCTGAGCACCTCTGCCCACTCCCTGCAGTATAGCGCCCCCTAGCGCCACACCGGGGTCATAGAGCACCCTCTACTGACTCACTAGCACCTCCCCGCTCAGTGGCTTTTCCTTAGAGGTCTCCCATCCAAGCACTGCATGGGCCCAAACCTGCTTAGCCTGTGAGAGGTGACATGGTCACTTCTTCCCCCCTAACCTTGCTGGGGCCTGAGCCCCTCATCGTCCTAACCTGTGGGGCGCTTCTCGAGGTGGCGGGAGGGAGGGAAGAAGAAGGAAAACTTGGTTGCCTTCAACCTACTGGCTTGGGGCTCCTCCAGGATGACACACACCCTGCCCCCACGTCCCCCTCCCGGCAGATCACAGGCAAGGGGCTCCAGCACTGTGATGGTTCCTACGGTGGGATTTTGGGGCAGGCAGTTGCGGTAGCCTCAATCCCCTGCCTAATCCAATCAGGACCCCCCTTCTACGCCAGCCACAGCTCGGCAGGCCTTAAGCTTCCCTGTACAAGTCAACGCACCGGATTAACGTAAAAGCCCCTATTATGTGGCATTCGGATGTATCATAGCCTGGGCCCCCTGCGTGGCTGGAACACACCTCATGGGGCAAGAGGCAGGGCCTGGATCTGCCCACAGCAGGGAGGGGGCACTGAGGGCAGTTCCCTGCCTCCCCTCCCCCCCCAAGTGCGGGGCCCTGGATCCAGCTGCAGGAGGTCTCTGCCCTCAAAACAGTGGATAAGTGGGGAGTTCACAGCAGGCCACTGAGCAGCTGATGGGGATGGGTGGAGATGGGGGGGTATCACGGGAGGGGTCAGCGTGCTCTTTGCTGGCTCCCCCTCTTGAAAGGGGGCCCCAGGCTGCTCCCCCCAGGGACTGTCAATCATTCAGTGAGGAGCTGTCCAGTGGGGCCCAGCCTGGCCCTCAGGTCTGAAGTGTCTGCTGCTTAGCCCCTGCTGACCTGTTCCCCACCACCTCCAGGACACCATTGAGGACAAATTGGACAAGAAGCTATGGCCCTTCGTGTCGGACCCGGTCCCTGCCACCAGCTCCCAGGCTGTTGTCAGGTAAGGCTGAGCCTGGCTGGGCTGTGGGGGGCAGAGCCCTGACACCCCCCCCCCCCACCTAGGGTGTAGGAGCATCTATGCCTGGGAATGCATGACCAGGGCCCTGTCCTCTACAGGGGAGGGGGTGCCTAAGACCCTGGAGCCCTGGACCCCTCTCACCATGTCTCCCGCCCCCCAGCAGTCCCTCAACACACCAGGGCCCAGGATGGAGGGAAGGGACTGGCCGGGCTGTAGACAGCACCCCCAGCCCAAGGCAGGTGCCACCCTCCCCTACTCCCTCTTGCCTGCTTTGGGGCTCCTGTCCCACTGCCTTGGGCAGGGCCTGCCCCCCAGCCTCCTCCAGGCCCTGCTTTTCCATCTGGCATTCCCTCAACAAGCCCTTGGGATCCACACTGCCCCTCTCTCCCCTAGTGCCTGCTTCAGGCAGTGCCCACCCTTCCGCCTGGCATTCCCTCAGCGAGCCCCTGGTATCCACACTACCCCTCTCTCCCCCCAGCACCCACTTTGGGCAGTGCCCACCCCTCCGCTTGGCATTCCCTCAGTGAGCCCCTGGTATTAACAGTGCCTGTATCTCCCCCCAGCCCCCACTCTGGGCAGTGCCCACCCCTCTGCCTGGCAGTCCCTTAGCGAGCCCCTGGTATCCACATAGCCCTTCTCTCCCCACAGCGCCCGCTTCGGGCATTGGCACAAGAACAAGCCAGCAGCTGAGTACCGGACAGGCCCGCGCCTCATCATCTACGTGCTGGGTGGGGTGTCCATGTCTGAGATGCGCTGCGCCTACGAAGTGACCCAGGCCACCGAGGGCAAGTGGGAGGTGGTGATCGGTGAGTGGGGCGAGTCCTGGGGAGAGAGGCAGCTGGAATGCCCAGGTCAGGGACAATCAGGACCCCCTGGGAGGGCGCAGCACCCACAGGGCACCCATGCCACCCTGTCCTCCCGCACCCGGGGGCCTGGGAACAGATGTGCTTGCCCCATATGGCCTGTATCTAGCCACCTGATCTCCTGGCCCCTGGCTCCCGAGGCCCCTCCTTGCCCAGGGACCATGTGTGGGGGGCTTCCAGTCAGAAACCCCCAATAACACCCATAGGGATATGGCTCACCCCCTGCACACACCTCTCTGAGATCCAAGGGTGAGGAACGCTGTCAGTGCATGGATTCTTGCCTGGATGTGCAGAGTACAGCAGCACAAGGGATGCGGTGCCAGGACATGGGGGTTGGGTGGCAGGAGACAGCCCCTCTCCCCGCACACTAGAGCAGGGTCCAGCTGCAAGGATGGGGGTCATAGTGATGCCAGCCTCATGCCCACCCAACTGTGCCCACCGCTGCCAACAGGTCTCTCCTCCACAGGTTCCGGTCACATCCTGACCCCCAAGGGCTTCCTGGATGACGTCCAAGCCCTCGACCAGGCAGCCCCTGTGGAGGCCTAGAAGCAGCCCCCTCCCGCCAGAGACTCTGCCCCCCACAGCTCGCTGCCTCCAGCTCCACCTGCTCTTCTCAACAAGGCACCTTCCTTCCGTACTCCTGGCAGTAGTGTTGGTTCTTGAGGGGGTGGAGGGAAAGGGACCCCTAGGCTGCTTGGCTGTTAGACCAAGGGGCAGGCCAGGCTCCCTCCCTGTGGCACAGGGTCCTAGGGCTGCCACCCTCTGTGCCCTGTGGCCACCCTGCCCTCGGGGCAGGGGAGGGGGAGAGAGTCAGGCTCTGTTATCTACCAGCCTCAGCCATTCCTACCTACCCTGCCTGGGACTCCTGCTGTGAGCAGTGGGGGGGCGCACAGAGGCTGCTACCAGCATCTGGCTTTGGGGGGAATGTAATCCAGCTGCTGAGCCCCAGGCTATGTCTGTCCAGTCTGCAAAGGGTTAAAGAGAACCCCCCCTTCTGCCCCCATATCATCCCCCTTCACCCAGCCCTGGCTCCCTGCAACCCTCCCACCACAGCCTGGCACCCTGGCCTCTCAGCCCCATCCCCCTTGGGGACCTGGTCTCCAGAAGGTGGGAGCGGCCATAGTAGGAGTTGCAGCCAGCTGGGGCCATCACCTGGAGAGGGGCTACCGTGGACACCTCAGTAAGTGGGGGTGGTGTCAGGACTGCATAGGAGGCGCATCCAGGGTGCTGGTCAGCAGTGGGGCAGAGCCGGGCTGCACCTACAGCCCCGCAAGATGCAGTCTGGGCTCGCTGCTCTGTTGGGCTTGGATCAAATGCCCCTGCCCAACGGCAGACACCTCCCCCGTGCCTTTCCTTGGGTATCAAAGCCACCCCCTGAGCACCTGGAGCCCCAGCTCCATCTGGGACACCCAACTCCATCCCCCTTGGCTCTGATCAAGCCCTGAGCCAAGCCTCACCCCCTGCATCCCACGGGCCCTAGAGGTCCCCTTCCTCTTGCCCGCCAGCAGGGCTGTGCTGGGGCAAGCGCTGGCAGGAGTGACCCCAGGTAAAAGTGGTGACCTCATTTACCAGGAGTGATCTCCCAGGGCGGTAAAGAAGGGTATGAGGGGGTGGGTATTTTCCCTGCTGGCCCTTCCCCCAGGCTACTGGCCTGCTGGGCATGTGCCTGGGCCAATAAAGTGTGATGCCAAAGGCTGGCCGAGGTCTCAGGTGAGGGAAGGGAGGGGACAGGGCAGAGTGTATGGCTGAGGGCCTGGGGGGCCCTGGGATCTTCTCAGCTTCCTGCTCAGATCCTGCTGCAGGTTCCAGGCATCCTGGCTCTGAGTCACCTAGCCAGCGCTGGCCTCCCCCCAAGGAGGGTCGGTTAGTGGCTGCTCCTTTCACTGTTGGAAACAGGGCCTGGGGGCAGCTCTGCTCTGGCCTGCGGCTGCCTCCTCCTGGTGCAGTGCTGGGTCACCCAGCCATGCCCCAGAATCTACACAGTTCCCCGTGTCCCACTGCCCCTACTCCCTCGTTCTGCCTCACTGGTCCGTGTGCCAGAGGGAGCCCCAGGAGTCCCCCCAAGCCAGCTATAGGGTCCCCATCAAGTGTGGGGTTGGGGCAGGCACTGAGTGAGCACCAGGGCCCAGCCCTCAGGCTGGAGTCTAACCTCACTCCCACAGGGAACTGTACCCACCAAGCCCACTGACTCCCATCCCCTGCTCTAACCACTAGCCCCTGCTCCCCACTAGGGTGACCAGATGTCCCGATATTATCGGAACAGTCCCAGTTTTAACACATTTGTCCCGTGTCCTGACCGCACATTGCTCGGGACACCCTTTGTCCCAATATCGGGGACCGCTCACCATGAGTCACTGCCAAGTACCGGGGCTGGCGTGGGGGTGCTTCCTGGGGCAGCTCACGGTGGCGCGCCCGCCTGCCAGCAGGAGCCTGGCCTGCTGGCGGCCCCTAGGCACAGAGGCAGAGGGGGTCTCTGCATGCTGCACCGGTTCCCTCCTGCCCAATCAGAGCTGTGGGGGTGGGGCTTGCAAGTGCTGGCAGCAGGCAGAGAGCCCTCTGCTCCCCCCACCCCACCCGACTGGACCCGACCTGACTCTAGGAGCCAGAGGGACCTGCAAGATGCTTCCCGGGAACCGCCCCAGGTAAGCACCTCTGGGACTCCCCACCTTGCCCCCTGGCAGGTCCCTCTGGCTCTTACAGTCGGGGCCCCATGCACAATGCAGAAAGCCAGAGAGCGCCGTCCCGGGCTCCCGCCATCCTGGGAAAACACAGTGAGCCGGCGCGGCTGCGAGCTGGGGGAGAAGCCTGCCCCAAAGGGGTGGTGCAGCACCACTGTTGGAGTCGCCACCTCCTGGCTCCAGGTGGCTGGAGAGGGGCCCAGCACTGCCCCGCACCGCAGACCGCATAGCTCCGCTCCCCACTCACCATACGAATGGCTCCCTGCGGTGCACGGGCTCCGTTCAGGACTGGGTGCTGCGCATGCCAGCGGGGTAAATAGCAACCCGGCCCCCGCCATGCCACCCCCACATGGCCAGCCCGCCTGGGCTGCTGCCCACCAGCAGCCGTGAGCCAGCGAGGGTGTTTGGCTGGGGATTGCAGCCTGCAGCGGCTGGAGGTGGGGAGGGCACCGAGGGGTCCGCGGCAGAGAGCAGAGGCTTGTGGTGCCTCGATGTGGGTCAGTTTCCTGTGTGCCCCCCAACTATCTCCCGCAGCAGGGGTGGGGATGGTTATAAAGCCAACCGGGAGAGTCAGTGGCCGCTTGGGGTGAGTCTGCTCTGCTGTTTAAGTGCAGAGTTGGTGGGACTTGAGTCAGCTGAGCTGTGTTAAGGAGCCCTGGGCTCAGGGTGACCAAGGGTCCCAATATTAGAGGCTTTGTCTTATATAGACAATTATTTCCCTGCCTCGGCCCCCCCAAAAAAAACAAAGTGTCCCAATTTTTTACACATGCTATCTAGTCACCCTACTCCCCACTTAGATCTGGGACAGAACACCTGCCTCCTTGCTCCCCCTATAAGGTCTGGCCTTAGCCCCAACCCCCACCTCCTCCATCCTCCTGTGCCTACAGCTGCGCCAGGGTCCCACCACCCTGGCTGCTACTGGCCCTCAGCATTTGGGGCCCTGGTCCTGCGCTGGCACCTGCATTGTGTGAGCAGCTGCTGTAGGCTCGTCCCACCAGCCAGGCCAGGCCTCCCCTCTGGCACCCTCTAGCCTGTGCCAGCACCTGGGGGTGCAGTGGCAGTTTCTCCAGCTCCTCCCCATTGGAGGATGAAAGGAGACAAGGTTCATCCATCAACAGGGGGTTGGAATGAGCTGCCAGTGGGGTCCTACCATGATACACCTAATAAACGATCAAGACCACACTGGGCCAGTTTGCCATGGAGATACAGATTCTGACCCGAACAGCCCCGGAGGATCCGATTTCCCATCTCACCCCATCTTTTCCCTCAGCTGATGTTTTGAAATTCCCACCCTTTGCTTGGGTCATTTCTCTACCTGGGTTGAAGAGAAACTCCCTACCCACACCCACGCATCTGCAGTGGTTTTCTTTCCTGCCCTGTTGCTTCAGTTGGCAGATGTGATAGCAGAGCCATTGGCCATTATCTTTGAAAATTCACGGCGATCGAGGCAGGTCCCGGATGACTGGAAAAAGGCTAATGTAGTGCCCATCTTTGTAATACACCTAAGAAATAATACTAAATGCTAATGGGACTGGATTGGCCCAGGTCCTGGAGCTGACTGTTCAGAAGAGTATGGTGCATAGCGTCAGAGAGGTGGCAGGGTGGGGATTCAGGAGGGTGTCCAGCAGCAGAGGAGTCTCTAGGAAATAGCCAAGGAATACCCTCAGGACTTGTTTCCACTGGAGTTGAGCCCAAGCCACAATTCTGGATCCAAAGCACTCCCAGTGTTACAATTTTGTCACAAGTCTCGTGCTGTTTGATATTAAAGTACCAGCTCCAGGAATCATGGGATTACAGGACAATCTTGGCTTTCTTCTTTTTTTAAAAAAGCTTGTTTCTGCCCTCGCACAGAAAAGCTGGAAAATGTGACCCGGCAAGGCTCAGAATCCAGAAAGTAAAGAAACAGAATCCAATGCACATGATTTTTTTTTGTTATGACTTTTCAGCCAATCTCCTGATTTTGCAGGGGCTGGACTCGTAATTTTTCAAGTTTTGGGGCTGGTGATTCTGTTAAGGAGGCAAGACTTTTGCTAGGAAATACGTGGCTTTTTTATTGCCATTGCATCTAGCCTGGCTGAAGTCATGGCCGTTGATAACTGATTTGCAATGGGTTGTTAGGAAGGTGGAGTTGTGTTGGGGGTCTGGAGGGGCTACCAGGAACAGGGAGACTCCAGGAAATGTTGATAAAGTTCCCACCAGAGATGGGCCCAACTAATGAAGCCCAGATCCAAGAGACAAACTGCGCAGAGCTAGGGGAGTGGTTCGACCTTCCACTGCTGCCCCAGGACAGGATGTGGGGAATGGAGTGGAGACACAGACTGGGAATTTGGGGAGTAGACTCTGCACTAGGTACCACGATGTCTCCTGGGAATTGTAGTTCAGGTGCTCCATGCCTTCACTCTAGTCTAGGGACCCTTCCCGAGACATCATCCAATCTAAGTAAATGTATGAGCCACCAAGGAATGAAATGAGCCACATTTCCCAAGGAAAGTCTTTTCTCTTTAATGAGGATTTTTTCCCCAATGACTGGTTGGCCAGCAGTTAAATGAGGGGTTGGTGAAGACAGGTTATAAAGGGAGCAGATCTCATCAGCCACACTGCTGAGGATTCCCATTACCTCCGCAGAGATGCAGCAAAGCAGATGTGCAATAGATGAGTCCCGGTTGGGGGGTGAAATGCACGGTGAGGCCTGGAAGCAGCTGGGCTAGCAGGGAGCTTTTGTTGACTGAGCGCTGGCATGGGAACGCGAGCATGAGCTACGGGCCCAGATCCTCAAAGGGAATTAGGTACCTCACTCCCGTTGGAATCCCTGGGAGTTAGGAGCCTCTGAGAATCTGGCCCTTAGGAGTCCAAGCCTCTTGGAAAGTCAGGGGGGCTTGCTGATTTTCAGAGACTTGGGTTCCTAAGAAGAGCTGGAGGAAATTTTTCATTCAAAATCGTTTTTCAGAGAAAAATGTGGATTTGGCACTACAGAAACATTCCTCAAATTCATGTTGATTTCTCTGAATTGTTTCAGTTGGGAAAAAAAAGCCTCCAAAAGAAATGGAAAGAATTTGACATTTTGGTTCCAAACTAGTTTTTGCTTTGAAAGTCTCTCTAATTTAATGTGAAAAAAAATCAAAAATATTAAAACATGCTTGAAATAAAAACAAATCAAATGAAATAAGGTTTTTTTTTTTACTTTTCAATTCACTGAAATTTTCAAAAAAAGTATTTTTCAATTGAGCCCAACACAATTTTATAAAAACTTTTTGCATTACCTACGAAACTGGAAAATTCCATTTTGGGTTCAACCTGAAACTATGCCCCCCTCCCCTGGTTTTTGGGATTGGCAGCGAACTGAGAAACCCACTATTCAACAGCTCTACTCTTAAGTCACTTAAGTGCTTTTGAAAATGTTACCTGTAGGCACTTGAAAATCCCACCCTCGAGTATTAGAAAAATATACAGGGGGCCAATTCTACTCGCTCCGTCTGTCCAACCTGTCTGAGAGCATCAATTTGTTCCACGCGCACGCTGGTGATAGCTGCACGCCTACTCAACCCGCCCAGGGTAGATCCCGAGTGAAGCCACGCTAGATTCACACCTCAGATCGGAACGTGGGTGGCTCTTTGTGTCTCTATTGGACAGTGATGCCAAGAGAGAGGACTGGAGCCTTTCGTTTCTACAGCAGGTGACCACTTCAAAGCTAATGTGGGCTTGTTACAGCCAAGGGTTGTTACCCACCCGGTGGCTGCTAGGTGGGAATGCACAGGAGGGTCTCGGCTTAGCTCCCTGCAAGCCACACAAACACCATCTGGCAGAGAGGCCAAGGGCTGAGTGAGCTATGGAGCAGGGGGGGACCCACAGCACACGGTCCCCAGTCCAGCGCTCAGGCAGGCTGCTCCCCCTTAGAGCTCCTCAGGAGCTTGGAGCCTTGGTCGTCGAGGCTGGAAATGAGACAAAAACATCCCTGCTCAGCCAGGCCCAGTGAGTGGGGGCCAGTTCTCCATCCCCTCCCATGGCAACCAAGCTCCCCTCCACCTGAGCCCTCTTATCGCCCCTCCTCTCGCCACCTAGTGCTTCTGTCCTTTAGACCGGCCCAGATCCATCCGTGTGGGGGATTGGGAAGGGCCCATCGCAGTGAATTCATCCACAAGAGGGGCCTGGCCTGTGACAGGGGTTCTGAGCAGCTGGTGAGCAGGGATGGGGGCAGATGAAGGGCTCCACCCCTGTACAGAGGCGGGTGCTTAGGATCTGTGAGAAGCGAAGTTACCTTGGCCAGCAGTGCTGAGCATGGCGAATCTCACCCATTCCTCACAGGGGACTATTGTGCTATGTTCCTGCACAGCCGGGCAGTGACTGGAGAAGGAGCTGTGGGGCAGGATGCCTGGGGCCTATTCCCACCTCTGCCATTGATCCTGGGAGGATCAATTCAATTGCTCTGTGCCTCAGTTTCCCTGCTTGCTAAGGATTAGTCTTTTGGGGCTGAACTAAACTCTGGTATTGTTGCCATCTGCCCAAGCCCCGCATCAGGTTTGTGGAGCCCTTAGGAGCCCCTGGAAACATCCCCCCCATCTCCTGCTGCCTGCCTGGGCTACACCACCCTCTGCTAGCCCTGCCCATGCTCTGCGCCCACCCTCAACGTCCAGCTGGGGAGCAGACTCTTGTCCAGTCTGGGTGGCTGGGAAATGGCACCTAAGAGGCAGTTTGCACGGGGAGGATGTGTTATGATGGGGCAGGTTCTGCAGCTGTAGGGTGATGGGATAGGGGATAAGACTCCTGGCCCTAAAGGCCCTCAACCCCCATCCTGGAAGCACCCACCTGCCCCCGATTCGATCCCCCTACCAAGGTGCATCCCAATGGCCGAGAGGGGCGAGAGCCAGGAAACACCTCCTTAGCTGTTCTTACCTGCCTCCGCTGCCTTCTGTTTTGCCAATGCCTTTCCTAGCTGTACCTGGGCTTCTTTCACCTCCTTAGACACTGAAGACACAAGGAAGAGGCATCTGATCCCAGCACAGCAAGGAGATTTCTGTATGAGCCCCGCCCCCAATCACTTCCATCTACTTAGAGTGTCAGCTCTTTGGGTCAGGGACCCTCTTGGTATTCGGTTTGTACAGTGCCTAGCACAGCAGGGTCCTGGGTCATGAGTGGGACTCCCAGACATTACTTTAATACATAATGTACAGCAACCATTGTAATGGGGTCCTGGGCCAACCCTGGGGTCTGAGTCACTACCGTAATGCACCTAATAATGTACAGCGCCCAGCACAGCGAGGTCATGGTCCATGGCTGGAGCTTCTAGGCACTACTGTCATTCAAATAGCAAGGATTCCTAGCCCCACAGTCCCCAGCTATGAACGCTGGCCACAGAATGGGGGCAGGGCATTCCATGGAAAATTTCAATGAAAATGATGAGAGGGGAAAATCATATCTGCTAAAATTTTCACAATTTTTCAGAAAATCTACAACTTTTTGGTTTTCAGCAGCTGAAATGTTGCAGCTGAAAACTACCCAAAAATGTACAACAAACTTCAGTTTTGGCCAAAAAAGTGTTTTGCTTTTTTTTTTTTTAATGAAAAATCAGAAATCTTTGCAGGAGGCAGACACATTCTGCAAAAATGACTTTAGTCAAAAGCCCAATTTTCTGTTAGAAAAAAGTGTTGATGGAAAACTTGCCCCTGGCCCTACCCACTACACCACATGCTGGGGCTACCTGGCCTTGTGCTCACAGAACCTCCCTTCTCCCCACTGGAGGTTATGGAGAATGCCCATTAGCTGTGCCCCGGGCCCACTCCATCGCTGAGATGCTTTATTGTCAATGCGCAAGCCCCTGGACTCCATAACTGCTCCTTAGAGGCTGTGTGAGAGGGATGATGCTCCAGCCTCTTGTGCTGTCTATTGACCTAGAAATACTGGTTCTGCAGTCAAGACAGGAACCAAACATACCTTGGTTTATCCTGTGGGAAAGGGATGTGTTTATCCTCTTTAATTCCCCAGTTATCTTCTGGTCTTAAAGCAACAACAACAAAATGTTAAACAGGTGTCATTTTGATTTCAGCTTTACAATTTCCTTGATCAGTGTGGACATTTGCCACAGAGGAGTGGGGAGAGTTGATGATTGTCTGGTAAGAAGGCTCTCTATGCATGCATACATATGCATCGGCATCCACATACATCTATTCGTCCGTCCATTGGCATATATACACTTTCATCCATCAGCATAAAGACACGTCCATCAACACATCTTCCATCCTTCAGCATACATACACATCCACCCAACTTCCATCCTTCCATTTGCATACACATCCCTAGCTGGGATGATTTAGGTGGGGTTGGTCCTGCTTTGAGCAGAGGGTTAGACTAGATGACCTCTTGAGGTCTCTTCCAACCCTAATCTGTTATGATTCTATGATCTTTCCGTCCATCAGTTTATATGCTTCTCTATCCATCCATCCATCCGTGTACATACTCAGCCTTCCATCTATCCACCTATCAACATACATTCACGTCCATCCATCAGCATCCATACACATCCATCCATCCATCGGCGTTCATATGCATCCATCCATCCTCCATCCATTGGAATACATTCTCCTGTATCTGTTCACTCATCAGCATAAATACTCATCCTTCTGTCTATCCGCCCATCGACATACATACACAACTCCTTCTATCCATCGGTATTAGAACATATATTTAGCCATCACAGTGCATGTACTCATCTATTCCAAAACAGAAAACAATTCTGTAAAATACCATGTAAGGGTCACTAAGTGACATTAATGTACTGACCTCTCATTCGGTTCACAAAACCCAAGCACCTCCAAGCAAGGACACAATCTATCTAGCACAACCCACATAAGAAACACAAACACACCAGTCATATCCAGTGCAGAGAGACACGTGTTTCATTTTAATACAAGAGCCATAACTGATCTGTGGATTGTTTGTTTGAATGTCTGATTCTGGTATTATCAATTAATATCTTTAGCCATTATTTTGGAAAGTACTTTGAATTGTGATGTCTTCAGAAATATGGAGAACAGATAGTTTAACAGGCTATTCCTCAATAAAGCCGGGGAAGCGGCACTATTGAGGGGGTAGAGCACTGGCTTCGGGAGACCTGGGATCTATTCCTGGCTCTGCCACTGACTTGCTGGGTGACCTTGGGCAAGTCACTTCCCCTTTCTGTGCCTCAGTTTCCCATCCTTTGCCTATTTAGATCATAAGCTCTTTGGGGCAGGGCCTGGCACAAGAGGACCCTGATCTCACCTGGGGTCTTTGGAAACCCCATAGTCTGTATGTTTCTATCTCGGAAGACTCTCACATTCTGTTGAACTGCTGGGATCACATGCAGGCAGACTTCAGTCCTAATCCAGAGCCCAACGATATCAATGGACAGAATCCCATGGATCAGGGCCTCAGCAGAGAGGGGTCTTTGAGCTATATATGGGAGGAAGGGGCTTTCCTCTCACCCTAACCATCTGTGTTAAAACTGCCACCTGCATCTCATCTCTGTAGCTCCAGAATCCTGTCCCAAGGGGTCTCGTACTTTCCTCCTGATTTTTACACTCTGATTCACAGATTTCACTCTCTGATTCACAGGAGCATATATACCTAGCATCCCAATAAGTGTTTGTCCACCCTGTTCTTAAAAACCTCCAATGACATGGATTCCACAACTCTCTAAGTCATCTGTTCCAGAGCTTAACTAATATCCAGCCTAAATCTCCCTTGCTGCAAACTGCACCAGTTCCTTGAAGGCTGAAACATGGAGAACAACTGATTCCTGTCCTCATTGCAATAACCTGCTACAGATCCATAAACTGTCATCAGGTGTGTCACCCGCCCTCCAGCCCCACCAGCCTTCTCTTCTCTAGGCTAAACATGCGCAATTCTTCCAACCTCTCCTCAGAGGCAAGTTTTCTAATCCCTGATCAATTATGTTGCTTTCTTCTGGACGCTCCAATTTGTTTACATCTTTCTTAAGGTGCAGCACATACAATTGGACACAGGACTCCAGCTGAGGTTTCCCCAGAGCCGGGTGCAGCAGAACAATTAGCTGCTGTGTGTCTCACATACAACACTCCAGAATGACATTTGCCTTTTTCACAACAGCATCACATTGTTGACTCATTGAATTTGTGGTAGCTCCTTTACAGCTGGCTGTGCTGTGGAAGCTCCTCCCCATAGATCCCTAGTGACCTCTTAACTTTCTCTCTGATAAGCTAAACAGAAGGTGTCTCACTCTCAGACAGGTGTTCCAGACCTCGAATGGTCATAGAATCTGGTGTCTTCTCTGAATCTTTCACAAGTGATCTCCCACCCGCTTGGTGCCCAGGGCTTGCTGGGGGCAGACTCACCGTTCACAACTGTGAGTGAGAGGAGAACAATCCACATGAGAAAGCAAATGGCCATCAGGAGGTACAGTATCAGCATGTGTTTCTGCTCCCGGGTTCTCCCTTTAGCCAGCTGCGGGGTGGAGGGAGCTGTAGGGGCTGGAAAACAGCTGTTGTTACATTTGAGCAGGTTCTAATAGATGTGCCGTATGCAGTGGGGGGATTGACGCGTCAACCCATAGGGCCTGTGCCCAAGGGCCCGGCCAATTTGAGGGCCCCCGCAGGAGCACTGGAACCTGTGTAGAAGTGTGGGGAGGCCACAGGTGCGGGAATTGTGGCCCTGCCCCCTGCTCCTCCTCTTCCCCTCAGTGCCCTGCCCCCTGGCCAGGCTGGAAGCCAGAGCCAGGCCATGATAAGAGCCTGGACTGCTGGAGGGAGCCCTGGACCCTCCACCTGCCTGGGTGGGCAGGGTGCCACAGAGCAGCCCCCAGCCCATGTCTCTGCCCCTTGGGGTGCATAACCCAAGGCAGGTGGAGGCTCTGGGGCTCCCCACATGGCCCAGGCTCCCTGGGCAGCTCTTACCATGGCCCCGCTCTGGCCTCCGGCCTGGCCAGGGTGTAGGGCCATGTGGCAAGGAGCAGCTAAGGCCCACCTCAGCCCCCACCACCACAAAGAGGCTGGTGCTTCTAGGAAGTGGTTTTAATCCCTGAGAGCTGGAAATGGTCTTTATTCCAGCATCTCTCCTAGCCGATTTCGGAAGAACGCTGTGTTTGCCCCAGTGTTGGTACTGCCTGCAGCTAGCTGGGCTTGTGTAACTGACAGCAGCTGTCTCTGAGCCCAGGGACCAGCCCCTCACAACTTTCCAGGTCGATGTCTCCACAGCAAGACCCTTGCACAGCCTCTCCCACTGGTACAGACAAGCCCTGTGGGATGGAGAAGGCAGGGGGATTGTTGCTTGGCTAAGGTGTCCTTCCTTCCTCCCAACCCCCATGAACAGACATCCCATTTTACCGCTTACGCCCCCTTACCCCAGCGTCTTGGCCATATGTCCACTGGAGTAATTCATCTTTCCACCTGGATACAAGATTCTTCTTCACTTCCTATCCTGAACTGTTGTTAAACAGCTGTCTTGCTCCCACCTCAGAAGTGGGGGCATTTCAGCTCTATGTGAGTGATCTCCATGCAGCACCACTGTGAAGCTGTTAAACAGTTGCTACATCCCACACCAGAAGTGGTTGCATTTCAGCAGGGGACAACTGATCCCTTTCTGCCTAAGCAGTAGAAAGCATTTTTGAGACCCTTCACCTAGCATTAGAATGCAGCCACTTCTGGGGCTGTGGGTGCCAGTGCCATGTTGTTCTGACTTACCTGGGTATGAGGGAGGCATTTCTGCTGAAGCCTGGGGTTTCTTCTCGTAAGTCATCACGGATATATTTTCGTAATCAGGCATTTCATCATCAGAAAACTCCGCTGCTGCAAAACCGACAGGGTTTTCAAACGGGAACAAACTCAGCCTTTGGCTACTTTAAGAGCTGTCATTAGCAACATTGAAAATTGAACATTTTTCCATATAAACGTGTGTGTAATTTTATTTGGTCCATTACAAAATGGACTTCTTTTTTTTTTTTCAAAAAAAAATTTCAATTTTCATCCAAAAGTTGTGGAAAAAATCAAAAATGCTTTGGGGTTTTAGGTTCATTGGAAATATTTATTTTCTGAAGAACCTTAAAATATTAGAAAAAATGTGATGAAAGAAATCAATGTTTTTGCTGAAATTTTTCTACATTGTAAAAAAAAATCCTGATTTGATCTAGTCACTAGCTGCCGGGTGTCTCTGTTCCATGGCTGCCCTCCACTGTCAGAAACCGCTGCCCTTTGTGGCCTCTGTACTTCCCTGTAACACTGGTTCCAATCTGCTCAGCTATGGGGCTAGGTACTATAGTATGGCCTTTCCGGACTGCGCTATGATCAGCCCCCTCGGGGGGTTGAAAATAAATCTTATAAGAACGGCCGTACCAAAGGTCCATCTAGCCCAGTATCTGTCTTCTGTCAGTGGCCAATGCCAGGTGCCCCAGAGGGAGTGAACCTAACAGGCAATGATCAAGTGATCTCTCTCCTGCCATCCATCTCCATCCTCTGACGAACAGAGGCTAGGGACACCATTCCTTACCCATCCTGGTTAACAGCCATTAATGGACTTAACCACCATGAATTTATCCAGTTCCCTTTTAAACCCTGTTATAGTCCCAGCCTTCACAACCTCCTCAGGTAATGAGTTCCACAAGTTGACTGTGCGCTGCGTGAAGAAGAACTTCCTTTTACTTGTTTTAAACCTGCTGCCCATTAATTTCATTTGGTGACCCCTAGTTCTTGTATTATGGAAATAAGTAAATAACTTTTCCTTATCCACTTTCTCCACATCACTCACGATTTTATATACCTCTATCATATCCTCCCCTTAATCTCCACTTTTCCAAGCTGAAGAGTCCTAGCCTCTTTAATCTTTCCTCATATGGGACCCTCTCCAAACCCCTAATCATTTTAGTTGCCATTTTCTGAACCTTTTCTAGTTTCAGCATATCTTTTTTGAGGTGAGGAGACCACATCTGTACACAGTATTCGAGATGCGGGCGTACCATGGATTTATGTAAGGGCAATAAGATATTCTCTGTCTTATTCTCTATCCCCTTTTTAATGATTCCTAACATCCTGTTTGCTTTATTGACCGCCTCTGCCCACTGTATGGACATCTTCAGAGAACTATCCATGATGACTCCAAGATCTTTATCCTGACTCATTGTAGCTAAATTAGCCCCCATCATATTGTATGTATAGTGGGGTTATTTTTTCCAATGTGCATTACTTTACATTTATTCACATTAAATTTCATTTGTCATTTTGTAATCTGCTTTGGTCTTAACTATCTTGAGTAGTTTAGTGTCATCTGCAAACTTTGCCACCTCACTGTTTACCCCTTTCTCCAGCTCATTTATGAATAAATTGAATAGGATTGGTCCTAGGACTGACCCTTGGGGAACACCACTAGTTACCCCTCTCAATTCTGAGAATTTACCATTAATTCCTACCCTTTGTTCCCTGTCTTTGCTCAAATCAGCCACCCCAAATCCTTCTAGTGATCCCAGTTTGGCTGCAGTTCTGCTCTGTGGAGCTGCCGAGGTCAGAGGTTCCCGTGCTGTGGCCCGTGGACAGCTCGCTGGCAGTCTGAGGACAGCTGCCTCCTCTTTCACATCAGCTGTAGTGGCCACAGGGCTGTTATTGAGGATGGGGTGCTCTCAGGAAAGGCTCCAAGCTATCGGAACTCGCTGCTTGGATGCTGCATGGGTCTGAGTTGGTGACTGGTGTTGGCTTTTACCTCCATGTCCTGCTGGTTTGGGACTGGTTCTTTTCATCCTCCTGCCTGGTGACCTCTCCACAGCCATGTGGTTCACATATATGTCGTTCATTTCCATGGCCCCGTCCCACGACTACATTAGACCATTCCGTGAGCTGTCTCTCCAACTCTGATCCCAATCACGCAACAAAGCATCTTATTTCAACAACCGGCCCTGTTGTGTAACCACAGATGGTGTCACAGCCAGGCGGACAATGAGGCTGCATTTCTGAGAAGCTGCTGCTGGGCCCAAGAGCAAAGGACTATCACAGCTTCTCCTTACTATGCTGATCCTGGGAGACCAGGTGCCTGGGGGCTGCTGTTCAGCAGCACCCCCTCCAGCTGTGAAGCAACAGGGCAGGAGAGAAACACTGCAGATATGTGGGTGTGGGAAGGGAGGTTCTCTCCAGCCCAGGCAGAGAAATGACCCAAGCAAAGGGTGGGAATTTCAAGACATTACCTGGGGGAAAGGTTGGGGTGAGATGGGAAATCAGGTCCTCTGGGGCTCTTTGGATCAGAATCTGTATCTGCATGGCAAACTGGCCTAGTGTGGTCTCGATTGTTTATTAGCTGTATCATGGTCATGCTGGAGCCCAAGTCATGGACTAGAACCCTGCTGTATTAGGCGCAGTACATTATTTATTAGGTGTATTATTGGAGTGCCTAGGTGCCAATGGATCAAGGACCCCCTTGTGCTGGGTGCTGCACAAACATAGACCAAGGAGGTAACTCCTGCCCTATCCCTGGAACCCCATCCCCAGGTCCTGTCCTGTCCTCCGAGCACCTCCTTGGATAAGGAGCACCCTGGGGCAAGGACTCAGGCCTGCTTCCCTCCTCACTCACACCGGAGTCAATCAGAAGTGACTTCAGTGCAGTCAACAAATGAAACCTGGGTGCAAGCAGTGCTAGTCCCTAGCACTCATACAGCACTTTCCATGAGATCTCAAAGCACTTCAGAAAGGCGGTTGGTATCATTGTCCCCATTTTACAGATGGAGAAACTGAGGCACAGAAGGAGACGTGACTTTCCTATTGGCAGAACCAGAACTCGAACCCAGCTCTTCGAGTCCCAGTGCAGTGTTCTAGGCTCTAGGCCACACTTCCTCTCCATCAGGTGGCAGCCTTATGACTGGGACACAGCAGAACAGCAAACCCAGGCATGACTGTGCTTCGGGTGCAGTCCTGATCCAGATGGAATCCTTCGGTCCCAGCCTTGTGCCTCACACACCCTGTAAATCGCTCTCTGTGGTCTCAGTGTGTCTGCTAGTCCTGGTGTCAGGACAGTTCTGCCTGTGGGAGAAGCAGGCCACATTGTGGCATGGACTGGGGGAGTTGCCCTGTGGGTAGGACATAGGACTCCTATGATCTATTCCTCATTCGTGACATGGGAAGCAGGTTCATCCATCAGTAGTGCATTGGAATGAGCTGCCAGGTTTATGTCACCACTGTCCTCTGCTGGAGGGAAGCAGAGCTGGTGACTATGGGTCATATACTCCATACTGTTAACAAGGATTCTCCGTTAGCTCTGGTGGTAGGACTAGCCTGGACTTATCAGCTCTATGCTCACTGCCCCCTGCCCCCAGCAAGTTTCAGCCCAGGTGTGCACATGCTGAATAGCAGCATGGTGCTACCTGGCCCTAGGAAATCCCATCCCTGATTAGCTGGAGCTCAGACATCACTTCCTGAAAAATTCCTGGTAGGCAGTGGGGATTCCAAGTTTAGTGTCGATCCCCTTGTGCCTAGCCCCAAGGCAGAGCCTCGTGTCCTGCCTTTGGTGCCATATGAGGCTCTGACTTCCCCTGGGTGAGGATTCCAGCTCCCCATGCAGGTCAGCTGTTCCCCCAAGCCCTGTTACTATTTGGGAGCAGCTTACAGGAGCCAGGGCCAATTGCGCCATAGGCTGAGTGTGGTGCAAGGGCCCCAAGAAATTGCACAGCACAGTTACACAATGAGCTGTGTACTGAGCAAGGGAAGTGACATAGGGGTGGGGGGTGTTGGTGTCACTAAGTAAAAATCTCCTGGCTAAAGGCCCATGTTAGGGGCTAGGTGAACCAAAGTACCTCCATGTTAAAGGCCTTAATGTTAGCCTCACTAAACTCGTGTGACCTAGTGTAACCTAATGTACTAATAGCTGCAAAATGTAGTATTAGCAGTTAGCTTTTAATTGTAACAGCCAGTTCTCTGCTATAACACATTGAAGCTAGGCTAGAGCATGCTCATGGTTGTTTTAAGATACTGTATACATGTCTCAGCAGCGAAGAGGGGGAAGAAAGTGGGGGGAGACAAAAGACTGACTGAGAAAGGATACGGCAGCTGGATGGGAAAGTACAGGGGAGTAAAAGATCAGCTAGTCAGCATCAGAAAAGAAATACAAGAAGAAGGGTATAAATATTCCTGCCCTGCCCGTGTGCTGTGTGCAGGATCTGAGATTGTTATTTCTCCCTGGCACCTTATTTGAGCTCAAATAAATTTGGTTGTTTGCTTCTCCACCCTGGTGTGTTTATTGGCGCTTAAGCACTCTAGGCAACGAACCACTGTTGCTTGCCTCTGGCACTGCTGTGTCTGCAACAGTTTTTGGCATCCCTGGGTGGGCCAGAGGCGAAAATTAGCCTTGCCTGGATCCCTTCTGGTGGTCAACGGATTGCAGCGACGAACGACGCCCAGCGCGCACCGGTGACTTCATCGGGGGCCTTGGCGGAGACGTGATCTGGCTGACCTCGGAGGGCACAACGGTGCAACGCGCTCGAGTAGTGGAGAAGCAGTTGTGGGTGACGGTGAGGAACCGGTCCCTTGGATAAGGTAGGAACAGTCCGGTTGTCTGGACTCCCTCTGTTAGGATCTGGGGACGCTCAGCATCTACCTGCGACATGGGGCAGGGGCAGAGCAAGGTGGGGAAGGCAAGGTGCTCCCCCCTAGAATGCATTCTGGAGAATTGGAAGGTGTTTGGATCGGATCCGTTATCCAAAAATAGGTTACAAAGGTTTTGTACAGTAGACTGGCCCCAGTATCAGTTGGAGGGTCAGGAGAGGTGGCCACCTGAAGGATCAGTGAATTACAGTACAATCCTTCAGTTACTGTTGTTTTGCCATCGAACAGGTAAATGGAATGAACTTATGTATGCGCAGTTGTTTATGATGTTAAGAAGTAGGTCAGATCTCTTGTTAAGGTGCAATATAACCCCGACTGTAAGGTATAATGCAGTCGCAACAGGATCAGTAGTAACTAATGTTAGTTTCCCGAACCCCTCCCCAGTTGTAATGGCAGAACCGATGTCCCCTTTGGCCACAGCACTCCCACCATATAGAGAAAAGGTGCCCTCAGCCCCAGAGATTGCTCCCACAGTAGGAGTCTATCCACTGCTTACAGAGACTAGGATATCTCGCCGTGCAGCGCAGGACCGTGTGGCAGAAACTGTGCAATTGTACAACCATGTTCCTTTTGATCCTATGGCTCTAGCAGCCTTTAAAGCACAGGCTGGAGAATTTTCCACAAACCCAAGCCGTTTTATCTCAGTCTTTGAGGGATGCCTAGTGAGTCACAAGCCCGACTGGGATGATTGTCAGGTCCTTTTAAGAACTTTACTTTCTGAGGTTGAGCGGAATCAGGTACTGGCAAAAGCTAGGGAGGAGGCAGAGCGAAGACATGAGGCAGACCCGGAACATGTCCCTGAGGCAAAAGATCAAGTTCCCTTTAGAAACCCTCAGTGGGACCCTAATAATCAGCAGCACTTTGCCCACCTAGCTGCTTATAAGGACTTGATTTTACATGGTCTCAGGCACTCGGTGGTCAGATACAATAACTGGGCCAAGCCCTATGAAATTGTGCAGGAGCCAAAGGAAACTCCAAGTGCCTTTTTGCAACGCATTCGAGACACTATTCGGCAGAATACTAGTGCAGACCCCGATGATCAGGCAACTGAAGCAATAATAAAGGACATTTTCCTTAGCCGTGCAGCTTGTGATATCAAAAGGAAATTACAGAAAAAGGAGGATTTAATGGGCATGACTATGGCACAGGTTTTGGAAATTGCAAATAAGGCTTATAGCCTTAGAGAGGGAGAAAAGGAGAAAAAGCACATGAAAATGATGGTAGCGGCAGTGCAGGCTGGCACTGGAAGAGGTGAAAGAGGAAGGGGAAAAAAGGGGCCGTGGACGTGGACGTCCTGGCTCACAAGAAAGACGTTTGGGTCCCATTCAGTGTGCTATCTGTCGGCAGGAGGGACATTGGAGAAATGAATGCCCTGAAAGGAAAAGTACCCACATGATGGCGGCAGAGGATAATGATTAGAGGTGTCAGGGGAAACGGACCATCCCGCCCCCGGAACCCCGAGTAAAAATGCGGGTGGGAAATTCAGAAATAGACTTTTTAGTAGACTCTGGAGCAGCACGAACTGCTGTTAACCAGCCCCTCCAGCTACCGGTGGCAGATACCCTTATTGTGGTGGGTGCCACTGGCAAAGGAACCAAGTGTCCAGTATATGCCCCAGCGGAATGTGCTTTGGGAAACAGAACTATATCCCACAAGCTGGTTTACCTTCCAAATTGCCCAACGCCTTTGTTAGGGTGAGACCTACTTTGCCGTTTAGGTGCCACTCTGCATTTTACTCAAGATGAAATAACCCTTATCTTATCACCTGAGAATGCATGGATAATGACCCTTGCAGCTGAACCCTCAGCCATGCAAGCCCCAGAGTGGAGCCAGTGGGAAGATCAAATATACCCCCTGGTATGGGCATCAGGGATCCCAGGAAAAGCCACACACCAAACCCCTGTTAAAATTCAGCTTTTGCCAGGAAAAGGCCCAGTGCAAATTAAACAGTATCCAATCAAGAGGGAAGCCAGAGAAGGGTTACAGGGAACTATAGACCGATTCCTACAATACGGTGTACTTCGAGAATGCCAGTCAGCTTGGAACACCCCTATTTTGCCAGTGCAAAAGCCTAATGGCACGTACCGGCTGGTGCAGGACCTAAGGGCGGTTAATGAATGGGTTAAAACTTTGCACTCCCTCGTTCCAAACCCATATACCTTGTTGGCCTCAGTGGGGGGGCAGTACACCCATTTTTCAGTTTTGGATTTAAAGGATGCTTTCTTTACAATTCCGGTTGATATACCATCTCAAGAGATTTTCTCCTTCGAGTGGGAGGACCAAAGGAGGGTTAAAAGGCAGCTTTGCTGGACTGTGTTGGCCCAGGGATTTAAAAACTCTCCCACCCTTTTTGGCCCGGCCCTGGCCAGGGACTTGGAGGAATGGGATAATGAGGACAAGGTCCTTCTTCTGCAATATGTTGATGACTTGCTAATTGCAGCTGTGGGTCTGACCCCTTGCCTTAAAACCACCGCAAGCCTCCTAAGCTTTATTGGACTCCGAGGATACAGAGTAGCACGGAATAAAGCTCAGATTGCTCTCCCAGAAGTACGGTACCTGGGGTTCCACATCAGGCAGGGGGAGCGCCAGCTTTCTAACGAAAGAAAAAAAGCTATATGCCAAGTTCCTATCCCAAGCAATCGTAAATGGCTCAGGGCATTTCTGGGAATGGTAGGCTTCTGCAGAATATGGATCCCAGAGTTTGGATTGTGGGCTAAACCATTGTATGAATGTGTCAAGGGAACAGATCACGACCCTTTTCACTGGACACCAGAAGCTGACAGGGCATTTAAGATCTTAAAAAGAAAATTGATGGAAGCCCCAGCCCTGGGTTTACCCGACCTTTCAAAGCCATTTCAATTGTATGTACATGAACGAAAAGGAGTGGCTCTGGGCATGCTCACCCAGCTATTAGGCACCTGGAAACGTCCCGTAGCCTATTTTTCTAAACAACTAGATCAAGTTGCAAAGGGATGGCCAGCATGTTTAAGGGCGGTTGCAGCTACTGCTCTGGTGTTAGAGGAAGCTGAGAAGCTGACACTGGGGGGGTTGTACAAGTTTATACAGCCCATCTGGTTAGGGCCTTGCTGGACACCAAGGGTGGTCTTTGGCTCACTCAGGCTCGAGTAGCTCGGTATCAAGCTAAACTTCTGGAGAACCCTGAAGTTACCCTGCAGCCCTGCCCTTCCCTTAACCCAACTACCTTGTTGCCTGAAACAGAGGAACAGGAACATGACTGTTTAAATGTAATAGATGCCCAGTATTCCAGTCGTCCAGACTTAAAAGATCAGCCACTTCCAAATGCAGATTATGAATGGTATACTGATGGCAGCAGTGCTGTTATTAATGGACAAAGGAGGGCAGGTTATGCTGTTGTAACTCTCCACGAGACAGTGGAAGCAGAAAGTCTGCCTGCCGGGACATCAGCCCAGCTGGCTGAATTAATAGCTTTAACTCGTGCACTTGAACTGTCAAAAGGGAAAAGAGTTAACATTTTCACTGATTCCAGATATGCCTTTGGAGTGTTACACGCTCATGCAGGTCTGTGGAAGCAGAGGGGGATGCTGACAGCTCAAGGCTCTCCAGTCAAGCATGGACCCCAGATTCTCTGGCTTCTGGAAGCAGTACAGCTCCCAGCAGAGATAGCTGTGATACACTGCAAGGCTCATCAAAAGGAAGACCGAGACGTAACCAGGGGCAACGCTCGAGCAGACAGGGAAGCCAAGCGTGCTGCCACCTTAAATTTACCGACAACTGAAAACACCCACATGCATGCCCTCATTCCTTCAGTGGGGGAGCTTGCGACTCCTCAGTACTCCTGTGAGGAAAAGCAGCTGGCTGACAGGCTCGGTCTCCCGGAAAAGGAGGGGTGGCTCCATTCCACAGAGGGAAAGATCCTCCTGCCAAAGAGCCTGACCCAACCGGTGCTGCGGAGATTACATCAAACTACTCATGCTGGCAGGGAGGCCCTTACCCTGCTAATGGATTAATATTTCCTGACCTCTGGACTTCGACCACTGGCCTCCCAGGTGCAGGCTGAATGCTTAGTCTGCCAAAAGAACAACCCTCGACCAGGATTTTCAGTACCATCAGCCACTCTGGAACCCACCCCAGGTCCGCGACTGGTGTGGCAAATAGATTTTACTGAACTTCCCCAGACCCAAGGATTTAAATACCTCCTTGTCGTGGTGGACCGGTTTAGTGGATGGCCTGAAGCCTACCCATGCCGCAACTGCACAGCAAAAACAATAGCCCTTAAATTTGTAAAAGAAATCATTCCTCACTTTGGGCTCCCCCAGTGGATGGAATCGGACAACGGAACGCACTTCACATCAAAAATCATTCAGCATATAGCAGAGACCCTACAGATTCCTTGGAAGCTCCACACCCCATGGCGACCGCAAGCCAGTGGTGTGGTGGAGCGTACAAATCAGACCCTTAAAAGACACCTCTCAAAGATTTGCCAAGAGGCTTCTCTACGATGGCCTGACGCCTTGCCCCTTGCCTTGCTTCGTATCAGGGTTCTCCCTAAGGGTAGATTAGGACTTAGTCCCTTCGAAATTGTATTTGGAAGGGCATGGCCTATGAGTGGTACCCCGGTTCTGGCAGGGGAGTGGGAAGTAGGATGTGGGTTTTTATCACAGTACATGTGCTCTTTGTCTGCTGTTCTTTTTTCTCTTCACAGGTATACCAAAGATCTACAACCGTCTCCATTGGATGCTCCTGTCCACTCCTTGCAGCCAGGCGACTCCGTGCTCGTGCGTACCTGGAAGGACGAACCCCTGCAAGAACAGTGGAAGGGACCATACACAGTCTTGCTGTTTTCCCACATGGCAGCCAAGGTTGAGGGACACAAGACCTGGATTCATCACTCCCGTCTGAAGAAAGTACCAGCTCCAGCATCAACGGACAAGTGGACTGTGCAGCCTGTCAGTGATCCTAGTGATACTGATCTTGGACTAAAAGTGCTGTTTAAACGACATTAGGGCAAAATCTAATTCTTTTCAGTCTCTTAGGCCCTATATGGGTGGAAGCCCTCCTGTAGAGTCTCACATTCCCCCTGTTAGTCGGCCATACTACTGCCCTCATCAAGATCGGTGGGTGGTACACGTTTTTGTATACAGGGGCCCCAATCAAAGGGTTCACAGGTTCTTATCACCCTCCTCCCCTCCTGTGCCATTTGATTCTGCTTGGGCACAGGTCCGTAGACAGCCCCAACATCATTTCCATCCTCATCGGCATTAAGTGTTAAATGCAGTGTTTTCCTTTTGGGCGCCCTAATTCCCTTCCCCAAGAGTACCCTCACAGTTGGTTGTATTTGTCCTCTCAGGAATGGCCCTGCCTGGTAATATGGGTCCTTTTGTTTTTCATATGCCTTTTAGTTGTTCTTCTTATTTTTTGGGGTTTTGGCAACCTAGGATTTTAGGCCCTCTGTGGCTCCTTTGGGCCATATTCCTCCCTGTTGGGATGGCCCAACTACATGCCCGTTGGAGTTCCAACCCTCCTAAGGATTTTACTGTTAACACCTTTGAAACCCTAAAGATTGCTTTTGCCCATGAGTTTAATTTTTCCAATTGTTGGATTTGTGTCCAGATCCCACGTCATGCTGCTGGGTTACCCTGAAGAGTTGTTCCCCAAAATTGGTCAGACTTCTGTCAAAGGTGGATGGTAACCACATACAGCACCTCTACTAATGCAGGTTTACGAAGTAATTGTACCAAAGAAGCCCCTTATGGTTTATACAATGGTTCTTGGATTCCTTATTATAATAGTACACTTAAGCCCCAGCCAATTCGGTTGCGCTCTCCACCTGCTGGTCTCATATGCTTTCAGCAATCCAGTACAAGTAACCATACCTGGTTTGCAGGAAGTAGTACATGTAGGTTCTATATTGGTCCTGGTGTAAGTTTCACTGTCCCTTTAGTAACTGCCACTGGTCAACAGACAGGCAGTGCAACTTTCTCTCTCTCTATAAATGATACTTTACAAAACCAGAAAGGGAACAATGGAAAGGCTAGCTATGGTGAATCATTCTGGGTCTGTGGTAATAGTGCCTATAAATGGCTTCCTCTTGGCTGGTATGGAAGTTATTATCTAGGCTATCTTGCTCCTCCTCTCCGTGTCCTGGCCCAGGCCCCCTCAGTTTGCCCCAGGTATCAGCGATCTCTATATGCCACCGTTGAGCCTATCAGTCAGAGAGATAGGTGTGGAATGATATTCCTTCCATCATATGGAGTGGGACGACTAGCCCAACTTTATCAAAAGCTTTCTGTGTTCCTCACCCAGTTTGCCAATAACACCCTGGCCATAGAAAAAAGTATCAGTTCTGAGCTTTATCAGTTCCGCCTGCTGGCCCTACAAAATCGCCAAGCTCTAGATTATGTTCTGGCTTCACAGGGCGGAGTATGTGCCCTTATTGGAAAAGAATGCTGTACATATGTCCCAAACAATGTAGAGGACATCAATAAGCACATTTTATCCGCCGAGCAGGCTTTTAACCAGTGGAAGGCCCTGGAACAGGCTCCCTCGCTATTTGATACTGTCTTTAGTTGGCTGCCCAATCTTGGATGGGTGGGAACAGGGCTAATTCGCCTCCTGCTCACGGGTGCAGTATTGTGCATTGTTGCTCTTCTTTTGCTTACTTGCTGTAAAGCATTTATTCATAGAATTTGTACCTCTTGTTCTCAAGAAACCCCTATGTACCCCCTCATGGAGGACCCCGAAATTATTATGCTTAATAACATGCTAGCCACTGAATATGAGAAAACTCAGCCAAAAGTTTGTTGAGTGTTCTCAAAGGAGGGAGTTGTTGGTGTCACTAAGTAAAAATCTCCTGGCTAAAGGCCCATGTTAGGGGCTAGGTGAACCAAAGAACCTCCATGTTAAAGGCCTTAATGTTAGCCTCACTAAACTTGTGTGACCTAGTGTAACCTAATGTACTAATAGCTGCAAAAATGTAGTATTAGCAGTTAGCTTTTAATTGTAACAGCCAGTTTTCTGGTGTAACACATTGAAGCTAGGCTAGAGCATGCTCAAGGTCGTTTTAAGATACTGTATACATGTCTCAGCAGCGAAGAGGGGGAAGAAAGTGGGGGGAGACAAAAGACTGACTGAGAAAGGATACGGCAGCTGGATGGGAAAGTACAGGGGAGTAAAAGATCAGCTAGTCAGCATCAGAAAAGAAATACAAGAAGAAGGGTATAAATATTCCTGCCCTGCCTGTGTGCTGTGTGCAGGATCTGAGATTATTATTTCTCCCTGGCACCTTATTTGAGCTCAAATAAATTTGGTTGTTTGCTTCTCCACCCTGGTGTGTTTATTGGCGCTTAAGCACTCTAGGCAACGAACCACTGTTGCTTTCCTCTGGCACTGCTGTGTCTGCAACAGGGGAACCAGCAGCACTAGTTGTGTTTGTGTTTCTGAGTGCCACCCCTCACCCAACTCGCCCCCTTGCTCCCCAGCACCCACCTGACCCATCTCTCATCTCCCACAATCCCCCGGGCCTGTGCTCCCCTGCCTGCCTCTTGGATGTGCAGTTCCCATGCAGCATACCTCCCCAAGAGTAACCAGGACCAGTCTCACAACATTATCATCATATTGCGCTATTCTCACCAGGCCAGTGACACCGGGGTCACTAACATTCTCCTGAGTGAAGAACAGGCACAAAGTCACATAAGTTTTATCCCCTTTCAAAATGGCTCCCGCCTCCCATTGCTCTAAACTGGACTGAAGCCACAGCTGCCCTCAGTTAAGAACATAACGGCCAGGCTGGGTCAGCCCAATGGTCTGTCCAGCCCAGTATCCCATCTCCTGACAGTGGCTGGTGTCAGAGGTTTCAGAGAGAAGGAACAGAACAGGGCAATTAAAGGGTGATTCATCCCCTGTCATCCAGTCCCAGCTTCTGGCAGTCAGAGGTTTAGGGACAAGCAGAGTATGGAGCTGGGTCCCTGATCAACTTGGCTAATAGCCATTAATGAACCTATCCTCCAGGAACTTGTCACATTCTTTTTCGAACCCAGTTTTACTTTTGGCCTTCACAACGTTCCCTAGCAATGAGTTCCCCAGCAACTGTGCGTGGTGTGAAGAAGTACTGCCTTAGGTTTGTTTTAAACCTGCTGCCTGGTAATTTCATCAGGTGACTCCTGATTCTTGTGTTATGAGAAGGAGTAAATAACACTTCCTTAGTCACTTTCTCCACACCAGACATGATTTTGTAGACCTCTATCACATCGCCCTTAACTGGCTCTTTTCCAAGCTGAAAAGTCCTCGTCTTTTTAATCTTCCCTCATACGGAAGCTTTTCCATTCCTCTAATCATTTTTGTTCCCCTTTTCTGCATCTTTCCCAATTCTAATAGATCTTTTCTGACATGGGGTGACCAGAACTCTATGCAGTACTCAAGGTGTGGGTGCTCCCTGGATTTATATAGTGCCATTGTGATATCTTCTGTCTTATTATCTATCCCTTTCCTAATGACTCCTAAAATACTGTTAGCTTTTTTGACTGCCACCATTTCCACACGGCCTTGGCAGGAAGCAGCTCTGCATCCCCAGTCTCCCTCTCTGCACCTCACCCCTCCTTTCCCCAGAGGCTTCCTCCCTGCCCCATAGATTCCTTTGCCCCCTCATGGTCACCTACCCCTGGCACTGCCCCTTACTGGAAAGTCCTATAGAACTGAGCAGCACATCAGCATTTTTCTGTAGCATTTTTTTTCTTTTTGCACCATTCTGTAGAATTTAAACAGATGCCTGTTATAGACTTTTACAGTATGCTTCTAAAAACCCCAGTAGAAGGCATTTCAATCTATTCAAATCTACAGGTTAGAGATAGTGGGATTTCTATAGGTCTCTAGGAAATTTCTGTAGTTTTGTATTGGTTGAACCTCTATAGGATTTCCAATTTTCCCATAAGGGGTGGCTTAGCTTGGAATATGGGATCTGAAAAGCTGGCATCGTGGTTTCTCTGTGCACCTTTGAAGGGACAATGGAATCAGATGTCAGAATATCTGCCCTTGGACCTTTCATATCAATGGGTCCCAAAGTGTTCTCCCTGGGCTCTATTCTGCCATCCTCACTCAAGCAAAATCCTCATGGCAAGGCAGGAATTCTCGACTGGTGTCGAGGGCAGGGACATGACCACCCTGCCTTTCTGGTACTGCTCACTGGGAGGGGGCCTGGTCAGCTGCAGATGAGAGGGCTGGGAACTCCTGACTTGGATCGGATTGAAATCCACTGGGCTGGCTGGGTTCACCTCCCAGCTCTGCCACAGATTTGCTGTGGGCAAGTCACTTTCTTTGTGCCTCAGTTTCTTCGTTTGTAAAACATTCCTATCCCACAGGGGGGAGGGGTTGTGTACAGCTGTGCCACCTGAGGTAAGCACTTTGCTAGAACCCGCACCACTCACCCCCTCCCACTCCCCAACCTCTTGCCTCAGCCCTCAACTCCCTCCCGGAGAATGCACCCCAACCCCCTGACCCAGGTCAGAATCCCCTCCCACACCCTAACGCCTTCCACCAGCCCTGAGCTTCCTCCTACACCCCAAACCCCTCATCTCCAGCTCCACCCCAGAGCCTGCACCCACAGCCAGAGCCCTCATCCCCTCCCACACCCCAACCCCCTGCCCCCCAGCCTGGTGAAAGTGAGTGAGGGTGGGGGGGCGCAAGCAACAGAGGGAGAGGGGATGGAGTGAGTGGGATATGGGGCCTCTGAGAAGGGGCAGGCAGGGGTAGGGCCTCAGGGAAGTGGCAGGGCAGGGGGCGGGGCAAAGGTGTTCAGTTTTGTGAGATTAGAAAGTTGGCAACCCTACAGGTAATGAGCTCCCACCTCCACGTGGGTCAACTGGGTCTGCAGTGACCTCCCCACTCAGCATTTCTGTTCTGTGCTAGCTCGGTTCTCACACAGCATTTAAGTGACAGCCTCAGAGACTGACAGCTTCTGTCCCCAGAACAGCTCCACCCTGGGCAGCATCAAGGTCCCCCCCTCTTCCCTCTCTCCTTCCCCAACCCACCCCTGGGTCTTGCTTTCACCCCTCTTGTGCCTCTTCAGTCCTGGGTACAGGAGCCCGTTGGTGACAGGAGCAGCTCTCTCCCATCCTCGCTGGCTGCCCTCAGTGCCCCCTATATGAGGGTGGCAGGGGAGAGGATGCACTGCAGTCTTCTTCCCTGCCCTGGAGATACTGGTAGGGGCTGTTGGGGATAGGGGTCAGGAGACAGAGAACTTGGGTTCTCAGGATTTGGTTTATGTCCTATCAACACTTGGAACCACGCTGTCCCCTCCTCCTGCCCCCAGGCTAGAAGCTGCTGGCCATGGCTACCCCCCACACCCACAGCCACCTGCTCTCCCTCCCCCTCTCTGTGCACCCCCTAGGCTGAGAGTGGGGCTGGCGGCTGCTCCCCAGAGCCTGCTGCAACCCCTGCTGGCTCTGAGCGTCCGTCACTATGTCCACTGCCAGCTGTGCCCGGGTCAGTCTCTGAGTTCCATTAATATAGTTGCAGCCATCCCCTCTCAATAGCAGAGTCCCAGCTGAGCCCATTGCCATGGAAATGAGCTCCAGGCTGCTACCGCCATCCCTGCCTGCAGCTGCTTTTTATCCTGGATGCACATCGGGGATGTGTTTCACGTTTTTCTTTTGATGACTGTAAGGAGATGCCAGCTGGGCCCAACTAACAGGCTGTGCAGCTCTGTGGCTGGAAGGACAATGGGTTCACTCACTGATTGCGCCACGCTGCACGCGCGACATACACGGCCCCTATAATATGGGCAACTCGTTGCTCTGAAGTCTAAAAGGTTCCATTAAGATCATCTTGGTCGACCCTCTGCACAGCATCGCACAGGCCCTGTCACGCCAGCATCCAGCCCAACAACTTCTGGCCAAGCTAGAGCAGGTCTTTTAGAAAGAGCCATCTAGTCTTGATTGATTGAAAGAATCCACAGACATCATTGACAGCCTGCTGATCTTTCAGCACCTAAGTGATCCATGTCAATGGAGAGCAGTTATACCACCTCAGATTCATGGACAATATTGTGTCGATTGCCGAAAACAGTAACAAATACAGAAAATACTGCGAGGACTCAACACAAAAAACCAGCCATTCTGCGGCTCTTCCACCCAGGGGCCATTAAACTCGTGCTGCTGGAGTCAGATAGTGAGCGTGGCCCCAGCGCCAGGAGTTTGTGTGTCCGTCCGTCCATCCGTCTGTCCTGGGGCTCAGCAGGGAGTTGTATTCCCAGCAGGCACCTGGAGCTATCTGTGTTGTGTGTGCTGCACCCGGCATGATGGGGACATGGGCTCAGTGGTGAGAGGGCAGCTGCTCCCTAGAAAAGCCCCCGGTCAGGAGGACCAGCCCTCCTCCACGGGGCTGAGGTGGAAGCTGCCTGGCTCTCGGGGCTGGGGTACGGCTCAGGTCTTGGGCTGAGCTCGGCTTGGTATGTGACTGCCCATTGGGCTGCTTGTCTGGCTGGGGGCTGCCAACCCAGGGTTCTTAGTGAGTTCCCCTAGCCCCAGAGGAGTTAGGGCAGAGGCTGTAGCCAGCCCCTAGCGTCCTGAGAGGAGCACGTCCCCCTGGCTGCTGGTTGAACAAAGTTTCATTGCAGCCCTGGCGGCATCCCTGGCTGCTGGGGCTGGTGATAGGCGAGTGGGGTCAGCCCAGTGGGTCTGATAGTATCCAGCCAGCTCAAGGGCCACCCTCCATCGCTATCCTTCATCTGCTCAGTCCACGGTCCCAAAGGGGTGAGGCAGGACTGTGGGGTGAAGGGGAGAATAAGGGAGGGGTGCAGGGGAGAAACAGGTCAGGGGGACTCATAAGGACCAAATGGCCCATGTTCTTGTGGGGGCCTGTAGGGAAAAGAGGATTGTGGGGCTGATACTGTTGTGGGGATGTGTGGCCATGAATCTAGTGGGATGTCAGTGCAGGAGGGAACTCTGGAGAATGTTGCAGAGATGGGGTGGTCCTAGGCTAGTGGGGTGGGGAACAGTTTCTGCCCCTATTTTTTCTGGCTGACCCAGGGAGAGGAGCAGCTGTGACCAGCTCAGTCTGAGGGAGCTGGGCCTGCTGAGCCGCCTTCACCTGTCCCCAGTGCCGCCCACCCATGCGCCGTCCATTCGCACAGCCCTGCGAGGCGGGGAGTCACTGAGAGGGTAGGGAACTCCCGCAGCATCATGCAGCGAGTCCATGGAAGAGACAGAAATAGAACCCAGGAGTCCTGGCTTCCAGCCTCCTCCAGACCCTGCTGTAGCCACAGGATCGCACCCCGCTCCTAGAGTGGGGGATTACAACTCATAAATAGAGAGGTTTGAAGATGCCAAGCTCTCTGAAGGCCCCACGTGACTGCCGAGCTCCCATGGTCCGTGGGTCACAGGCACTGCCCCAGGTGCAGTGTCTGTCATTCCACAGGCCTGGTCCAGGCTGCGGATACTGCTTGCGCTCTGTGTCCTGCCTGTCCGGTGATTCACTTGGAGCAGAGCCTGCTCTGCGTGAGGGGCCTGGTGGCTCAGCGCCTGGTCCCTGTCATGTGGCTACTTCACCCTGTTCACTGAGCCTGTCCTGCTGCCCCAGCAGCTGCCCTCCTGGCTGCTAGGGAGGAGCCTGGAGCAGGATGTCCTGATACCAGTAGCCTTGCACTCCTTACCTGTGTCCTGGTCCGTGTATGTCTGTGTGAGCTCTGGCACTGGGGTGTGCCCCATTACGGCCCCCAGTGCTGTGTGTGTCTGAGTGCTAGCGCCAGGGTCTGCCCCATTATTGCCCCCCAGTGCCATGTGTGTCTGAGTGCTAGTGTCGGGGTCTGCCCCATTACCACCCCCTGTGCAGTGTGTGTGTCTCAGCACTAACTCCCAGGCCTGCCCCATCTCTGGTCTCCCCCACAGCTGCCATCGCTCCCAAGGACTACATGCTCTACGGCTTCCTGAAGCCCTGGCTGGGTGAGCGCGCTTTCTTCTGGGCTTGGATCTGTTGTGCTTGGTGTCATGGGACCAGGACCCTAGGGGATGGGCTTGTGGGTAAAGGAGGGTATGACATTCCCGTCTGGTGCTGTCTGGACCAGTGATCTGCTAGGTCACTCCAATCCTTGACTCTGGGAGCCAGCCTGACCCTGCTCTGCTGTGAGAACCCCCACTCCGGGGCTGTTCACACACAGCCTCTGGCATGTAACTGCTCCCTGGACTATGTAACTTTATAACACTAGCCAGTATCTCCGGTCCCAGACACAACCCCAGGAACCTCTGTCTTGCCGTGTCCAGTTATGCCCGCTGGAGGCTGCAAGTTTATATGAGTTTGTCAATTTAACAAAGAAATTGATATGTACCAGGCTTGTTATCCCCAGGAGATATTTCAAACCAAACACACTGCTTTCAGGTAGAATAAACAAACTGATTTATTAACTACAAAGATCGATTTTAAGTGATTATAAGCCAAAGCATCAGCAAAACACATTCTAAGATGATCTTAACACTTTCAGTGCCCTTACAAACTTTTTTAGGGTATGTCTACACTACGGGATTATTGCGATTTTACATAAACTGGTTTTATAAAACAGATTGTATAAAGTCGAGTGCACGCGGCCACACTAAGCACATTAATTCGGCGGTGTGCGTCCATGGTCCGAGGCTAGCGTCAATTTCCGGAGTGTTGCACTGTGGGTAGCTATTTCATAGCTATCCCATAGTTCCCACAGTCTCCCCCGCCCCTTAGAAGTCTGGGTTGAGAGCCCAGTGGCTGATGGGGCAAAAATCATTGTCGCGGGTGGTTCTGGGTAAGTGTCATCACTCATTCCTTTCTCCAGGAAAGCAACGGCAGACAATCGTTTCGCGCCCTTTTTCCCTGGATTGCCCTGGCAGATGCCATAGCATGGCAACCGTGGAGCCCGTTCAGCTTTTTTTCACTATCACCGTATGTGTACTGGATGCTGCTGACAGAGGCAATACTGCAGCGCTACACAGCAGCATTCATTTGCTTTTGCAGGATAGCAGAGATGATTATCAGTTGTTCTGTACTGTCTGCTGCTATTGTAAACTGGCAATCAGATGATGGTTATCTGTTGTTCTGTACTATCTGCTGCTACCATGGATGCCCCTGGCTGTGGTTGTCTGGGGGTGCAAAGGCAAAAATGGGAATGATTCCCCAAGTCAATCACTTCTTTATGGTATCTAAAAATAAAGTCAGTCCTGCCTAGAATATGGGGCAAGTGTACCAGAAAACCAGAGAGCAGAGCTGCTCTGTGTCAGATCCTGCAGAAATAATGAGCTGCATGCTGTTCACGGGGGGTGCCCCTGCAACAGCCCCACCTGTTGCTTCCCTCCTCCCCAACCTTCCTGGGCTACCGTGGCAGTGTCCCCCACATTTGTGTCATAAAGTTATAAAGAATGCAGGAATAAGAAATAGTGACTTGTTAGTGAGATAAAATGGGGGGAGGCAGCCTCAAGTTGCTATGATAGTCCAGGCAGTACAGAATCTTTTCTTTACACAGGAAAGGGAGGGGCTGATTGAAGCTCAGCCCCCAGTTGTTAGGATGAGGACAGTTACCAGCTGTTCTGTACCATCTACTGGGAATGACTGGGAGTGATTCCTATTTTTACCCAGACACCCCCAGCTGACCTCACCTGAGGCTAGCCAGGAGCACTCACAGGATGAAGAGGACAGCTATCAGTCCTTTTGTACAGTACCATCTGGCACCAGGGAGGGGATGGGAGAGGATGCTGCTATTCATTGCCGCAGCACTGCGTCTACCAGCAGCATGCAGTAGACATAGGGTGACATATAAAAAAGTCAAGAAATGATTTTTTTTCCATTTTCTTTCATGGGGGGGAGGGGTGGTAAATTGACAACATATACCCTGAACCACCCGGGAAAATGTTTTTGACCCTTCAGGCATTGGGAGCTCAGCCAAGAATGCAAATACTTTTCGGAGACTGTGGGGACTGTGGGATAGCTGGAGTCCTGAGTCCCCCCTCCCTCCCTCCATGAGCGTCCATTAGATTCTTTGGCTTTCCATTACGCTTGTCACACAGCACTGTGCTGTGGACTCTGTATCATAGCCTGGAGATTTTTTTCAAATGCTTTGGCATTTCATCTTCTGTAACGGAGCTCTGATAGAACAGATTTGTCTCCCCATACAGCAATCAGATCCAGTATCTCCCGTACGGTCCATGCTGGAGCTCTTTTTGGATTTGGGACTGCATCACCACTCGTGCTGATCAGAGCTCCACGCTGGGCAAACAGGAAATGAAATTCAAAACTTCGCAGGGCTTTTCCTGTCTACCTAGCCAGTGCATCCAAGTTCGGATTGCTGTCCAGAGCGGTCACAATGGTGCACTATGGGATACCGCCCGGAGGCCAATACCGTCTATTTGTGGCCACACTAACCCTAATCCGATATGGTAATACTGATTTCAGCGCTACTCCTCTCGTCGGGGACGAGTACAGAAACCGGTTTAAAGAGCCCTTTATATCGATATAAAGGGCCTCGTTGTGTGGACAGGTGCAGTGTTAAATCGGTTTAATGCTGCTAAAATCAGTTTAAACACGTAGTGTAGACCAGGCCTTATTCTTTGCTGATAGACTTGTAGATTCCAAGATCAGAAGGAACCACTGTGATCATCTAGCCCATTGGTTTTCAATCTGTGACTGCAGGCCCCTAAGTGTCCACAGACTATGTCTAAGATTTCCAAAGGGTTCCGCACCTACTTTCAAAAATTTTTAGGGTGTCCACAAATGAAAATAGGTTGAAATCTACTGGTCTAGTCTAACCTCTTGTGTAACATGAAGTGGGTATTCACCCACAAAAGCTCATGCTCCAATATGTCTGTTAGTCTATAAGGTGCCACAGGACTCTTTGCTGCTTTTACAGATCCAGACTAACACAGCTACCCCTCTGATACAGGCCATAGAACTTCCCCAAAATACTTCCTGTTTGAACTAGAGCAGATTTCTTTGAAAAACATCCAATTTTGATTAAAAAATGGCTAACGATGGAGAATTCACCACAGTCCTTGGTGTTCCAATGGCAGGTTCCCCTCACTGTTAAAAATTTGTGCCTTTTTTCTAGTCTAAATTCGTCTAGCTTCAATTTCCAGCCATTGGATCTTGTTAAACCTTTATCTGCTAAAATTAAAAACTCATTATCACATATTTGTTCCTCATGTAGGTACTTATAGACTGTGTTCAAGTCACCCCTTAATTTGGACAGATGCTGCTTCACATCCTCCAGTGTTACAGATCATAAGCTTCCTATTTTATCCACAGCATCTGGGATGGGTGCATCTGCCTGCTTCGGTCTGAAGGCAGAATAAAAATAGTTATTGAATATTTCTGCCTATTTACAACTTGACTGTCTACGTCTAGCAAAGGACTTGTACCAGCACAAGGTGTGTTTATTTTCTTGATGTTATTGTCTTTAACCCTATTGGCCAGTGGTTCCTTTGATTTCCCTTCTCAGTCACCTGTTGTGGAGAATGTGGGACATTTTTGTAATATTTTTATGGACAATACGCATGACTCCGTTTCCTCACTCACTGTGTAGTGCCACAGCCTGGGTGTAAAGGGGTTAATATTTCCTCTGGGATAGGGTGAGAGAAGGGATATTGGTCTTAAGCAGGTAGGTCTGGGTTGGTTTGAATGAACTATCAAGGGGATCAGAACATGTGTGCTCAGCAGAACGGCACCTGAGACAAAGGGGCCAAGTGGGTGTGTGGGGTGTGCAGCAGAGAGAGCTGGAACACAGGGATTTGGGAGCAGAGGGACAGGGGATGTTGCCAACACAGGCTCTGAGCTCGGTTTGGCTTTCCCAGACAAACCTGCCCCCCTCGGTCCTGGAGTCCAGGTGACTAATGAAGAGGGCATGATCGGAACAGGCTGTGCAGTGTCACTGCCAATCCCTGCTGGCTGCATCGCTGCCAAAGGGGTCGAGTATCTCACAGGGCTCTACACTCAGCTGGACTCACTGGGGATCCCTGGCGAGAAGCAGAGGGGATGGAGGCCCAGGGCTCCATCTCAGAGTTGTGGGGCCATGGCGCTCCCCCTCTTAAGAAGTGGAGGCCTCAGGCCTAGAACAATGAAGGGAGCAGCCCCAGAGCGACCGTAATAGCTGGGGAAGAGCAACCTGTAAATCCACGACAGGTGGTGGGAGTGCTGGGATGCTGAATGCAACAGCAGAGTTTTGCAAGAAGTGACACAGCAGTAGAAACAAGCTTAGTGCCAGGAAACAGCGGGGGAAGTGGCGCGTAACCGGCACATTATAGAGTTGTGCAAAGACCAAGCATTTCTAAATGAACCCTGATCCAAACCCAGATGCAGTTCTTAGAGAGCAGCCCAATTCTCCAGCAACAACATGGGGAGATGGAGAACCCAGGGGAGATAGCAGAGTCCCAGGTGGTGGGCCATAGCAGCCACAGGGCATCCTCAAGCCCCAGTTCCCTAGTTCAAGAGCAGGAGCAGCAGAAACTGGAGTTGGAAGTAAATATGCTTCAGGTGGAGGAAGAGGAGCTGGAGCTGCAGGAGCTGGCTGATCCTGCCCAGCAGGGAAAAAGCAAAGAGAAGCAGCAAAAGCATGAATTGAGAGTGGTTTCCCCAGGAATTGAAATTAGGGGGAGTGTTCGAATTTACAGGCCAGGGGTATGAGGCCCATAAGGGGTGAGATTGTGAAGGTAAAGGTGGCTGTATGGCACCATAGTAAAAACTGAAAAATGTTTCATGACCATTTTATTAGATTTAACTCATGTTTAAGAATCAAGTCTGTGTACTTTTTTCAGTTATCTTAACAAACACTTCTTGTCCTCTTCAGTTAAGGATTCAATATAAATGCCTTCATTAGTCAACTTCTGGACTGAAATCTTTGCTTCTTCCAGTACTTTTTCAATGGATAGCTCTCTGATTGATCCAAATGTAGCTTCTATTGCTGGACAAAGACCTACTAAAGATGTAGCAGATGCCTGAAGGGCATTGTTTAGTGACCCAAGTGGTTTCAACAATAGACTTACAAGAGAGAGAATGGCAATAGTCTACTCTGAACATAGTAACAAAAGTAATCCACCAGCCTCACTACTTAGATCCATCCCATCTTGGTAGATACTTTCCAAAGCCAGTAATAACGGCTGGAGTAATTTTAAGACAACAGTCAAGGATCGCTCATGAGAAAGCCAGCGGGTTTTCCCAGGTTGGACTAATTTGAACTTCAGTCCCAGTGTATCTTCTCTATTTTCCAAGATATTCAGTCTTTTTGGACTTTTGCTGAAAAAAGAATATAATGAAGACATTAAATTTATAGCTTTTTTAATGTCTTTTGAAGATTCTGCAACCCGTACTAATGCTAGTTGGAGTAGATGGCCTCTGCAGTGTGTATAGGAGAGATTAGGGTTACACTTTTCTCTGAGCAAAGTTTGTACTCCACCATGTCTTCCAGAGAAGTTTGCAGCTCCCTCAAATGCACAAGCAGCCATCTGTTTGGGGTCCAACTGACAAGCATTTAACTCTTCTAAGATGTGGGTTGTCACAGATGCAGTCGATGTGTTTTCTATAACTTGAACATGTAGAAATGCATCTACTGGCCTACCCCTGACATCAAGATAAAGTACACAATGACTTAATACTTGATGCCCATTTGCATCAGTGCATTCATCAACCATGTATGCAAATATTTTGAATGTGGTGAGAGAGTTCTTCACTTTTTCAACTGTTGAGACTTTCACTGTTGCACTGCATGCTTCTAGCTAGTCAGTTGAGTTTCTTGCAGAAGGATAGTGAGCATTTGCTGGTCTTGTTCGGAACCAGTATTCAACTTCAGGATGAACAAGTGACAATGCACTTAACATTGGCCTCCAGTTGGTAATGTGTGGTATCTCTTGCTTAAGTAGAAAGTAGGATGCCACAGCCATGTTTGTTTGCATGAACTGTGTTGTGTCTCTAGCATTCTTAACAGCCTCATTACGTACTTCTAAAACTGGCTTTAGAAGTGGGCTTATAAGGCTTTGTGCATGTTGATGCACTTCAGAGGCACGGTGTTTTGCAGCCTTTTCATGTAGTTTGGCAGCATTGGCTTTGCTGATCAGTTTGACAAACCAAGCCCCTCCACTTTTATCAATTATAGTATTAGGAAGCTTTCCTTCTTCGTAATCGTTTTTGCAAGAGGTGCGCCAGTAGCCATCTTTTGTAACTTCAGTGAATGGGAACACTCAGGGTATGGCTACACTTGAAATTTCAAAGCCCTGCCTGGGAGAGAGCTCTCCCAGCGCTGCACGTAAACCACATCTTCTATGGGTGTAGCTTGCAGCACTGGGAGCCGCGCTCCCAGCGCTGAGGCACTGATTACACTGAGGCTTTACAGCCCTGTATCTTGCAGCGCTCGGGGGTGTTTTTTCACACCCCTGAGCGCGAAAGTTGCAGCTCTGTAAAGTGCCAGTGTACATCGGGAACCGCCTTTAGGTTTCGGAGACACTGTTTCTTCAGTAGGTAGCTGTGTTTGTGCTCTGGGCTGGTGGTATGTAGATACACCACTTGACCCTTCAGATGATATGTTGATATATTCTTGGTTCTTCATGCGTTCTTCACCTTGGTTAGTTTTGGAGGCCTTTGAGGGAAAAATTGTTGTATTGTTTTGTCTTTTCATTTTCACTTTGACCTGCAACATATAAAAGAGATATGAATAAATTAAATGTTTTGTTAGGATCATGCAAATTTAACATAAGGATAATGCAAGTTACACCAAAACACATAACAGGTCTAGATTTTTAAAATAATATAATTTTTAAAAAAAAAATGTTTAATTTAAATTGGCTTTTAAAAAGTAAGCCATCATGGAATGAGAGGGAAGTCCTCTCATCGATCAGTAACTGATTAAAAGACGGGAAACAAAGGTTAGGAATAAATGATCAGTTTTCAGAATGGAGATCGATAAATAATGGTATTCCAGAGGGGTGGGTACTGGGACCATAACTGTTCAACATATTCATAAATGATCTGGAAAATGGGTAAACAGTGAGGTGGCAAAATTTGCAGATGATACAAAACTATTCAAGATAGTTAAGTCCCAGGCAGGCAACAAAATGGCAGATGAAATTCAGTGTTGATAAATGCAAAGTAATGCACATTGGAAAACAATCTCAACTATACATACAAAATGATGGAGTCCGAATTAGCTGTTAACACTTAAGAAAGAGATCTTGGAGTCATTGTGGATAGTTCTCTGAAAATATCCACTCAGTGTGCAGCAGCAGTCAAAAAAGCAAACAGAATGTTGGGAATCATTAAGAATGGGATAGATAATAAAACAGAAAATACCATATTGCCTCTATATAAATCCATGGTACGTGCACATCTTGAATACTGTGTGCAGATCTGGTCACTCCATGCCAAAAAAGATATATATGGGAATTGGGAAAAGTACAGAGATGGGTAACTAAAATGATTAGGGGCATGAAACAGGAGGAGAGATTAAAATGACTGGGAATTTTCAGCTTAGAAAAGAGACAATAGGGGGGATATGATAGAGGTCTATAAAATCTTGACTGGTGTGACGAAAGTGAATAAGGAAATGTTATTTAATCCTTCACATAACACAAGGACTAGCAGTCACCTAATGAAATTAATAGGCAGCAGGTTTTAAAAAAGCAAAAGAAAATATTTCTTCACACAACATAAAGTCAACCTGTGGAACTCTTTGCCAAGGGATGCTGTGATGACCAAAACTATAACAGGATTAAAAAAATAACTAGATAAATTCCTGGAGAATAGGTCCATCAGTGGCTATTAGCCAGGATGGGGAGGGATGCAACACCATGCTCTGAGCGTCCCTAGCCTGTTTGCCAGAAGCTGAGAGTGGGCAACAGGGGATGGATGACTTGATGATTAACTGTTCTGTTCATTCCCTCTGAAGCACCTGGCCTTGACCACTGTCGGAAGACAGGATAGTGGGCTATATGGACCATTGGTCTGACCCAGTATGACCATTCTTATGTAAAAATTAATTATAATAATAAAAACGTTTAGTACAGAAACTCCCCGACATAATGACCTCTCAAGATAGCAATGATGTGAGCAACAACCTTGGCAAATAATGCATTTTAAAAATCTTGGCCTACTAGGAAACATATTTATAGAAGTTTCCATTCCCAGTCACAAATCCAGCATTCTGGAGCAAAGTCACTAAAATATAGTCCAACAATCAAATGTTTATTTAATGTGCCCCACACTTTTCCCTCCACCGCACCCCAATCACCGGTGTTGTCCTTGGTCAGTGGAGACTCAGAGTTCAGAGGTGCTTTCACATGAGTACACCTCCCAGGTGGGGGGCAAGAAGGCACCTTGCTCATTACTCCAGCTGCTCACTGTTCGCTCTGGCCACAGCTGTTCGTTGTGCCACCGTTCACTCCACCACTCTGTTGCCAATGGCCCTGTACAGTCACCTTCTGCTGCCACCTGCCACTGTGACTTCTGTGAGTTGATCTCTTAAGGTTCCACCAGCTCTCAGTGATTTCAGCTGAGCTCTCAGTGTGGGAAAAGACGGTTACTCACCTTTGTAACTGTTGTTCTTCGAGATGTGTTGCTCATATCCATTCCAGTTAGGTGTGCGCGCGCTGCGTGCACGCTCGTCGGAGACTTTTTACCCTAGCAACACTCGGTGGGCCAGCAGGTCGCCCCCTGGAGTGGCACCGGCATGGCGCCTGATATATACCCTTGCTGGCCCACCCGCTCCTCAGTTCCTTCTTGCCGGCTACTCCGACAGTGGGGAAGGAGGGCGGGTGTGGAATGGATATGAGCAACACATCTCGAAGAACAACAGTTACAAAGGTGAGTAACCATCTTTTCTTCTTCGAGTGCTTGCTCATATCCATTCCAGTTAGGTGATTCCCAAGCCTTACCTAGGCGGTGGGGTCGGAGTGAGAAGTTGCGGACTGCAAAACCGCTGCGCCAAAAGCGGCATCATCTCTAGCTTGCTGTACCAGCGCATAGTGTGATGCGAAGGTGTGCACAGAAGACCATGTGGCCGCATGGCAGATTTCCTGTATGGGGACATGAGCATAAAAAGCGGCCGAGGAAGCCTGAGCCCTGGTAGAATGGGCGGTCAGGGGTCCCGTTGGCACACTGGCCAAGTCGTAACATGTCCTGATGCAGGACGTGACCCAGGATGCGATATGCTGGGAGGAGATTGCCATGCCTCTCATGCGTTCTGCTACTGCCACAAACAATTGTGGTGAACGCCGGAAGGGTTTTGTTCTCTCAATGTAGAACGCGAGAGCTCTTCGGACGTCCAAGGAGTGGAGCTGTTGCTCTCTTCGGGATGAATGCGGCTTTGGGTAAAAGACTGGCAGGAAGACGTCTTGGTTAATATGGAAGGCGGAAACGACCTTAGGGAAGAACGCCGGGTGCAATCGCAGCTGTACCTTGTCCTTATGGAACACTGCGTATGGAGGGTCCACGGTCAGAGCCCGAAGCTCCGAGACTCGCCGGGCCGATGTAATAGCGACTAGGAAGGCCACCTTCCAGGACAGGTACAGCAGCGAGCATGTGGCTAAGGGCTCGAAGGGGGGCGCCATGAGCCTGGTTAGAACCAGGTTCAGGTCCCAAGTAGGGGTAGGTCGTTTGACCTGGGGGTAGAGCCGCTCCAGGCCCTTGATAAATCTTGACACCATTGGGTGAGAAAAGACGGACTTGCCAGCCTCGCCTGGGTGGAAGGTGGATATAGCCGCGAGGTTGACGCGTAGAGAGGAGATCGCCAAGCCCTGCTGCTTGAGAGACCACACGTAGTCCAAGATGGTGGGGACTAGTACGGCGAGTGGATCGTGGCTGTGCTGACTGCACCAGCAGCAGAAGCGTTTCCATTTCGCTAGGTAGGTTGAACGCGTGGAAGGCTTCCTGCTGCCCAACAACACTTGTTGTACTGCATCGGAACAGCACAACTCGGATTGGCTTAACCAGCCAGGAGCCATGCAGACAGATGGAGGGACTGTAGATCCGGATGGCGCATCCTGCCGAAGTCCTGCGTGATCAGGTCCGGCCAAAGAGGTAGGGCAATCGGATTCGCCAGGGACAGATCGAGCAGCATGGTGTACCAAGGCTGCCGCGGCCACGCCGGAGCGATCAGGATGAGGCGGGTCTTGTCTCTCCGGACCTTAATCAGGACTCGATGGACGAGAGGGAAGGGTGGGAGGGCGTAGCAAAGGCGACCCGTCCACGGTATGAGAAACGCGTCCGACAGGGAGGCCAGGGAGCGACCCTGCAGAGAGCAGAACACCTGGCATTTCCTGTTCGATCTGGAGGCAAACAGGTCTATCTGGGGAAACCCCCACCTCTGGAAAATGACATAGAGGTCGTCCGGACGGATGGACCATTCGTGGGACAGGAAGGATCTGCTCAGGTGATCCGCCAGGGTGTTCCGCACTCCCGGGAGAAAGGAGGCCACTAGATGAATAGAGTGGGCTATGCAAAAGTCCCACAGACGCATTGCTTCCTGACACAGCGGGGAGGACCGGGTCCCGCCCTGCTTGTTGATGTAATACATGGCCGTTGTGTTGTCCGTGAATACCGCAACACAACGACCGTGCAAATGGCGTTGGAATGTCTGGCATGCTAGGCGAATGGCCCGTAGCTCCCGCAAATTGATGTGAAGAGTCAACTCTCTCTGTGACCACAGACCCTGTGTACGCAGGGTCCCCAGGTGCACCCGCCAGCCCAGCGATGATGCGTCCGTTGTCAGGGACACTGATGGCTGTGGGGCATGAAACGGTAGGCCCGCACACACTTGAGAGGGCATTGTCCACCAGCCTAGGGAGACTAGAACATTCGGTGGAATCGTTACGATTGTGTCTATGGCATCCCTGCGTGGTCGATAGACCGACGCGAGCCAGGTCTGCAACGGGCGCATGCGGAATCTTGCGTGTCTGGTGACGAAGGTGCATGCGGCCATGTGCCCCAGGAGAGTGAGGCATGTTCGAGCAGATGTGGTCGGGAAGGCCCGCAGGCTTGTGACCATGGACACTATGGCTTGGAATCGGTGCCGGGGGAGGCTGGCCGTCGCGAGGTTGGAGTTCAGCACTGCCCCTATGAATTCTATGCTCCGCGTAGGCACCAGAGTGGACTTGTCCGGATTGATGGTCAGGCCTAGGCTCGCAAACAGCTCCGTGATGATGGCGATGTGTCCGGTCACCTGCTCTTCCGACGTGCCTCGGATGAACCAGTCGTCGAGGTAAGGGAAGACATGGATACGACGACGTTGCAGGGCAGCAGCAACGACCACCATACATTTGGTGAATACCCGGGGGGCCGAGGAGAGCCCAAAGGGGAGGACCGTGAACTGGTAGTGGTCCGGATTCACCACAAAGCGGAGATACCGTCTGTGCGAGGGGAAGATCGCAATGTGGAAGTACGCATCCTTCATGTCGAGAGCGGCGTACCAATCTCTGGGATCCAGGGAAGGAATGATGGTTCCTAATGTTACCATGCGGAACTTGAACTTTTTGATGAATTTGTTCAGGCCTCGCAGGTCCAGGATGGGTCGTAGGCCCCCTTTTGACTTGGGGATTAAGAAGTACTGGGAATAAAACCTCTTGCCCCTTAGCTCCCTTGGCACCTCCTCTATAGCCCCAATGGACAGGAGCTTGTGAACCTCCTGGACGATAAGTTGCTCGTGAGAGGGGTCCCTGAAGAGGGACGAGGAGGGAGGATGGGAGGGGGGTGGAGAAACAAACTGAAGATGGTAACCAAACTGCACCGTGCTCAGGACCCAACGATCCGAAGTCAGCTGGGACCATGACGGTAGGAAGTGGCGGAGGAGGTTGAGGAAATGAAGTGGATCCAGAGAGGGGATTGGTAAGCTGCTCTCGGGCGCACCTTCAAAAGTTCGCCTTGGGTCCCTGCGGTGGCTTTTTGGACCCGGAAGTGTTACCCCTTTGAGGACCTGACTGTCGTCTGCGATTTGGCCGGCCTCGCCTCCGGTTGAAGTCTTGTCTGGGGCGAGGCGGGGGGTAAGTGCGCTGATGGTAGGGGCGGAATGGCCTTCTCTGAGTCTGGGGCGTGTGCATTCCCAGAGAACGCATGATGACCCGGTTATCCTTTAGGCTCTGTAGCCTGGGATCCGTCTTTTCAGAGAAGAGGCCCTGCTGGTCAAATGGCAGGTCCTGGATCGTGTATTGCAGCTCCGGCAGTAGTCCGGAAGACTGCAGCCACGATATACGGCGCATGGCTACGCCCGACGCCAGAGTCCTCGCTGCTGAATCTGCGGCATCTAAGGACGCCTGTAGCGAGGTTCTGGCGACCCTCCTGCCCTCTTCCAGGAGAGATGAAAATTCCTGGCATGAGTCCTGAGGGAGCAGCTCTGCAAATTTGCCGACAGCCTCCCAAGTGTTGTGGCTGTAACGGCTCAGGAGGGCCTGCTGGTTCGCCACACGGAGCTGAAGGCCTCCAGCAGAATAAATTTTACGTCCCAGCAAGTCCATGCGCCTGGCTTCCCTGGATTTTGGAGCAGGAGCCTGTTGGCCGTGGCGTTCCCGATCGTTGACTGATGGTACCACCAAGGAGCAGGGAGCGGGGTGTACGTAGAGGTACTCATACCCCTTGGATGGTACCATATACTTCCTTTCCACGCCGCGGGCAGTGGGTGGAATGGAGGCCGGAGACTGCCAGATGGTGTCCGCCTTCGCCTGGATCGACTTAATGAAGGGGAGGGCTACCCTGGTCGGTGCCTCCGCCGAGAGGATGCTTACTACCGGGTCCTCTACTTCCGGGACTTCCTCTACAGGAAGGTTTATGTTTTGGGCCACTCGTCTCAACAGGTCCTGATGTGCCCGGAGATCGATCGGCGGGGGCCCTGATGAAGACGTGCCCGCTACCGCCTCATCTGGGGACGAGGACGAAGACACCCCAGGGAGAAGTGGTTCTTGCACTGAAGCCTCGTCCAGAGGGGCCTCTGTTTCCCGAGAATCCTGCTGCCCCATGGTATCCGTGGGGTCTTCCTCCATACCTGAGGGGGGGGGCCGACTGATTGTGGCCTCTGGTGCACGACGCTCCAATGGGTTGGAGCGAGCTTGTCCCGAAGGTTCGCCCTGGGCTTGGTGGTATGCCCAGGGCGTCCAAAAGGACCATTGAGGTGGACCCTGGTCCGTGCGGGCGCGCACATCTGAACCCCCGTAAGAGGCGCTGTCCATATGGAACGAAGCGGACAAGTGCCTCGAAGGCCATGGAGGAGCCGCCGATGACTGTGGCAGGCCTCTGCGCATCCCGACGTCGCTGCGCAGTGCCGGTGAACGGTACCGGGAGTCATGGTGGTACCGTGATCTAGACCGGGACCTGCTACCGGCTCGGTGCCGGGAGGTCGACCGGTGCCGTCCACTGCCGTGCCGGGATCGGCTGTGGTATGAACATCGGTGCCACGATCTAGACCGGTGCCGAGAGTAGTACGACAGCGACCGGGATCTTGAACGGGTGCCGCGAGTATGACCGGTGCCGCAGGTAGCGGTCCCGGGACTGCGAGCGGCGTCTAGATCTCGAGCGGTGATGCTGTGAGTGGTCCCTCGATTTAGATCGGGACTGCTGCCCAGTAGAGCCTGGCGAATGCGGCCGTACCATGGCGGGCTTGCCCAGCGATTGTATAACCCGCACCGGCGGTGCCGGGGGTTGGGGCAGCTTGGGCTCTGTCAATGCAATGATGTCACGTGCCGCTGAGAAGTTCTCCGGCGTGGAGGGCGCGACGAGCTCGACCTCTGTCCTCACCGGGGAGCTGAATGGCACCGGACTCAACGGTCTCTGAGGGGCCGGAGTTGACGGTGCGGCGATGCTCGGTGCCGCGGCGGATGACGGTGCCGGGCGGTCAGATTTTGAGGCACGCTCTGACTGTGGTGCAGTTGCAGGCACCGCAGGAGCCCTGTGCTTTTTGCTCCTCCGGGAGAGGGAGCGGTGCCGGCTAGGGTGCCGGGCCGGTGCCGAGCGGGAAGTTGGAGCCCTTACCGTTGCCGGGCGGTCCGGAGCGGAGGCGACACTTGGTCCCGGTGCCGGAGTCGGTGCCGACGGTGGGGGAGTCAGCGCTGCCTCCATCAGGATCTGCTTCAGGCGGCTGTCCCGCTCCTTCTTAGTTCGGGGCTTGAACGCCTTGCAGATCCGACACTTGTCCACAAGGTGGGACTCGCCTAGGCACCTCAGACAGGAGTCGTGCGGGTCTCCTGTTGGCATCGGCCGATGACAGGCCACACAAGGCTTAAAGCCGGGTGAACAGGGCATGGGCCCCGGCACCGCGGGGAGGAAAAAGGGGCGAAACCCCGATCCTCAGTATAACTATTTACAACTATACTTACTTAACTTTATAACTACAACTAACACTATAATAACTGAACTATATACACTAGACTGCAGAAGAGTGAAATGCTAGGGAGGTGGAGAACGGCTAGGCGTGCTCCACAGTTCCAACGACCGACACGGGCGGTAAGAAGGAACTGAGGAGCGGGCGGGCCAGCAGGGGTATATATCAGGCGCCATGCCGGCGCCACTCCAGGGGGCGACCTGCTGGCCCACCGAGTGTTGCTAGGGTAAAAAGTCTCCGACGAGCGTGCACGCGGCGCTCGCACACCTAACTGGAATGGATATGAGCAAGCACTCGAAGAAGAACCTTCCTGCTAGTGCAGTCCCCAGACTGCACAGGAACACTGTCCCCACATCAGGACTAAGCACTTACACCTGATTGTCAGTGATTTCAACTGCAGTGGTCACTTAACAGAACAAAAGACTCTCTATGGAGCCTAATCAGCTCTGTCTTTAAACAGTGGAGAGGGACAGGGCCCCAGCCTTGATGCCCTCAATCAGCACAGGCTAAGTACAGTTCTACTGCCCTTTACTCATACAATAAGAACAACAACATTTCATTCCCCCCTCACCCCGCATTCAAGTGATTTGTAACCCAACTCCAGCCAAAATCTATCACTTGGGCAACATAGCTCTGTGTGCTGGATACCTAGGTAGATTAAGTGTGAATGTAAATACAGTCTGGCCCTGAAGCCTTTCCCCCCAGCCCCAGCTCATCACTAGCTGTCAGGGAGAGCTCATTTTGACTTCACTTACAAATCATCATTTGAAATTATTAGGTTGGCCAACATCACCGACCTGAATGTACTGATATTGTCATAAAATACACCTGTATAAGGAAGCTAGTCTATGTTCATACTTTTCAAATCTATTATACTTTTCAGATACACATACTTTATCATACACTGTATATGCTTTTAAAGTGTGTATTAATGTTTCAATTTCAATTCAAATTTCCAAACAGTCACTAAATTGGCATGTAACTAGTTCACAAAACTGGGGTGGCGGTGTTGGGGAAATTCACGGGGTGTAGAGAAATCACTGATTGGGAATCAAGGAGTGGAGGAACTAGAGGCCGCAGGGAGAGACTGCAGGAATGGGATCCCAGCTCCCCAGGGACCAGAGATGCTAAGTAACTGCCCCAGTATAAGGATGGAGGCCTTGGAAAAGGCTTGTGATTTGAATCTGGTTCCCCGTGTGGATCAGCTCCATTGTCTCACTCCCTTCTGGGGACCCAGAGCCTTCAATGCCTATAGTCACATGGACAGTTCAGGCAGGCCTTGCTGCTTACGTTTGACAGGGTGAAACAGTTGGGTGAAAGTTCTAAGTGTGAAACCCTTTGCATTGCCTGCAGCACAGGCAGGCTCAGAGAGAATCAGGAGTGCTAGTGGTGGGCATCAGTTAAATGATACACCTTTGAGCTATGCAGTGTAGCCATGTGGGTCCCAGGAGATTAGAGAGACGTGGTGGGTGAGATAATATATTTTATTGGACCGGTTTCTGTTGATGAGCAAGACAAATTTTCGAGCCACACAGAGCTCAATCTGTTATTTAGAAATGGCTCTGTAACTTTAAGGGCTTCTATACATGCATAGTGAAGAGGCTGGAGAAGGCGCTCTATGCCCACAGAAGAGAGCTCTCCCGTAGGTGTAATAAAACCACCTCTGTGAGCGGCAGTAACTATGTCAGCAGGAGAGCATCTCCCACCAACACAGCACTGTCTACACCGGTGATTCTGTCGGGGTAACTTATGTCACTCGAGGGGTGCTTTATTCAAACTCCTGAGCAACATAAATTATGCTGACTAAGGCCTGGTCTACACTACGCGTTTAAACCGATCTTAGCAGTGTTAAACCGATTTAATGGCGCACCAGTCCACACTACGAGGCCCACACACTAAAGGGCTCTTTAAATCAGTTTCTGTACTCCTCCCCAGTGAGAGGAGTAGCGCTAAAATCGGTATTACCATATCGGATTAAGGTTAGTGTGGCCTCAAATCGACGCTATTGGCCTCTGGGCGGTATCCCACAGCGCACCACTGTAACCACTCTGGACAGCAATCTGAACTCGGATGCAGTGGCCAGGTAAACAGGAAAAGCCCCGCAAAATTTTGAATTACACTTCTTGTTTGCCCAGCGTGGAGCTCTGATCAGCACGGGTGGCAGTGCAGTTCCAAATCCAAAAAGAGCTCCAGCATGGACCGTACAGGAGATACTGGATCTGATTGCTGTATGGGGAGACAAATCTGTTCTATCAGAGCTCCGTTACAGAAAAAGAAATGCCAAAGCATTTGAAAAAAATCTCCAGGCTACACAGTGCTGCGTGACAAGCGTAACGGAAAGCCAAAGAATCAAATGGATGCTCATGGAGGGAGGGGGTACTCAGGACTCCAGCTACCCCACAGTCCCCGCAGTCTCCGAAAAGTATTTGCATTCTTGGCTGAGCTCCCAGTGCCTGTAGGTTCAAACACATTGTCCGGCGTGGTTCAGGGTATAGCTCGTCAATTTACTCCCTCCCCCCACCACGTGAAAGAAAAGGGAAAAAATCGTTTCTTGACTTTTTTCAATGTCACTCTATGTCTACTGAATGCTGGTGGTACACGCGATGCTGCAGCAGTGAAGTGCAGTATCTGCTTTTCTCCCCTTCCTAGTGGCAAATGGTACAATATGACTATTATCCGTCATCACTGTCAGCCCGTGAGTGCTCCTGGCTGGCCTCAGGTGAGGCTGGCCAGGGACGCCTGGGTAAAAATAGGAATTATTCCTAGTCATTCCCAGTAGATAGTACAGAATGGCTGGTAACTGTCCTCATCATAGCAACTGGGAGCTGAGCTCCATCAGCCCCCTCCCTTTCATGTGTAAAGAAAAGATTCTGTACTGCCTGGACTATCATAGCAGCGGGATGCTGGGCTCCTCTCCCCTGTTTAATGTCCTGCCTGGACTGTCATAACACCGGGAGGCTGCCTCCCCCTCATTTTATCTCACTAACAAGTCACTGTTTGTTATTCCTGCATTCTTTATAACTTCATGACATAAATTGGGGGGACACTGCCACCGTAGCCCAGGAAGGTTGGGGGAGGAGGGACGCAACAGGTGGGGTTGTTGCAGGGGCACCTCCCCGTGAATGGCATGCAGCTCATCATTTCTGCAGAATCTGACACAGAGCAGCTGTGCTCTCTGATACACTGGCTCTCCAGTACACTTGCCCCATATACTAGGCAGGACTGACTCTATTTTTAGAAACCATAAAGGAGGAATTGACTCAGGGAGTCATTCCCATTTTTGCCTTTGCACCCCTGGCCAACCTCAGCCAGGAACACCCATGATAGCAGCAGATAGTACAGAACAACAGATAACTGTCATCTTATTGCCAATTTACAGCAGCAGCAGCACAGAACAACTGATAACCATCTCTACTATCATGCAAAAACAAATGAATGCTGCTGTGTAGCGCTGAAGTAATGCCTCTGTCATTGGCATCCAGTACACATACAGTGACTGTAAAAAAAAAGCTGAACGGGCTCCATGGTTGCTGTGCTATGGCATCTGCCAGGGCAATCCAGGGAAAAAGGGCACGAAATGATTGTCTGCCGTTGTTTTCCCAGAGGAATGAGTGAGTGACGACATTTACCTAGAACCACCCGTGACAATGATTTTTGCCCCATCAGGCACTGGGATCTCAAGCCAGGATTCCAAGGGGCAGGGGAGACTGCGGGAACTATGGGATAGCTACGGAATAGCTACCCACAGTGCAACATTCCGGAAATCGATGCTAGCCTCGGACCATGGACGCACACCACCGAATTAATGTGGTTAGTGTGGCCGCGTGCACTCGACTTTATACAATCTGTTTTATAAAACCAGTTTATGTAAAATCGGACTAATCCCGTAGTGTAGACGTACCCATAAACTGTGGTGTTACATAGCCTAAGACAAATCCAGTCCTTCTGTAAAAGCCAAGGGCCTGGATCTGGTGCTGAGTGTTTGGCTATGTCATCAGTTAGACATACAGTTAGAACTTCCTTTCGGCAGAGAGCATCTTCACCAGACACACGTCACTGGTACAGCCGGGCTGCTGCAGCGCTGTATGTACACAAGCCCTTTGTCTGTGCGAATGTGAACGAAGGTGTCAGACAAAAGGCACATGGAGTGGCTGAAGGGCAAAAGTGTGGGGAAGGGCTTTTCACCCCTACCTATGACACAAGGGAAAGGCTGTTTAGGACAGCTTCCCATGTGTGAATCTGAACCTGAGTGGGTTGGGGGAAGGGACTCCCTGTGTTGGTGAGTATCTGAGTGTCTGTTGTGGGGACAGTTTGTCAGTTTGACTGTGTGCTTGATTGTTTGAAAAGTGTGAATTGGGAGTGCTTTGTTCCAGGTGGGCCTTGAGTGGGTCTGACTGTTATAAAAAGGCAGTCAGCTGCAAATCAGCTGAGCGGGGAACAGCAGAGCGGCTAATAGAGGGAGTTTGCCTGGAATCTGTCTGAGAGGAGGTATGCAGAGTCCTGCACTTAGGAGGGAAGAATCCCATGCACTGCTACAGACTAGGGACCGAGTGTCTAGGCAGCAGTTCTGCAGAAAAGGACCTAGGGGTTACAGTGAACGAGAAGCTGGATATGAGTCAACAGTGTGCCTTTGTTGCCAAAAAGGCTAATGGTATTTCGGGCTGTGTAAGTATGGGCATTGCCAGCAGATCGAGAGATGTGATCATTCCTCTCTATTCGACATTGGTGAGGCCTCATCTGGAGTACTGTGTCCAGTTTTGGGCCGAACTGTTGCCGGCAGATAACTGCCTGAGGCCAAGCAACAGCGGGGGGGGGGGGGTCCGTTGCCTGGTGTGCCGCACCAATAAACACACCAGGGTGGAGAAGCAAAGCAAATTTATTTGAGATCTCAAAGCGGTGCAGGAAGAATGACTCAGATCAAGCACGTCTAAAACAAGCAGTCTGTTCCTTTATATCCATGAAAACTTTTCTCACTGACTAGCAATCCCCCGTTTCCCCTCCCTCTTCTGTCCAGCTGCAGCATTCTTTTCTCACACATTTCTTTGTTTTCCCCCTCCCGCTCCCCCTTTCTACTGCAGAGACATGTATGCTGTATCTAAAAGTGGCCTTGAAACTTGCTTCAGCCTAGCTTCAATGTATTACAGCAGAGAATTGGCTGTTACAACCAAAAACTAACTGCCAACATTATATTTTTGCAACTATTAGTACATTAGGTTACACTAGGTTACACAAAGTGTTGAACATGGAGGAACAATGGTTTACTAAGGCCTACAACAGGAGGGCTTCATTGACACTTGTGATCTACCACTTTCCCGAGTTACCTAGATTTATACCTGGTGACACCAACACCACGCTACAAGAAGGATGTGGAAAAATTGGAAAGAGTCCAGCAGAGGGCAACAAACATTAGAAGGTGTCAAGTATCAGAGGGTAGCCGTGTTAGTCTGGATCTGTAAAAGCAGCAAAGAATCCTGTGGCACCTTATAGACTAACAGAGGTTTTGGAGCATGAGCTATCGTGGGTGAATATTCACCCACGATAGCTCATGCTCCAAAACCTCTGTTAGTCTATAAGGTGCCACAGGATTCTTTGCAAACATTAGAAGGGGGCTGGAGCACATAATTTATGAGGAGAGGCTGAGGGAACTGGGATTATTTAATCTGCAGAAGAGAAGTTGGTCCTAGTTGGTGCTGTATTCTGTTTGCACAAAGTAAATGCAACCGGACCATGATCACTGGTACCTTGGCAACTGCCAATGTTCAGCTCAGTGACTAACCATTCTTTATCTCTCAGAACGAGGTTCAACACCTAGTTCCTTCGTGTTGGGGGCAGGATTCTCTGTGTTAGAAAATTATCGTCTAGTATTTTTAGACACCCCAAGAAAGTTTGGTTACGGGCCAAAGGAAATGTGCACCAAATGTTTCCCAGGTTAAAGTCACTCATGATAACACAGTGTTTCTTCCTACACATTATAGACAGATGCTTAAGAAGCAGTTTGTTCTGTTCCCTAGTGAGATTAGGTCGTCTGTAACAGATGCCCACAAGTACCCCCCTCTCACCCCATCCTCAGTTGTACTTTTGCCAGTGAGAACTTTAATCCATTAGCCTTTGTGGTCCTGTGATTCTGCATTGTTTGTGACAGATGACAGGAACAGTGTCTTTGAGCTAAAGTACCACCTCTCCCCTTTTTCCCATTCTGTCCTTACTGAACAAGTTGAAATCACTGATTTTTAATATTCCAATCACAAATCCGATCCAGCAAGTTTCAGTAATACCAGCTGTGTTGTGTGTCTGCTCTTATGTGAGTGTCTCCAACTCCTCTTGTTTATTCCCCAGGTATTAATATAGAGATAATTTAAAATGTTCTCCTTACATGCCCCTTTGTGCTTGGATTTGTCGGATACATAACACTGAGGCTGGTTTACATATCTGGGTGTTTGTACCATGTGAAGAGGTACACTCACTGGCAGAGTTCAGAGCACAGTTCTGCTCCCTTCCACTGCCTGCCCCCTTGTGAGATGTTCTGCTTCCCTTTTTAAGCCCTGCCTCCAGCCTGTGCAGGAGCGTTCCAGGATCTGCGAAAACATGTCTGAGGTGGCGTCTTTGTGGATCACTGCACAAGGGGTCTCTCCTGAGACCTCAGAATCTAGTTTATTCTGGGGGTGGTGTCCTTCATCTTCGCTCACAGAAGGCAGCAAGCTGTCCTGCCATGCTTCTTCCCATTGCAGAATGTCCTGTCCATTCTTCTTAGCATACAGTCCCCACCAAGGACTGTCTGTCTTCTTTGGCCAGTTGTGAATGTTCTCTTGGGCTTGTCTGAGTCTGTCTAGTCTGAGCTGGCAGCAGTTCTCAGTTCTTTCCTCTGATGTCTGTAGGTCCTTTCCTTTGGTTGGTTCTTGGAGGTTGCTCTCTTCATATGTCTTTTTCAGCACCCGGCAGCAATTTGATACTTCTAACTGTGAGCAGATCCTTTGGGTTCTCCTACCTCTGGAGATGACAAATTTCCAGTCATCTTTTCTGTTTTCTTGTCTCCCTTGGTCACTGGACTCCACAGCCTCTCAGTGTGGTATCTGCCATGGTGCAGGCTGGATCTGAGTATCCAGGAAATTTGCCATACCCCTGCTGTTTTGCAAAGTGGTCACCTGTTTCTCTGGACCACAAACCTTCTCCTCCATCAAGCTACCAGCCTCACACCTCATGCAGAGGGAGTCTCCTCTCTCTTCAGGCAGGAAGCGACTGTGGCACATCCGGTGCAGGTCACAATAGCTGTCCACTCTTGTAATGTACCAATAGAGCAAAGCCTTCAAAATATCTCTTACAAACTCCCATGGAAACTTGGCCCTTAGCTGCTCGCTGTTATCCTGTCTCTATGGAGGAGTTTGCTGATGATATAGGGCTCCTTAATCTAACAAACATGCTGAATGGAGACAAAAAATTATCAAGGATACAATGTTTATGAGAGGGTTGTAAACATGTTTGTGAGGTTAATAAAACAGTATTTACTTAATCTAACAAACATGCTGAATGGAGACAAAAATCAGACTAGAATTTTTTTATCAGTGAGGAACCTTCAGAACAACTGTTCTAGGGACATAATGGGGTCTCCATCACTTGGAGTCTTTAAATCTGACCTTAACATCTATTAATTAAATATATATCTGATTTAATTAGTTTGCAAAGTGCTTGAATTTCTCAGGGAGAGAAAAAAAGCCAGTGATGACTCATAGGTGTTTCTATCCCAAGGATGGCGTATGAAATAGGGTAAAGGTGGCATGCCCCAAGGTAAGTATATGCTGCCTCATCACTAGACAGAGTCATGAAACCTGTGAGGTTAATAAAACAGTATTTACAACCCTCTAATAAACATTGTATCCTTGATAATGAAAAAGCAAGGTAATGTTTGTTGGATTGTGGTAGGAATAATGTGGGGCCTGTGTATTTTCTTGTATATTTTGCCAACCTTTTACCTCAATAGAACAAACATTTAAACATAGAGTCGTGTGACTGAAAGGAAACCTGACTCACTCTTCTAGTTCACATCTACATTGCATGGGAGAGCCCAGGATTCAGTCACCAGTACCCTGAAGGACCAAGGGAACTTATCCCATATTGGTTTGGTGGGGCTGGAGCGACCCAGACTTCAGTTGGTGGCATGGTTTTCTTTTCCACAGCACTCTACAGAATAATATTATCCAGAGAAAAACTGTCAGCCCCGATCCTGTGCCAGATTGTGCATCCCCTGGGGCTGCAGCTGCTGCAGGATGGGGTCTTGGTTTGGAGGAAATAAACTTGGAGGGAAGAACTCAAGAGATATGGATTCTATTCCCAGCTCCGGCCTGCTGGGTGATGTTGAGCAGGGCCCTTCCTTGCCCTGTGCCTCAGTTTCCCCATCTGTAAAATGGCAATAATGATACTGACTGACCTCCTTTGTAAAGTGCTTTGAGACCTGCTAGTGGAAAGTGCTATATAAGAGCTAGGTGTTATTGTTATACAACTCAAAACCATGAAGACAAGAAATCAGTTTAAAAACGACCTTTCTGGGGAGTTTCCCCTCTCAGAAAAGTGTCTTATCTCTTAGGCTCATTTCACAATTGCCTTCAGCTACAGTGTGCTGTTTTCAGTTATTTTCTGTAAGAGTCCTGGAAGCAAATCTAGCCCCACATGAGGCTTGCTGGAAGTTAAGGTTGCTTTCAGATATCCTCAGAACCCTACAAGACCAGGAGTAAGTGAACAAGAACATGAGCTTTGACACACATAGGCTCTATCTTCACTGCCAAAACAATTGTTTCTACAAGAGTGATAGCTCTATAATGGGGGATTGGCCATTGGAACAAACTCCCAGGGGAAGTGGTGGATTCTCCATTTCTTGATGTGTACAGATCCAGGCTGGAGGCCTTTCTGGGAGATGCTTTAGTCCAACACAAGTTACTGGGCTCCATGCAGGGGTAGCTGAGTGACATGTAAGGGCCTGTGGAGGTCAGACTGGGTGGTCTAATGGTCTCTTCTGGCCTTAAATTCTCTGACTCTCACTATATAGCCCTGGTGGAGATGACGCATAGGTAGTTTTTATCTTCATGTAACTTGCTGAGATCAGCACTAGACCCCCCATACACACACTTAAGGTTGAGCTCACCTAGCTACATGTCTCCTCTAGGGTTGTACTTGATCAGCGCTATGCCCCTGTAAAAACACACCTGGTTTGGAAGTGAAGCCATAGCCCCTAGAGGTTGCTGTGTCGACTGCTGCCCCGAAGCTCCAGAGCTGCTCCTTTGGCTCCCAAAGAGACTCACACTTGTATGTGCTGAGGCCCAGGGTCACTCACTGCTAGTGACCAGTGAGCACCATTGTTAATATGGAGTTATGACTGTGTTCCAAGCTAGTTTTTTTATTCTCTACCATAATTGGTGTCAGTTTGCTAGTAGAGATAAATTAGTGAAAGATTAACAGTGTGTTAACTTCCTGCCTGTTTAATTTTGAATTAGGTCTCAGAGCAACCTGGATTACTGTTTGTTACACACCCTAACTTCGCCTTCAGACACAAATACAACAGAGCAATCCCAAGCTGTGGGCGTCAGAGGTTCATGGGGTGCAAAGTAGGGGGTTAGCAGGTTAGCGGGCTTTTTCTGAAAATGACACTGTTCTGGACGGGCTTCCCCGCGTGTGTGTTTGGGTCTGTGCAGTGACTCCGTGTGATGGGCCCAGGTTCATCCAGTGCAGAGCCAATTCGTGCTGGCGGTGGGGGGTGGGAGGCTGGGCTTTTCCCTCCCACTCCCTGGCAGCTGCAGAGGCTCTGATCATCAGGCTGGGCTCCCTGCCCCCTCGCCAGAGGAACAGGGGCCCTGGGTGGCACCAGCGCAGCGCGGCAGCCTCCGGAGTCGCGATGGGCAGAGCTGGGGTGGGAGCAGCTGCACAGGTGCCCCCGGATGGAACCGGGCAGACACGTCAGCTGCTGATGCAAGAGCAGAGGTGGCTCCCGGGCCTTGCGGGCTGGAGGGTGAGCTGTGGCCCCTGCTCTCTGGAGCTGGTGGCCGGGCTCTGCCGGTGCTGGAGCCAAGCGATGGTCCCGGGCTGCGGCCGCTCCCAGCCACACCCCGACCCGAGCGGACCCCAGTGCGGGGTGATCGTATCCCAGCCTGGAGCCCGCCACCCGCCGATCCGAGCCGAGCCGAGCTGAAACGAGCCGAGCCCCCGCTCTGGCCCAGGGCCCGGCCCCGCCTCCCCTCCTGGCCCAGGGCCCCGCCCCGCCTGGCTATAAAGGCCGCTCCTCGCGCGTGGGCTGTGAGTTCTGGTGTCCGTGTCCGGTTTGGGTGAGTGGAGCTTCTGGTTCGTCCCCTACCCGGGCAGGGCTCCGCATGGCCCAGCCCGGGGGTGGCACCGGGGCTTCTCCTGAACAGGGGTCCTGGCGGAAGCGAATGCCCCGATGTCCCTGCACGGCCGGGAGGGCTGTTGGCTGGGGGGGGGGGAGTGGGGGTGCCCCGTTACTGTTGAGGGTGGGGGGCCCAGTGTAAGCGCTCTAGTGGTATGCAGTGGGGTTCAGGGCAGGTGCTCCAGAGACAAAGGAGTTTTGGTTTCTAGAGTGACTCTGGATGCCAGGTTAAGGAGTCTCTCTCCTAGCAGCTGGAGACTGACTCTAGCAGGGAGCTGCTCCTCAGGTTACAGCCCACTGGGATGCTAGCCTGGGAAGTCCCTCCTTGGCAGCACCAGACTTGGCAGGCTTTAGCACCCAAGCAGGAGCAGCTCTAGGCACCAGCAAAGCAAGCAACTGCTTGGGGTGGCACATTTCCAGAGGTGTCATTCTGGCCAGCTTTTTCTTTGGGGCACTTGCACGCTCAGAGCTGTGCCACTTAGAGGGGGTGAGGGTGCTGTGCCCGTGGCCCAAGCTGGAAGGGAAAGCCCCAGCCCCGGGATGCTGAGCTGCCAGGGCCCAGCCACTACCTGGGGAGGAGAGGGTGAGTCAAGCCGGACGCCTCAGCTGTGCACTGGCTGCTGCTTTGCCTTGTGCCACCCCTTATATTGGGGCTTCTCTGTGTGGCCGGGTGGGGGAGGGGGTAAAGCCCCTGTGGGTGCTGGGAGAAGATGACATCACTCTCTCAGCTTCCAGCGCTGTCTGCAAGCCCCAGCGTCGCCTGAGCTTGGGTTGGCAGAAAACCTAGAGCCAGCCCTGGACCCAAGGGAAAGGCTGCTGCAGCTGGTGTCCAGGGAGCTCCAGGCAGGTAAGGAAGCCAGGGCCTGGGAAAGACCAGTTGCTGCACCTGAGTCGCTTTGGGGAAGGCAGGCAGGGAGTGGCTGTTGTGCCGCCTCCCCGGAGAGCCCAGCACCAGCTGTTATGGGGGGAGGAGGGCAGGAGCTGGAGGCGCTGGGAGTAAAAACTCAGAGCCAGCTGCATGCATGAGGGTCTCGGAGAGGCTCTGGCTGTGAGGGAACCGCGCAGAGCCTCCAGGCAGCTGGGGCAAGGTCCAGCTCTGTGCAGCAGCCCTGAGCTGGAGTGTGCAGGGGGGAAGGGCAGGAAAGGAGCCAGCTGTGCCCAGAAGGTGTGGGACAGGTGCTGAGCCCTGAGGGCTAGAGCCAGCTATGTGCAGGTGGGGGGGTGGAGGGAGGGAGCAGGAGCCAGCTGTGCAGCAGAGGTGAGCCGGGAAGAGGGGCTGTGGGCACTGTGGAGGGCACGTGCGAGCACTGGCCCCTCTGCAGCATGGCAAGGGTCGAGGGAGCTGGTGCCCTGCTGCCAAGTACCCTGCCCACCCATGGAAGCTCTGTGGCAGTTTTACAGACCCCAGGCCTGTGCCCTAGGGAAGAGTCAGGTGGCTGCAGTGAATATAAAACCCTGGCAGGAATCTGGGAGGGGGGGAGAGTGGGATATGAGACCCCCCCCACACACACACATTGCTTCTGGGGAGCAGGAAGGGCTATTGGCTGTGTGGGGGATCCAACCTACCCCTTTCCCACTGCAACTTGAGATCATTGCTCCTTGTTCTGTCATCTGCCACCGCTGAGAACAGCCTAGTTCCAGCCTATTTGGAACCCCCCTTCAGGTAGTTGAAGGCTGCTATCAAATCCCCCCTCACTCTTCTATTCTGCAGACTAAACAAGTTCCCCCAGCCTCTCCTCATAAGTCATATGCCCCAGCCCCCTGATGACTTTTATTGCCCTCTGCTGGATTATCTCCAATTTGTCCACATCCTTTCTGTAGTGGAGGGCGCAAAACTGGATACAATACTCCAGATGAGGCCTCACCAGTGCCGAATAGCCAGGAATAATCATTTCCCTTGATTTGCTGGCAATGCTCCTGCTAATGCAGCCCAATATGCTGTTAGCCTGCTTGGCAACAAGGGCACACTGCTGACTTGTATCCAGCTTCTCGTCCACTGTAACCCCTAGGTCCTTTTCTGCAGAACTGCTGCTTAGCCAGTAGGTCCCCTTCCTGTAGCAGTGCATGGGATTCTTCCTTCCTAAGTGCAGGACTCTGCACTTGTCCTGGTTGAACCTCATCAGATTTCTTTTGGACCAATCCTCCAATTTGTCTAGGTCACTCTGGACCCTATCCTTACCCTCCAGCATATCTACCTCTCAGTAGCTCAGTAACATACAGCTTGTCACAAAGGGACCCAGTGGCAGTTCACCCTGGTAATGCCCTGTCTCTCCCCGCAGGATGCTGCCGTTCACGGACTGGGTGCTGGAGCTGCTGAGCCTGGAGCGGACCCCCATCCATGCTTACACCATCTCTGCCCTGCTCCTTGCCCTGCTGGCCCTGCTCTTCCGCACCCTCCTGCAGCTCGGGAACTCCTGGCACCGCTACTATGTGAACTGCCAGCGGCTGCGCTGCTTTCCAGAGCCCCCGCGTCGCAACTGGCTGCTGGGACACTTGGGAATGGTAGGTCATGTCACATGGGGGTGGGGAGGGGGTGAGTGTCTTCTCTTCCCTCTTACTCCTTGCCTCCACTGAGACATGGCTTGGTCCCTGCTGGGAGGAGCCACCCTTGCCCACCCCAAGGGAGGGGCTGGTGGAATACTCCCTGAGAGGGCTGGGGGTAGGTGACTTTGCTGGTTCAGGCCTCTCCCTCCATCCCAGGTGAAGAGTTTTGGTCCTAGCCGGTGCATGGCCTGGAAGGTCGCTCAGGGAGTCGTGCCCGTCCATCAGACACGTGGGAATGGGGCTGAGACCAAGCAGGGGTAGGAGACAAGGGTCCTGGGACAGCTCCACCAGGTTCTCAGCATACGCCCTGTCTGGCACCAGAGTGGGCAGTGTCTGAACTCAGTCAAATGTCCTGACCCAATGAGGAAGCTGGTGTCAGAGGCATCGGTCACACTGCTGTTCCCATCCTGCTGTGGATCGGGCCCTTCCTATGGCTGCTGGCTCTGATGCACCCCTGAGACAGCAGGCCCCTGGGCACCATCTCTGGCACTGAATGGGGTGGAAGTGGTGGGGCAGCTGGGGCTCTGGCCCACATGCAGAGTGGGGGTGGGTGAATGGCCCCCTACCCACCCAGTGGCCTGCACTCAAATGCCACATTCTCCAGGCAGGGCCCAAGGCTGAGTGTGGGATGTGCCCTGGTGGGTGACTCTGGACTCCGGTGCCCAGACACTTGCCCAGTGGCAGGGGGCTCTAAGGGAACCAATCCATAGAAGCCTCTCTGCTTACCACTGCCCCTGCCATGCTCCCTGGCCCAGCCCTGTGCCACCCCTGCCAGCCAGCTGCACCCCAGTGGCTCTGCCTGCATTGGTGGTGAGTGGCCGCTGAGCCTGTTCGATCGCCTTTGCTGTGGAGCAGAGAGGGTTAGCTGGCTATGCCCTTGCCACAATCACCATGTACCGTGATATCAGGCATCGGCCGTGCTCAGGAGGTGAGGGTCTTGACAGATACACTTGGTGCGGCACTGCACGTGGCAGTGGGGAGATCCCTGCCTCTGATCAGAGGATCTGATTCTGCCCCGTCTGGTGTGCACTGACTTGCTCTGGACTCCAGGAGGGACCCAGTCCTACCCTATATTAACTCTGCCCTGTCCCTCCTGCAGTTCATACCTGGTGAGGAGGGGCTGAGCTTGGTGTCCCAAACAGTGGCTACATTCTCCCAGGCCTTTGTGATATGGATGGGGCCCTTCCTACCAGTCCTGTTCCTGGTGCACCCTGATTACCTCAAGCCGATCACAACAGCCTCAGGTATGCTGGCTCCTGGGGTGGAGGGGTAAGACTCTGAGGGTATGTCTGCACTGCATATAGACACCCGTGGCTGGCCTGTGTCAGCTGGCTTGGGCTGTGAGGCTGTGTCAGGCTTCCTTCTCCACACAGATGTGGGGACCCATATGAAAGGCCCCCTAAGCTTATTTACCAGCTTAGGTTAACAGTAAGCTGCCACCACCAAGCATGTTTCAAATCTTAGGGGAGAGCCACTTGGGAAATAGTTGGGGAAAGGCAGAGTTCCAAGTCCCTAACCCTCCTCCTTTCCTGGGCAGATGTGAGACTAATTCCTCCCCTCCCTCAGTCCTTACACCCCTGTTCCTGGATAGGCTTGACAGTATACCCTCACCAATTAGTCCTAGTGAACACAGATCCAAAACCCTTGGATCTTAAAACACTGAAAAATCATTTAGGTTCTTAAAAGAATTTTATTAAAGAAAAGGTAAAGTTTATCTCTGTAAAATTGGGATGGAAATAACTTTACAGGGTAATCAAACTCAGAGCCCAGAGGAAGCCCCTCTAACCTTAGGTTTAGAGTTACAGCAAACAGAGGTAAACCCTCTAGCAAAAGGAACATTTACAGGTTGAGAAAACAAAGATGAAAACTAACACGTCTTGCCTGGCTGTTACTTACAAGTTTGAAATATGAGAGACTGGTTCAGAAAGATTTGGAGAACATGAACTGATAGTCCCAAGAGTGAACACCACCAAAACAAAGAGCACAAACAAAAGCCTTCCCCCCCCCCCCTTGCCCCCAAGATTTGAAAGTATCATGTCCCCTTATTGGTCCTTTAGGTCAGATGTCAGCCAGGTTATCTGAGCTTCTTAACCTTTACAGGTAAAAGGATTTTGGTGCCTCTGGCCAGGAGGGATTTTATAGCATTGTACACAGGAGGGTTGTTACCCTTCCCTTTATAGTTATGACAGGCCTTTACACTGCAGTGTAGATATTTTGGTTGGGGCTCGAGCCTGGCCTCTGGGACCTCCCCACCCCCCCCCATGGGGTCCCAGAACTTAGGCTCAGGGCTGTAAAACTGCAGTATAGACATTTGTGATCAGGCTGGAGCCTGAGTCAGCTGATGTGGGCAGGTCACAGGTGTCTAATTGCAGTGTAGACGCAACCTGTGGGGCCAGAGATGGGAAAGACTACCTGGGCCCCTCTAACCTGTCCCTGGGGAACCTATGCAGGACTGGCCTCAGCAGTGTGTTCTCCAGGGACCTGGCCAGGCTGCTGTGACCATCCCAAGGGAGAGGGCTCCCAGTCAGTCTCTTATCCCTAGTGTGACATCATGCCGGTAAGAAGGTTGTCCTGATCTTCCCCAGGGTAGGGCTGGGAGCCAGCCACCTGGGGCCCTGCAGAGCAGCCCAACCAGAGCCCTGGGGAAGGCACCAAAGGGGACAATCTGCCTGGGGCGCTAATGAGCCTCTCCCAGCAATAGTTCCTCAGTTTGCACTGTCCAGCCTGGATCTCGCTCTGCTCCAGGTCACCCCCCCCACCCCCACTCCTGTGGGTTGTAACCCTCATGTTCTCATACATAATCAGTGCAGGCTCCTTGGCTCAACTGACACTCCTGCCCGGGTGAACCAATCCTTCCCTGCCACCTTGGCTGCTCTCCTCTGGGTTCTGCACTGTGGGGGCCCAGCAGCCTCTTCTGGCCTTGGCTGCTGGGATTGGATTACTGTAGAGAGGGTTCCAGGGGGCCCAGAGCTGAATACAGGGTGGGTCAGGCCAGGAGGGACCGTTCTGCTCCTCTAATCTGACTGCCCGTGTCACACAAGCCAGAGACCCTCCCCAGAGCTCCCTGCAGCCAGCCCCGAGCTCCTGGCTGGAGGGAGCATTACAAAGGGACAGCCCATCTCCAGTTGTTCCCAGGGCTCATTCCCCTCCCTGTTAAACACTTGAACGGCGTTACCAGTCTGAGTTTGTTCCTGCTGGATCTCACTCAGCTGCTGTCTGCTGGATGGCAGAGCCCTCTGCTGCCAGGCGTCCCTGCCCAGGGAGGGGCTGGTAGCTGGTGTCTAGGCACCTCTTTTCCTGCTCTTAAAGAAATTAAATCCATTGGGCTCCGATAGCCTTCCCCAGAGAGGCAGATTTTCCAGAGCTTGAGTTGTTCTGGTGGCTCCTCCCAGACTCCTCCCCTGCTGTCACTGTGCTATTGGAGGTGGGGGGCACTGTGGAGGGAAGAGCTATTGCCTCCCTGCTTCATTGTGGGACAGCTCTGCCCAGGCAGCCCCAGGAAGCTTTAGTCTGTCTCGAGGGGCCGTGCTACATTGGAAAACCCATCGGACCCGGGCTGGTCTCTGCAGAATCCCCTTCCTCCGAGGCAGCTCTGGATCCCCCCAGAGGATGGGCTGCCTTAGTCCAGCTTCTCCAGCTCCCTACTGCTCTTGCTGCAGACCAGTGTCTGCACCAGCTCACCCTGGGCAAAGGCAGTCAATGTGCTCTGTGCAGGGAGGCAGGGGAATAAAATGGGGCTATGTAGCTGTGGGGGCCAAGTGTTCATGGCGGGGTCTTCCTTAGGCCCTGGTATGGGCTGATTCCTGGTTGGCTCTTGAGAGATTGTGTCATTTGCTGCTTTGAGGAGTCCAGCCCAGCCAGTTCCTGCTACCCTCTGGATGCAGGGGCACCCAGAAGCTCCCTGCTGCCATAAGGGATGGGTCTGAGTCCTGTGATGCCCCATGGAGGGGTGGGAGAAGGTGTGCAGGAGCAGGCAGAGCGCCTCCACGGGCTGCAGGCTGTGAGCTTCCTGACAGCTACTGCTCCACCTTTAGAAGTGAGGAGATGGTGCCCCTGTGGCAAACCCCCCACTGCACCTGGTGCTGCCAGGGAGCCATGGACAAGCCCTCACCCCACCAGAGCCACTGAGCACTAGCAGTTCCTCTCCTGGGCACAGGGAGCGCAGACTGGCTGTCTCCTGCATGGAGAGCCAATGGTCCATAGCCGGGACTGAGGCTCTCAGCTCCATCAGCACTGTGCCCGGGCTCCTGGGAACAGCAGGAGGAGGGACCCGGCCATGCAGGGCAGACCTAAGACAGCACCCGGCAGGAGCTGCTACACCACAAAGGCCCCTCCAGCCTGGGCAGGGTGATGGCTCAGACACTCTGGGCAGCAGGGCCAAGGGCACTGCCTGGCTGAATTGCTTGGGGGCAGCAAGCAGAGCCACCTCCCCACTGGGGACCTGTGTCATCATTGGTCTTGCAGGAGCAGCTGGGGCCCCATGGGGAGGACACGGAAACACTCCAGAGGCAGGATAGTGATGGCCAGCAATGATCAGTGATGTGGGGAGCCTATCCTGGCCCTGTCCCCTCCCTGCCACCCATGGAGAGTGGCCCCTGCTAGGGCTGGTTGCCCAGTGCTCTGGTGTCTCTCGTAGTGCCAATCATCCTGGTACTGAGAGGAGTCACCAGGTGTAGCAGAGGGTGAGGGTTTGCTGCAGCTCTGCACCCCTAACACTGCCCTGCTGAGCGAGTTACTGGGGCTGTGCACTGCAGGGGGACGTGCAATAAGCAGAAGCCAGACTCCGAAGGAGTCCAGTCCCCGGCCTGGTTGGTGCTGTCTGACCTGGGGGCTCCTGCTCTATCCTCTCCTACCCCCTTGCAGAGGTGACATCTCTGTTCCACTTAATGTACTGCTACCACTCTTTCCAATTAGCTCTGTTCCAAGTGGTGTCTGGGCCTGCCGAGCCAAGGGCACGTGGAGCTAAGCGGGGGCCTGTTTGCTCATCCCTGAACTGCTGCCCATTCCAGCGGCTAGGGGCTGTGCCCAGGGACCCAGTTCCATCTGCTGAAACTTTGTAAACAATCCCTGTTGCTGATGCACAGGACCGGTGCTAGGGGTTTGAGCGCCCTAGGCGGACAGCAATTTCGCTGCCCCGCGCGCTGGTCCCGTGGCTCCAGTGGAGCTGCCGCAGTGGTACCTGCGGAGGGTCCGTTGGTCCGCGGCTCCCGTGGAGCTGCCGCAGTCGTGCCTGCGGGAGGTCCACCGGAGCCCCGTGAGGAGCCGACCCTCCGCAGGCACGACTGCGGCAGCTCCACGGGAGCCGCGGACCAACGGACCCTCCGCAGGCACCACTGCGGCAGCTCCACCGGAGCCGCCTGCCGCCCCCTCTGGCAAAATGCCACCCATCAATTATTCTGGCGCCCTAGGCTGCCTAAATGGTAGCACCGGCCCTGCTGATGCAGCAGCAGGAACAGAGTCCAGCTCTCTTCCTCAGTGCCAGGCTGGCTTGGCAGGACGCAGATGGGGGAGGTCTGGCTTTAGTGCTCCAAGCCAGTGGTTGGGTCTGAGCGGAGAGAGTTGCTCCCTGGAGCAGAGCTGTATGTCACTGTACCAGGACAGGGGTGTTTCAGGGCTCAGGAGCCCCCCGTCCAGTGGGGCTGCTCGGCACTCAATCTCCTGCTCAGCTCAGCTGGATGGCAGAGAAGTGCAGGGCAGGGGTGCAGTGTCGGGGCTGTGTGAATGCATGTAGCTAGTTCATGCCAGGGCTGAGGGCTCATGCCCCCGGGTTCAGCTCTGCACAGAGAACAGCTGGGAGCCCATGTTTGCGATAACACAGGGAGCCCAAGTGGGCCCTGTCCAACCTACTGCCAGGTTAGAGCAGTTTCCCCTCCCCCATTAGAAATGAAGCTGGGGGCACTCTGAGAACAGCCAGCAGTGCGTCTGTGGGGGGAGCTGAGTGGGCTGAGTCAGGCGCTGGGCCCAGCATGTCGCCCTGGCCGGAGTCTCAGCTGGCCCATGGCTAACCCATGGCTCCTTGTTGTAGGGTCAGAACATGGAGGAAGGGATGCAGTGCGTTGATGAGCTCGTCGGGCGCTATGGCCACTCCTGCCTTTGGTGGTTTGGCCCCTGGCTTCCCATTCTGCGGCTCTTCCACCCAGAGGCAGTTAAACCCGTGCTGCTGGAGTCAGGTAGTGAGGGTGGCCCCAGCGCCAGGAGTTTGTGTGTCCGTCCATCCAACTGTCCTGGAGCTCAGCAGGGGTTGGATTCCCAGCAGGCTCCTGGAACTATCTGTTGTGTGTGCTGCTCCCTAGAAAAGCCCCCGGCCAGGAGGACTGGCTGCTGAGACCAGACTTCCTCCACAGGGCTGAGGAGGAAGCTGTCCGGCTCTCAGAGCTGGGGAACGGCTCAGGTCTCAGGCTGAGCTCGGCTCAGCACATGGCTGCTGCCAACCCAGGGTCCTTAGTGAGTTCCCCTGGCCCCAGAGGGGTTGGAACAGAGGCTGTAGCCAGCCGTTAGCGTCCTGAGAGGAGCATGTCCCCCTGGCTGCAGCCCAGCTGGTGCTGCCATCAGCCTCTGGGACAGTGACCCATGGGAACAAAGGTTCCTTGCAGCCCTGCCGGCATCCCTGGCTGCTGGGGCTGGTGATAGGTGAGTAGGGGCAGCTCAGTGGGTCTGATAACATCTTGCCAGCTCAGGGACACACACACACACCCACCCTTCATCAGCTCAGTCCATGATCCTGAAGGGGGTGCAGCAGGGCTGTGGGGTGAAGGGAACAATCAGGGAGGTGATGCAGGGGAGAAACAGGTCAGGGTGTCTCATAAGGACTAAATGGCCAATGTTCTTGGGGGGGGGGGGGGGAGCAGAGAGTGTGGGGCAAATACCGTTGTGGGAGTGCATGACCATGAGACTAGTGGGATGTCAGGGGAAATCTGGAGAATGGTGCAGAGAGTGGGTGGAAGAGATGGGAATAGAACTCAGGAGTCCTGGCTCCTACTCCTCTTCAGACCCTGCTATGGCCACAGGATCCTCACCCTGCTCCCAGAGCCAGGGATTACAACTAATAAATAGGGAGCTTTGAAGATGCCAAGCTCTGTACTGTGAAGGCCCCATGTGTCTGCTGAGCTCCCGCGGTCTGTGACTGCCCAAGTAGCGTGTCTGTCGCTCTGCAAGCCTGGCCCAGGCTGCAGATGCTGCTTGTGCCCGATGTCCTGCCTGCCCGGTGACTCGCTCGGAGCAGAGCCTGCTCTGCGTGAGGGGCCTGGTGGCTCAGCGCCTGATCCCTGTCGTGTGGTTCCTTCACCCTGTTCGCTGAGCCTGTCCTGCTGCCCCAGCAGCTGCCCTCCTGGCTGCTAGGGAGGAGCCTGGAGCAGGGTGTCCAGCAGGGCTCTGCCTTGTCTGACGGGGGCTCCTTTCACAGGGGGATGCTCCAACGCTCCTTAGGAAACAGCCAGTGGAGCAGGCGGGTGCTGGACAGACCCACATTCCTGTGGCTGCCCGTTTCCAGACTAATAGGTCCTGCAGCTCCAGCCGGGGCTCTGATACTAGTAGCCCTGCACTCTTTCCCTGTGTCCTGGTCCGTGTATGTGTGTGTGAGCGCTGGCACCGGGGTGCACCCCAATACCGCCCCACATTCTGTGTGTCTGAGCGATAACGCTGGGGTGTGCCCAATTACAGCCCCCCGTGCCATTGTATCTGAGTGCTAGCACCAGGGTCTGCCCCATTACCACCCTCCTTGCCATGTGTGTCTGAGCGCGAGTGCTGGGGTGAACCCCATTACTGTCCCCTGTGCCGTGTGTGTGTCTCAGCACTAACACCCAGGCCTGCCCCATCTCTGGTCTCCCTCACAGCTGCCATCGCGCCCAAGGACTACATATTCTACGGCTTCCTGAAGCCCTGGCTGGGTGAGTGCGCTTTCTTCTGGGCTTGGATCTTGTGCTTGGTGTCATGGGGCCCAGACCTCAGGGGACGGGCTTGTGGGGAAAGGAGGGTGTGATGTTCCCCTCTGGTGTTATCTAGACCAGTGATCTGCTAGGTCACTCCAATCCTTGACTCTGGGAGCCAGCCTTACCCTGCTCTGCTGTGAGAACCCCCACTCCTGGGCTGTTCACGCACAGCCTCTGGCATGTAAATGCTCCTTGGACAGTGCAACTGAATGACACTAACCAATATATCCGGTCCCAGATACAACCCCAGGAACCTTTGTCTTGTAGTGTCTAGTTATGCCCACTGGAGTCTGCATGTTTATATAAGTTCGTCAGTGTAACAAAGAAATTGACGTGTACCAGGCTTGTTATCCCAAGGAGAGTCTCTGACACACTTCAAACCAAGTTGGAGGGGAGGGAGGGATGCTCAATGGTTTGAACATTGACCTGCTGTCACGGAGTCCCCGGGCGATGCTCTGGAACTGCTCCCCACCAAGCCAGTCAGGACTTTGGGGAGCCTCCTCTCCCTTGGAGCAGACTTGTTCAGGGCAAGAAGCTCACACGGCTTCACCTCCTGGGTCTCTCCTTGGAGCATTCAGCATCCTCTGCCCCTCCGTGCGCTTCCCACAGCAAGTCCACCCCAGTGGGGTCCTGGGGAAGCCACCGGGTTCTGCACCCCCACTTTGCAGTCAGACGTGACTCTCAGCCAGCCAGTAAAACAGAGGTTTATTCGATGACAGGAACAGGGTCTAAAACAGAGCTTGTAGATACAGCGAACCGGACCCCTCGGCTGGGTCCATTCTGGGGGGCAGTGAGCCAGACCCCCAGGTCTGCCCTCCACCCTTGGCCCCAGCCAGCTCCAGACTAACCACCACTCCCAGCCCCTCCTCTCTCCTCAGCCCCTTTCCCGGGCCAGGAGGTCACCTGATCCCTTTGTCTCCAACACCTTCAGCTGGCACCTTTGCAGAGGAGGGGCCCAGGCCATCAGTTGCTAGGAGACAGAGGGTCAGGCATTTAGGTGCACTGGCCCTTTGCTCTGCCAGATACTTAAGAACTGCCATGGGGACACTGAGGCACCAACACAGTACTCAGAGAAAACATTAAGAACTTTCCCAGTTCGTCACATCTCTCCCCCCTTCGAGACCGAACTGAGCGAGGTCACTCCTGCCAGTGACCTGGGGAAGTTCGAACCCACCAGCGTTCCCATGGATGCCCCAGCATCTCTCCCATTCCTTGGTGTGAGTTACACCAGGACAGTCCAGTCTCACGCCCTCCCTTAGGTCGGGTGTGCTTGATGGCACTTGCAGGCCGCATGTGGGAAGGTTTATGTGGCTTGAACCCTTTTGCTACCCCAATACCTCTGGGGTTCAAACTGGGACGGGGTCTTCTCCCAGCACTTAAGAGCCCCCCTCTTGGCCTTGGCCAGCTTTGGGCTTGGGCAGCTGCTTCCCACTTTGTGGCCCAGACACAACACCTTTGCCGTCGCCCCTTACACATTCCAGCTTTTAAGGTCAGTCCCACCTCCTTGAGGCAGCCCAGCCCCCTCTTCACCTGGGACACCTGTTCCTCCCAGGTCTGGCTAAAGATGCACATGTTATCAGTGTCTGCCAGGGCCAAGTTCTCCATCTCCCTCTGCTTGTCTAGAATCTCCCCAGGCCTAGGCATGGGGTCGGCATCGGACACTGTGATGGCTTTAAGCTTCTGATAGCCCCCATAAAACCAGATCATCCTGTCTCCCTTGGGGATCAGCCCCACGGGTGAGGCCCATGGGCTGTAAAATGGCTGGATCCCATCTAAAGGCAGCATGTCCCTGACCTCTCTCTCCAGGTTCTGGGCTGCTTTCCCAGTGACTCTGAATGGGAAACACCTGATGGGGAGATTGTCTCCCACCTCAGCGAAGAGATCCCCCCGGGGGTCTTCCCCCTTCTCCTCCCAATCCTCCCTCTTCAGGTTCAGGGGTCCCCTCACTCTCCTCCCATCCAGCAGCTCGAACGGGAAGAACCCTGTGGATTCCTGGGGCACCACCAGCTGTCTCCCGATTCCCCCCAGTTCTACTTCCCCTTGGGGAGCCCATTCCCGGTACAGGAATCCCTCCTCCTGCAGGACTCTGTCCCTGCAGCCTTCCCCACGGAGGTTTGCAGCGCTGTGGCCAGCAAGTTCCTGCAGCTTCTTCAAGGAGGGATCCCTCTGCAGCTCGGTCTGGGATTCAGCGGCTGGGGTAGGGAGTGGGACCTGCTCCCTCTCGCTGGCTGGGCCTGGGGTCGCAGCCCCCCTGAGCCCTGTCCCTGGTAGCTCCCTCCCTGCTGTGTAATCACTTCCCAGCAGCGTGTCTGGACCAGGAAAACCTGTTTGGCAGCTGACCTGCCCTGCCCGGGTGTCCCCCCACTCAGCTGGGATCTCAGCTGCCCCCGTGCTCAGCACTGCCCTTGCTGTCCCAGTGGGGCCAGGCAGCGAGCTCTTTGCTCTGGTCACAGCATCAGAGCCAGCATGAGCCCCCACTCCGGTGTGCAGGGGGGCAGGGAGCATCTCTCCCTCCCATTCAGCCCCAGGGGGCTGGTTATAGGTAGGCAGGTATCCTGAGCCCTGCAGCCCCTCCCCCCTGCCAGCCAGGTCATTTGCATTTTCACTGACCATTTCCATCCTAGCCAATTGGTTCCCTGGATTTGAATTCAAACCCTCAGCCGTTACAGGAGCGGGGCCTGGATCCTGTCCCATGGGGAGACAGTCACCCCCCAACAGGGCCTCCCAGCCGATATCCTGGAGAACCCCAACGACCAGCCAGCCCAACCCCTCCTGGGTCTGCACAGGGATCTGGGCCATAGGCAGGGCGAGGGGCTTCACCCCAGGGAACTTCACCCAGGTCCCACAGTCCCTCAGCATCTGGGGCTGCACCACCACAGTTCTCTCTGTCCCAGGGTCTCGCCCCCGCAGGCGTGTTTCCCCACTAACCCCTGGGCAGCCCCCTATGTCTCTCTGATCCACCATCACCAGTCCACGCTGCTGCTGCTTCTCCTGCAGCTTTTCCTCGGGCTCTTGCTCTCTCTCACGGTCCTCTTGCTCTCTCGGGCTCTGCTCCCATCCCATCCGTCTCCAATCTCCTGATAGGGAACCCAATCGTGAAGACCCTCGTCTGATTGGGGACCAGACTCCCGGGGATGCCTGGCTGATGCTCCAGCTGCTCTCAGATCCTCTTGTAGCCCCATCTGGGCCAGGAATCTGCTCCTCAGAGCGGTCCTTTTCCTCCAACTGCACGATTAACTGTGCCTTGGTGAATTTCCCCATGCGTAACCCTCTCTTTGTGCACAGGATCACAATGTCCTTCTCAAGGAGATGGTGATAGGCCATCACTTCACCGTTCCCAAGTGGCTCTGGACTCACAGGCCTGTGTGCTCTTGGCTCCCCCATGGTTTCCAGGAAGAACCCCTGGTGTGCCAGCCCTTCTCGTGATCACCACCTCTTTGCCAGGGTCGAGCTGCAGACTCCTCCGCCCCTGGGACTGCTCCTGCAATCCCCCGGGAAACCCTGCTACTGCAAAAATCCTTCTCTCTCCCAGGGTCGAGCGGCAAGCTCCTCCGCCCCTGAGACTGCTCGCTGCAATCCTCAGGGGGACCCCGTTACTCCAACAGTCCTTCTCGCTGGTCACACACTCCCAGAGGTTAACTGCCCCCTGAAACCGTCCCACTCTGAGCCTTCAGCATGCCTGGTCCTCATTATCCCTCCTCTGTTTTACTGCTCCCCAGTCACTTACTGCAAGCAGCGCCATTCACGGGGTGCAGTACATCCCACCGCTGCCACCAGTTGTCACGGAGTCCCCGGGCGATGCTCTGGAACTGCTCCCCACCAAGCCAGTCAGGACTTTGGGGAGCCTCCTCTCCCTTGGAGCAGACTTGTTCAGGGCAAGAAGCTCACACGGCTTCACCTCCTGGGTCTCTCCTTGGAGCATTCAGCATCCTCTGCCCCTCCGTGCGCTTCCCACAGCGAGTCCACCCCAGCGGGGTCCTGGGGAAGCCACCGGGTTCTGCATCCCCACTTTGCAGTCAGACGTGACTCTCAGCCAGCCAGTAAAACAGAGGTTTATTCGATGACAGGAACAGGGTCTAAAACAGAGCTTGTAGATACAGCGAACCGGACCCCTCGGCTGGGTCCATTCTGGGGGGCAGTGAGCCAGACCCCCAGGTCTGCCCTCCACCCTTGGCCCCAGCCAGCTCCAGACTAACCACCACTCCCAGCCCCTCCTCTCTCCTCAGCCCCTTTCCCGGGCCAGGAGGTCACCTGATCCCTTTGTCTCCAACACCTTCAGCTGGCACCTTTGCAGAGGAGGGGCCCAGGCCATCAGTTGCTAGGAGACAGAGGGTCAGGCATTTAGGTGCACTGGCCCTTTGCTCTGCCAGATACTTAAGAACTGCCATGGGGACACTGAGGCACCAACACAGTATTCAGAGAAACATTAAGAACATTCCCAGTTCGTCACATCTGCTAAACCCAGGGTTGTGAGTTCAATTCTGGAGGGGGCCACTTAGAGATCTGGGGCAAAAATCAGTACTTGGTCCTGCTAGTGAAGGCAGGGGTCTGGACTCCATGACCTTTCAAGGTCCCTTCCAGTTCTGGGAGATAGGTATATCTCCTATTATTATTACCAAACACACTGCTTCAGGTAGAATAAACAAACATTTATTAGCTACAAAGATTGATTATAATCACTTAAAATGTAAGCATAACAAGTTGGATTTGGTCCAATGAAATAAAAGCAAAACACATTCTAAGCTGATCTTAGCACTTTCAGTGCCCTTACAAACTTAGATGCTCCTCACCACAGGCTGGCTGGTTGATCTTTAGCCAGGCTCTCTCCTTTGAGCAACGCTTCAGTCACTTGGTGGTGGTATTTGTAGATGAAGGTGGATGAGAGAGGAAGAGTCTGGCAAACATCTCTCCCTTTTATCATGTTCTTTCTTCCCTCTTGGCTATGCTCCCCACCCCCCTCGGGGTCAGGTGAGCATTACCTCATCGTGGTCCCTGACTAACCAAGGGAAGGGGGGTGACTTACCAAAGTTCCCTCACTAAAGGCTCTTGAGCAAAGTCAGCTGTCATGGGATAAGAGGGAAGGTCCTTTCTGGATCAGTAACTGGTTAAAAGACAGGAAACTAAGGGTAGGAATAAATGGTCAGTTTTCAGAATGGAGAGAGGTAAATAATGGTGCCCCCCAGGGGTCTGTCCTGGGACCAGTGCTATTCAACATATTCATAAATGATCTGGAAAAGAGGGTAAACAGGTGACAAAATTTGCAGATGATACAAAACTGCTCAAGATAAACCCAAAGCAAACTACAAAGAGTTTCCAGGATCTTTCCAAACTGGGTGACTGAGCAACAAAATGGCAGATGAAATTCATTGCTGATAAATGCCAAGTAACACACATTGGGAAACATAATCCCAACTACACGTACAACAAATGAGGCCTAAATTAGCTGTTACCACACAAGAAAGATCTTGGCATCATTGTGGATAGTTCTCTGAAAACATCCACTCAATGTGCAGCATCTACCAAAGAAGTAAACAGAATGTTGGGAACCGTTAGAAAAGGAATAAATAATAAGACAGAAAATATCCTATTGTCTCTATATAAATCCATGGTACACCCACATCCTGAATCCTGCGTGAAGGTGTGGTTGCCCCATCTCAAAAAAGATATATTGGAATTGGGGTTTGGAACAGTTTCCGTATGAGGAAAGATTAAAAAGACTGGGAGTTTTCAGCTTGGAAAAGAGGTGACTAAGGGGGTATGGCCACTGTCAGCAGACAGGACATGGGGCTGGATGGAGCATTGGGCTGACCCAGCCTGTCTGTCCTTACGTTGGTGTGGAGCTGGAGCTACTCATGCCATAGCTGTGAGCACCAGCACATGGGTGTGCACAGGATCACGCACAGACCTTGACATGCGCACACACCTCTCTGCACAGCCCACCACGCACCTGCACGTACACGTGCACCTGCATGTTCATGCCCACATGTGTCCCCAAAACCACACATATTTCACTCACACCCCCACCCACGTTCCATGCACGCATTGCACACACGTGCACACTCTCGTGGCTGCCTAACATGCACCAGGGAGGTTGGTTCTCATTGAGCACCCCAGCTGGCTGTGACCTGGGGGCTGCTGGAGGCCTGGGCTATGGGATCTCTGCCATGGCTACCAGGCTCTGAGCTGAGTGCCTGTCATCTCAGGGGATGGTTTGCTGCTGAGCAATGGTGCAAAATGGGTGCGACACCGGCGCATGCTGACGCCAGCCTTCCACTTCGACATCCTGAAGCCCTACGTGAAGATCTTCAACCAGAGCACTGACATCATGCATGTGAGTACCTCCCCTCCCCCCACAGCACCAAATCCATGCCTGTGCCTCTGGCCCCTCCCAGGGCACATGCTGCCCTGGCACCCTGCTACCCACAGCCTGCCCGTGACTCTGCCCTCCTCCTGTGGCATGTGCTGCACCATCACTACACTGTGCCCCTGGCCCTGCACCCCCCGCTCACTCCAGAGCATATACTGCACCGATACCCTACCCGCCCGCCTGCCCACTGCTCTTGCACCTGTCCCAACCATATGCTCAGCCTTGTCACTGCACCAGTCCACTAACCTACTCCCGTCTGCTTGCCTGTCTCTGACGCTGGCCCACCTGCACTGCGTGGGCACTGGGCTCTGCTGTGCTGTCCCTGCAGGCAGCTGCTCGGGTACGAGTCTCACGGGCACTGTTCTCCCACAGACCAAGTGGCGCAGGCTGGTGGCATCAGGCTCCACCTCCCTGGACATGTTTGAACAGGTCAGCCTAATGACACTGGACAGTCTGCAGAAATGCGTCTTCAGCTACAACAGCAACTGCCAGGAGTGAGTGACACGGGGGCAGCTGCCCCAGCAGGGCCCTGCACTGACCCGAGAGTGGGAGCCCCCTCATTGAGGGAGGTCAGAGTTGGGAAAATGGGCTGCAGAATCCCTCCCTTCCTGGCCTGGCTCCAGCGAGCCCGTCCGGATTCATGGAATGGGTCCCTGAACTGTATGGGTGTTACTGCCAGCCTGAGCAGGAGCAGAGGGCCTTCCAGGGAAGGTGAGTCTAGAGGTGTTGGGGTGGGGGTGGGGGGGTTTCTGTAGTGGCTGCACCAGGCTTTGGTCAGCACTGGGGGTGGAGCTCCTCAGCTCAGGGGGCAGAGGCTGGTGCTTGGTGCTTCCACTCGCTGGTCTGTCTGCGAATGCCCGTGAGGTCGGCCTGGCTGTGCTCAGGGCTGGCTTTACTGTTTTTGCCTCCAAGCAGCGCGCCGAATTGCCGCCGCGGACGGTGGGGGTAGTCCGTGTGCCATTAGGGCAGCACCTGTGTTTCTGCGGTGGCGGCAATTCGTCAGCAGCTTCTGTCTTCCGTCGGAAGACGGAAGACGGGAAACAGAAGCTGCGCTGCAGCAGACAGCTGAACATAGAAGCTGCTGCCCAATTGCCGCCGCCACGGAAACGTGCGTGCTACCCTAACGGCACACAGACTGCCCCAGCCATCCACGGCGGCAATTTGGCACGCTGCTTGGGGGCAAAAACACACAGACTGCTGCCCCTTGCAGATTGCTGCCCCAAGCACCTGCTTGGGATGCTGCTGCCAGGAGCTGGCCCTGGCTGTGCTGTGCTTCTCTTGGGGGATGATCCTGCTGTCACATCTCGCTGCCAGGAAGCTCTCGTCACCTCAGAACCCTCCTGCCCCCAGTTTATACATGTACTGCAGGGCCCTTGTCTGCAGCTTGTACCTGATTTACTGCACCGGTGCATGCTGGCTCCCTGCCATAGGACACTGCCAGCTGGCTGCAAGACCTGCCGGTGCAGGTGGGTCCCGGGCTGGCGGAGGGATGTGCTGGGAGCCCAGCATTTCTGCCCACAGTGTGCGAGTTCAGAGCAGACCCCATTGCCAGAAACAGGACTGAGGGCTGGTCTGGAGCCACCTGGCAGCGACAGGGAAAGTGGCTGGTTTCCTGGCAGGCAGGGAGTCAGTTCCCATCTCTACCGCAGTGAGGTGACCCATGACCCTGGGGAGCCCTATTTGGACTTCCTCACACCATCAGCCTGCTCTTGGGAGGAGTCCGAGATCAGCTCCCGCCAAACCCACGTCTGTTCTGTCCAGCTGATGGGGAGGGGCACTTCTCCATCCTTGCCAGCCCCAGCTGTGCTCTGAACCCCACTCATCCCCTGCAGGCACTCACTGACCAACCACTCCCCCATGCCCTGCTGCCATTGCTGCCCTATGGGGATGGGGGCCCCCTGACACCCCAGAGTCCATGGTGCACACAGGGAACAGGCTGTGTTAGCCTGGAGGCTCCTTGGAGCTTGCCTGGGCCATGCAGCCCCCACAGTCACCGTGTCTGGGACTGTTTATGTCCCTGTGACTGGGGTCCCAGGGAAGCCAGCTGAGGTCACTCCATTAGGGTGACCTGCAACGAATGGGCAGGCAAACCCCCAGCTGGTGGATATTCCAATACTTGGATTTACCAAGTCAGTGCAAAACAGCTTCTGTTATACCTCACTGGTTACTCAGAAGTCAACAACACAGTTCCCTTAAAGCAGCCCTGCCTCAGGGCTCCACCTAGACACCCAAGTCAGATATGATGAGGATGAATGAAAATCTTATTTATCATATAAAACAAAAGGTTCTACCAATCCCAAAGGATCGGACACGTTGCCTCCCAGGTTAATGAATATTCCAGATCTTACCCAAATCCACGTTTACAGCCGATTCTTATTAACTAAATTAAAATTTATTAAAATAGAAAAGAGAGAGAGAGAATTGGTTAAAAGAACAGTATACGTACAGACATGAGTATAATTCTTGAGGATCAGATTTATAGCTTTGTAGATGCAAAGAGTTCTTTCAGAAATAGTCTATAGGTTATAGTCCAACATGAATATTCAAGGAGGTCCTGTCAGAACTAGGATCTCAGTCCTTGTGACTTAGGTTTCCCCTACATGAAGCCTCAAGCAGATTTGAGATAAACAGGCTCAGAACCCAAGGGTCTGTTATACAACTTCTGGCCGCCTTGGATAGCTCGGAGTCCCTAGGCCAACAATAGGCAATCAGGGTGACTTTGAAGTAGGTCCATCATCAGTGATTAGCTACACGAATTAACATAAGGCAGTTGCCTGTTTTTCCACCATTCGCAGATGATTGGCTATACATTTCAAAGAGAAAGGAATACAGTGATATCCTGCATTTACAATTCATTTAAATGCTAAGATATTCGTTTGATCTCTGAATGAACAGAATACAGCCTAGACAGGGACAGTTTGATTACACTGTTGACCTCTACCAATATATCTGTAAATAGAAAAAAAACATTTTTAATGGCTGAATTTGAGTCATTTATCCTGCAGGATGCTTAACCCTTTCCGGTCATATGTCACAGTCCCACACTGGCTGAGCCACAGCAGCAGCCAGAGACACCTGAGAGATCCCGTGGCCAGCCTGGAGATCCTGTGACTGGGAGAACACACAATCACTATGTTGCGAGGCCCAGCCCCCCAGGATCCCCCAGCTCTGATCAGGGCGCATCCCCCACCCTGGCCTGTCAGTTACATGCTGAGCTGTTGTGTTGCAGGACTACCAGTGACTACATCGCGGCCATCCTGGAGCTCAGCTCCCTGGTGGTGCGACGCCAGCACCGCCTGCTCCTGCACTGGGACTTCCTGTACCACCTGACATCCGACGGGCGGCGCTTCCGGCGCGCCTGCGACACTGTGCACCGCTTCACAGCCGACGTGGTGCAGCGGCGCCACCAGGCCCTGGACCGCCTGGGCAGGGAGGCCTGGCTTAAATCCAAGCAGGGCAAGACAGTGGACTTCATAGACATCCTGCTCCTGGCCAAGGTAACATGGTGGGGGCCTGCCCCATGATGGTGAGAGGGAGGTCACTGATGTCCTGCTATAGGCCAAGATAGCACAGTGGGAGGCCGTGCCCTAGGGAGCTGGGGGTTCGTTGACATCCGAACAGGGTGTCGCCAGGTGTAAGGTGCTGTGTGATGTCTGTCATACCAGGACTTGCCCCCTAGCCCAACTCTCCGGAGCAGCCCAGCCAGAGCTGCCTCCCCAGCATGCTCAGCGTGGAGCAATATAAACTGCACTTGGCGACATGGGACCAGCACCTCTGGGGAGCTCGAACTCCAGAGCCAGGCTGGGCATGGGGGGGAGGGGAGCCCACATTGGGGCCTGGGGCTGTGGGGCAGGGCAGGGGCTGCCTCTTTCCTTGGGCTGGGGTGGAGGGGAGATGGCCTAGTTCACTCCACCCCGAGATGTCCCATCCTCCCAGGCTCTGAGATGGGGCAGGCGTGGGCCGGGCCCCGTGGGGAGCCAGGTTACCCGTCCAGCAGTGTGTGCTCTGTGCAGGATGAGGACGACCAGGACCTGTCAGAGGAGGACATCGCAGCCGAGGCCGACACCTTCATGTTTGAGGGTGAGAAGCCACCCTGGGGAGGGGATGAGGGGCCCTCCTGCTGACCTCACAGCCTCATATGGGGGGATGGGTGTCACGGAGTGTGGGGGAGTCAGGGCCCTGCACCCCCCACACTCCTGCAATTCACCGTCACTCTCAGCCAGCCAGTAAAACAGAAGGTTTATTAGACCACAGGAACACAATCTCAAGCAGGGCTTGTAGGTAGAACCAGGGCCTCTCAATCAGGTCCCCCTTTGGGGCAAGGATGTTAGACCCCAGACTTGGGGTTCCCTGCCTTTTCCCAGCTAGCCCAAAACTGAAACCAAAAACCCCTCCAGCAGGCTCTCTCCCTGGGCAAAGGTGTCTACTCCCCACCCTCTTCCTGGCTCAGGTTACAGGTTCAGGTACCGTCCTTCACCTAAAGTCATCCCCTGCTCTCCCATCCCCCACGCAGACAGCCTCATTAAAACTAAATGACATTCCCAGGTCAATCCATCCTGCTCCCTACTGCGTCACAGTGGGGTCTTAGCAGATGTCATGGCTCTGGTGGGGAGGCCAGGAGAGCTGGATTCAGTCCTTGGCTCTGAGTGACTTGAGTATGCCTTTCAATGAAATGGGGCTAAGACAGATCTGCCCCTGGGCACTGCCAGACAGTTTCAGCAACGGAGGCGGGGCGCTAGAGGGGGCAAATGGTCAGAGTCACCCCACTCACCTTCCATGCACAAGGGGCCTGGAGTTCTCAGCTGGCACTACCAGAAAGTCATGGGGAGCAAGGCCTCAGAAGAGGTGCTGGCAGGAGCTGAGCTGGGCAGGGTCCCTCCAGCCCCGGACTCTCCATGGTCCCTCTCTGCCCCTGGCATGGTGGCTCTCATGCTGCACTGGCGCCTCTCTGCAGGCCATGACACCACAGCCAGTGGCCTCTCCTGGGTGCTGTATAACCTAGCCTGTCACCCCGAGTACCAGAAGCGCTGCCGCGAGGAGATCAAGGACTTAATGCAGGACAAGGAGTCAGAGGAGATTGAATGGTGAGATGGCTGTTCCAACTGCAGTGCTGGCTCTGTCCAGTGCAGTGTGGACCCCCCGCACCACCACTTCCCGGGCCTCTGTGGCCTCCCCCACCCTTTAGTCCCAGCACAGCCCCTGCCCCACCTGTGAGGGTTAGCACAGCTGCTGCCCTCCCCTCCCCGCTGGGGTCCCTTCACATCTGCCAGCCTCACAAACTGGAGGGCTTCCCCTGCAAGATGGGCCTAGGCTGCTCCCCAGTGCCCGAGGGCCCTGCCACTCTGGATTTTGCATGCCCTTACGGATGCCCAAGGGCCCTGCCACTCAGGTGTGCTCGCCCCTTCCCCGCCACTCACGGTGTCATACGTCCCCTCAGTGCCAGCTCCATGCAGATGCGAAACTGTCCCAACCCTGGTGCCTGGCTCATGGGCTCACACTGGGCCCCTCATGCATCCACCTCTGGGGCCAGCACTAAGCTCTGCTCTCTGCAGGGAGGACCTGTCCCGAATGCCCTTCTCCACCATGTGCATCAAAGAGAGTCTGCGCCTGCACCCACCTGTCACGGCCGTGTCCCGGTGCTGCACTGAGGACATCAAACTGCCCGACGGACGTGTCCTACCCAAAGGTACCAGCCTCCTTCCCTGTCCCCCAGCCAGGGGCATGGCACCAGAGCTGGGCCCATAACCCCTGAGGTGCTCAACCTCTCCCCTCTTTCTTCCTTTCCTCTCTAACGAGGCAGTTTCCTCTCTGGCAGGGAACATCTGTCTGATCAGTATCTACGGGACACATCACAATCCTGCTGTCTGGCCGGAGCCCCAGGTATCACTGGTCACTCTGTTCTACCCTTTGGCTCTACTCCACCCTGCGGCTACTTCCAGCGTGGCACTAGGGGGCGCTGTGCTGAAGGGGCAGGATTGGGGGGCTTGGTAGGTGGCGCTGTCCTCTCGCAGTTACTGCTGACTCAGTGCCTCATATGGCACTAGGGGGCGCTGTGCAGAAGGGGCAGGATTGGGGGGCTCGGTAGGTGGCGCTGTCCTCTCGCAGTCTCTGCTGACTCGGTGCCTCACATGGCACTAGGGGGCGCTGTGCTGAAGGGGCAGGATTGGGGGGCTTGGTAGGTGGCGCTGTCCCCTCAGTCACTGCTGACTCAGTGCTCCGGCGTGGCACTTGCGGGTGCTGAAACACCAGCAGTCTAGCAGCTTCCTATTCCCAGCGACCCTCCCCAGAGAGGAAGCTTCCCTCCCACCCCTGAGCTCGCCTAAAGGGGAGTGAGGGTCGCACCCCCATTCACACTGGGCAGGGCTGGGTAACTGGGCTCGGCCCAGCTCTGAGTGCTGTGTGGAGGCAGAACCATCCCCGCTGCCAGCGCACGGTCCCAGTGAGCAGCTCAGTCTTGGGGAGCCTGATGTCCATGCTGTACTGGGGGCGGGGGCTGCCTTTGCTCCCTCCTTGGCTCAGGGACCCCAGCCCACCCCCAGCTCCCCTCACCATGCCCTGTGCTTGCTGCTCCAGGTCTATAACCCACATCGCTTCGACCCAGAGAACTCCAAGAATAACCCCCCACTGGCCTTCATGCCCTTCTCTGCTGGACCCAGGTAACCTGCCTGCCGAGCTCAGAGCCCCTTGCCGCACGAACTGCCCCTTCCTCTCCGCCCCTCCCCCCCGGCTGCCCACCAGCAAGCAGCTCCCTGTTGGCACCCTGACTGCAATGAAGCATTGTGGGATACACAGGAGTTGGCCTCTGGTCAGTGCTGGAGCCAGCTGCTATTGCTGAGGATCAGTCCCTTCTCCCAGAGGGGGTTAGGCTCCCCCTAGTGTCTGTCTGTCCCTGTGGGCAGTGGGTTCTGGGGTGTCTGTCCCTGGTCCCCCATCCCTGCTCTCATATAGCGTGTGGTTTCCGTGCGAAGAGCACTGGCTGACACACCTGGCTCTCTCACAGGAACTGCATCGGGCAGAACTTTGCCATGGCAGAGATGAAGGTGGTGCTGGCACTGACGCTGCTGCGCTTCGCCGTGCGTCTGGATGAGAGCAGGCCTGTGCGGCGCAAACCCGAGTTGATCCTGCGCAGTGAGAACGGGCTGTGGCTGCACCTGGAGCCACTGGGGCCCAGCTGTGAGAGCCACCCCCCCGCACCGCGCTCCTAGGGCCATCCACTCCCCCCTGCTGCGGGAGATCTAGCCTGCTCCACTCAGCTCAGGGGCCTGCTGAGTGGCGGACCGGGGGGGGTCATGGTGGGGCCAGAGGTTAGCAGACACCTGGGAGTCAGCTCTCTCCTCTAATCTAGACCAGCCCTCTCTACCAAAGGAGGGGCTGTGGCGTCTAGGCGTGGGGCCCCGAAGGTGCTGCAGGCTCCTTTCAGACACCAGCTGCTTAACCCTGTCCCACCTGCCCCTGGGAGCGAGGGTGACAAGTGCCTTTCCCCAGCCCTGCTGGATGTCCACGGCCACCTGGTGACTCAATGTCAGAGCTAGAAATGTAGCCCAACAGCCTGGCTCCCAGCTCGGCCTACTCACAGCCTAGGTGACCCCTGTGGCCTGCATTCCCTGCCGCCACTGGCCAGAGGCAGGGTGCCCAGCAGTTTGGCCGCTAGCCTAGGATGTGGGAGACCCGTGTTCACTTCCCTGCTCTGCCACACAGGGAGCCTGCGGCATTAGGCAAGTCAGTCTGCCTCTGGCCCTCAACTCCCATCAGTGCAATGGGGCTAATGGCCCTGCCCAGGAGGGCTGAGAGTAAATGCAGTCAGGGGGTGAAGTGCCACATAATTATGTTGGGCATCTAAGACCACGTGGTCAATAACCCTGAATGCTATGGACTCGTTAGTGGATCAGCCCCTGTGTTCCCGCCAGCCCCTCCGTGTCCTGATGCTGCCGCCTGGAGTTGAGGGTCTGGTCTCTCTCTCACTCCCCTTCCCTGGAGGGTAGGAATCTTCCCTCCCGCCCACTCCCCCTCTGTCCTGCTCCCCCTACTTCTGTACTCAGCAATCCACCCATCTGGTCTGGGGCAGGAACAGCTGAGAGGCCTGCAGACAGGTGGCTCAGTGCTCTGGCCCATCTTCCTGAGAGGCCCCCAGGAGCCTGGCTGAGAGCTTCTGCCTTGGGCTGCTTTGGATGGCTTTGAGGTGGGGACAGCAATCCAGGGGGCAGCTGCCTAGTAATCGCAACCTGCTGGCTGCAGTCACCCAGAGGAGTTGGGGCAGGGAACCTGTAAGTGTGTGTGTGTGTCTTTTCTCTCTTTCTCTCTGTAGTGCCCCAGGGGGCTGGCTGCAGACCCAGCAGGGACCCACTCTGTGCCACAGGGAACTCATGGTTCTATGAAACGAACAGTGGTTGAGGGCAGGGAGGAGGGGGCTGAGTGTGGCCCCTGGGGCAGCTGGACCTGGAACTGGGGGACAGTTGGTTTCATGATATTTCTAAGTTGGTTCTCGAGCACGGTGAAGTCCAAGGCCCCTGCTGCAGGGACAAGGCCATGGGACTTTGGGTTCCAGCCTGGGGGTTTCAAGATCTGGCCCTCGAATCCGGTCACTGAGCTTTGGGTTCTGTCCCCTGTCCACATGGTGACAGGCTCCAGCCCTGGTCTCACTCCTCCCTCCCATCTCTCTGGTCCCTGCTGCCTTCTCAGACTTCAACCGCATGCTCCATTCCTTGGCCGCAGGGCTCCAGGGCCCAGGATCTGGCTAAGGGTCTTCCGGCTCTGGTTCCCAGCTGTGAGGCAGCGGGGGCCGGCCCCAGGCTCACCCACCCCCCATTGACCTGGCCCACTCTGCCTCCTCTGGCCCTGGGCTTTGTCCACATGCTCAATCCCCGGCCATGGGGTTTCAAGCTCAGGCCACAGAATCCGGCTGCGGGGTGTTCAGCTTTCTGGCTCTGGCTCGTGGCCATGCCGTGGCAGGTGCAGGCCCCTAGCTCACCCCCTCCCCCCGCCTCCATCAACTTTGGCCCCTGCTGCCACTCCTACTCCCCCCATTGCTCCTGGCACCCACTGCCTCCACCAGCTCCCTGTCCATTCCCCCCACTGCCCTGGGGCTCCACTGCCTCCATACCCACCTTTGTCTCCAGGCTTGCCAGGGCTGTGTAAGTGCTGTGAAAAGTTATATTTGTATGTTTGGTAATGTCACTTTTCACAGCAGAGCGAGTAGCAAGCTGGGAGGCTGTGAAAAGTGATATTAACATACAAGTGTCACTTTTCACAGCAGCAGATTTACTAGCTCACAAGGCTTAAAAATAACCAATGCAACCAAAAAAGCAAAAGAAACTACAACAAAAAAGACAAGAACGTGCAGAGCACCTTGTTTGCGTTTCTATTCTGCTTAGGGCCAGTGAAGAATAAAGGCAACTGGACTTTATTTTTACTGTTCAGTCTGCAAAAAAACCCCAAATCCTCCATAAATAAATAACAGTGCCTTGGGCCTGGGTATGTGCATATTTGTTTGTTTTTCCTAATGTTAAGTATTTTAGGAACAAGTGTCAGAGCGGCCACCAGCAAGAGTTGCCAGCGCTGGTGCAGGGCCCCTGCGGAATGGTCGGGGTTAAGAAAATTGGGGGAGATGAAAGAACTGAGTGTTGACCTGTGAGTGAGCGACTGGTTCTTGGAACACCAGGGTTGTGCAGAATCGCAGTGAACACCTTTGTGTGGTGCTATCTAGCCAAATTCATTTTCTGTGTGGAAAAATGGAGCAGGTTATTATACACCATGAACTGGTTTGCTTCATTACTAATGCATCGTGTAAACAGTGACTGGAGTTTTTGTATTTACACATTTGTGGTTGAATGGAGTGGGGTCCCCAGTGTTCCCTGTGCCCAGGCCCTCAATACATCTGAACCCATCTCTGTCTGCTGTGACCCAGAGGCTGGTGCCCAGTCACTGGTAGGGAGACTCTGGGCAGCTGAGCGGGGCGAGAGGCAGCAAAGACTCAGGTCTCATTGCCCAGTTGTTTGTGTTATACCTCCCCCACCCCCATCTTCTCTGCCTGCTGGGTGTGACAGCAGCACCCACATGGATAACACCACCTGCAGCAGGGAACCTTGGGCCGGGTTCCCCTGCACACCAGGCCCAGCAGCTCCAGGCGTTTGAACCCGGCGGAAAGGCTGATGTTCAAACAACCCAGTGGCTGAAAAATAAAATCAGAATAACAGAACTCCTGGATGTAGCTGCTTCTACACCACGTAGGCAGGAGCCCAGCCCCAGCTGTGCTGCCTGGGCAAAAGGGCCAGGGGTTAACTCCACGCCCCCCCGGCCCTGTCCATGTGAGCCTACTGGTGGGGGGCACTCACTCTGACAGTGGGTTACACAGCTGTTTACTAGATGGCAGCAGGATATTGGGGCTCAGGAGTCTTGGGTTTTGCGTCCCTCTGGGGGAGGAGAGACAGGAGTCACAGCCAGTAGCTGGGTGGCAGGACTCCCGGAGTCTAGTTCTGGCTCTAGGAGGGGAGTAGGATCTAATAGATTTTAGTGTGAGAGATTTCAAGGCCAGAAGGAACCACTGTGCTCAGTCAGTCTGCCCTCCTGCAGAGAGATCTGTTAGCCAGAGACCTTCAAGCTTTATTCAAGAACTCTGGATGATGGAGAATCTGCCCTCCCCTCTGAGTCAGCTGTTCTTAGGGTTAAGTCCCCTCCCTGTTAACCATTGTCACCATATTTCCAAACTGACTTTGTCTCACTTTCGCCATTGGTAGCCATAGGTGTTAGCCTGGTAAGGCATAGGCACACGGTAACACAGAAATGCAATGAGCCTACACTTCCGAAGGCCTGGAAGAAGATAGCTTAGCTAAATTAATTAGGGTGTAAGGCCCAAAAGCCTTAGAGTCAGGGCCGGCTCTAGCTTTTTTGCCACCCCAAGCAAAAAACAAAAGGGTGGCCGGAATGTGCCGCCCCAAGATTGGCTGGAATGTGCCACCCCTTAAAATGTGCCACCCCAGCACATGCTTCCCCTGCTGGTGCCTAGAGCCAGCCCTGTTTGTACCTCGGTGCAGTGAGAGTCTGGTGTGTCCTCGGGATACACCACCAGTGGTAACCCTAGGGAGGCCACACCTCTTTGCCACAGAGCACTACAAATTTGTGTCAACCTAAATTACGTTAGCATACAGCCATCACAGTTATTACATTGCTTGTGCGTGTGCACACTGCACTCCTTGAGTCAGTGGTGCGTGGCCTCACCAGGAGTGCTTGTATCAATGCAGAGTGCACCATGAGTAGCTATCCCACTGTGCCACTCACTACCATTTCAGCCCAGAGTGATTAGGGAAGTTTTTGAAATGCCTCATGAGGCTGAAATGAGTTACACTGCGCAAATCCTGCAGGCTCAGGCGCCCCGTGCTCACAATACTCAGGAGAGTAGTGCAGAGCTGTGCATGCTCCATGCTTCTGCCAGAGATGGCAGACAGTGAGAGGAGACACACAGGTTTTGGGGGATTTTGAAAAGAGGTGTGAAATATTATGGGATGCAGAACACTGCATTATGGGAAGTTGAACACATGTTCCCAGTCACCCCTGTGCGTCCTCATCAATAGCGCTTGTGTCAATTCAGAGTGCAGTGCATGTCTGGAGTGGCTCACGACCATGCATGCCTAACTCAGAGCAGACTGCCAATCTCAGGCAGACCCCCAAGCTGGTGGTGTGTGCTACAATTAGATTTCACCAAGCCAGTAACAACTGTGAACTCCTGGATCACTATACAAGCCTTACTGTGGAGTCACACACAGTTCCCTTAGACTTTCCAGTCTATCCTGCCATTAAGACAAATTGGGCTTAGTGATAAATGGTCACTAACACCAAAAATGACACCGCATTCAGGTTGCTTCCAGTCCCAAGAGACCAATCACCTATCCCAGATCACTTGGTACTTTTGATCCTGCATTAAAATAGACTCATACATACTCATGCAGACTCATACACGAAACCTTGCAAGAAAATCTTCCTGAGGGGGTCTGAAGCACCTGCTGCTGGAGGGAAGGAGAGAGCTGTGGGTTGGGACTGAGGAGCAGTGTGAGGAGGTGGGGCCTGTGAGTTGGGATTGAGGGGCACTGGGAATAGGAGGGGCCTGTAGGTTGGGACAGAGGAGAAGGGTGAAGAGGAGTAGGCTCTGGTTGGGAGTGAGGAGCAGTATGCATACGAGGGACTGAAGGTTGGAATTGAGGGGCACTGGGAAAAGAGGGGACATGGGTTTGGGCTGAAGAACATCCTCATTTGGGGATTCAGCAGGACAGGGGAAGGCAGCAGATGATTCTAATTTCTTAGGGATATTCTGTGTGTTTGTACGTGTGTGTGCGCGCGCAGGGAAGGAACATGCTATATGCCAAGAGGTCTTTATTACTTCAGGCTGCAAGGACAGATGGGCTGTCAGGAAGTTGCCCCTTCAAACCCACACACAAAAAGGCCCTTCTGAGGAAAGGGAAAATCCTGAAGAGAAAAAGTACCATCAAAGAGGACTCCAGAAAGAAAGTCTAAGATCTTGCTGAGTAGTTTATCTCCTGACCAGGGATTTGAACCCTGCACCCTCAGATTAAAAGTCTGATACACTACCAATTGAGTTAGTCAGGCTCACAACAGACAAGAACAAGTTGGCGCAGAGGAAAAGCTAGTAAAGAAAACAAGAGCAAGAAACAATAGGGGAAACTTGCTGCTCTCTCTGGCCTGGTCAACACTACGAGTTTATATTGAATTTAGCAGCGTTAAATCGCATTAACCCTGCACTCGTCCACACAACAAAGCCCTTTATATCAATATAAAGGGCTCTTAATACCGATATCTGAACTCCTCCCCGACGAGGGGAGTAGCGCTGAAATTGGTATTGCCATGTCGGATTAGGGTTAGTGTGGCTGCAATTCGACGGTATTGGCCTCCGGGCACTATCCCACAGTGCACCATTGTGACCACTCTGGACAGCAATCTGAACTTGGATGCACTGGCCAGGTAGACAGGAAAAGCCCCACGAACTTTTGAATTTCATTTCCTGTTTGCCCAGCATGGAGCGCCGATCAGCACAGGTGACTATGCAGTCCCAGAATCAAAAAAGAGCTCTAGCCTGGACCGTATGGGAGATACTGAAGCTAAGGCTTTTTCTCAGCTGATTTTACCACCCTCTATCCTGTTGGGGTTGAGTTTATCTCATGTGTTACCCAAAACTGGGCCAGCTAGTAAGCGTAGGGAGGACTAATGACCCACCAGAGTTTGGTAGAAAGCGGCAGGTTCATTATACTGGCAGCTAAGCTCAAAAGAAGAGGCGAGGAGTGTCACACTCACACTTGCATACTCATGCTCCCAGGACAGGCAAACCATTGGAGATGTCAGGATTCTGCAAGGTAAGTGTCCCACAGCTCAGCTATGGATGATGCAATGAAGGTAAGCCTTCCTGAGGCACAATGAAATACAACACAGAGAACCACTGGCCAGGCGGTCGGGCAAAGGGCATTCACTGGAGGTACAAGCTTGTGAGTGCTCACCTGAGCACATGGCTCCTTCCCCTTTTAAGGACCTGCACCTAATGGCCTGCAACTAGAGATAACTTGGCTGCATCTGGTTGGTCACACTCCACCTTGGGCAGTGGCCATGCTCTGGTTATGTGAGTGCTGCCTAATTAGAGGCCCAGACACCTTGTCTACCTGGAAGTTCTTCTGCTCTTTAACCAGCCCATTCATCCCTCGAGTGATCCAGGAGGGAGCGGGAGGGGTAAAGCCATTTCACAGGCATTCAGAGAGGGAGAGGAGACAAAAGTGGGAGTAGGGGAAGTATAACAGACATTTTGAGCATAGGAATCACTGCTGCTCCTACAACAGCAGGGACAGGCTAGTAGGAGCTGGGAAAATTAAGCCATTATGTTTCTGCCTGGTTTTGAACCAGGGACCTTTTGCATGTTAGGCAAATGTAATAACCACTACCCTACAGAAACTCTGTTGCAGGGTTCTGCCCCTCCCTTCATAAGAACATAAGAATGGCCATAGTGGGTCAGACCAAAGGTGCATCCAACCCCGCATCCTATCTACCAACAGTGGCCAATGCCAGGTGCCCCAGAGGGACTGAACCTAACACATCCACCCGTGGACAAAGAGAGGCTAGGGATCCCATTCCTTACCCACCCTGGCTAAAAACCATTCATGGACTTAACCTCCATTAATTTATCTGCAAAAAGAAATAGGAGTACTTGTGACACCTTAGAAACTAATAAATTTATTTGAGCATAAGCTTTCTTGGATGCATGCAGTGGAAAATACAGTAGGAAGGGATATATATATATATATATATATATACGTAGAGAACATGAAAAAAATGGGTGTTGCCATACACACTATAATGAGAGTGCTCAGTTAAGGAGAGCTATTGTCAGCAGGAGAAAAACACCTTTTTGTAGTGATAGGATGGTCCATTTCCAACAGTTGACAAGAAGGCGTGAGTAACAGTAGGGGGGAAATAGTCTGACTTTGTGTAATGACCCATCCTCTCCCAGTCTTTATCAAGCCTTATTTAATGGTGTCCAGTTTGCAAATTAATTCCAATTCAGCAGTCTCTTGTTGGAGTCTGTTTTTGAAGTTTTTTTGTTCTAATAATGCGACTTTTAGGTTTGTAATTGAGTGACTAGGGAGATTGAAGTGTTCTCCGACTGGCTTTTGAATGTTATAATTCTTGACATCTGATTTGTGTCCATTTAATCTTTTACGCAGAGACTGTCTGGCTTGGCCAATGAAGGAAGGGGCTGGATTCAATGGTTCCTTCCAGTTCTAGGAGATAGGGTACATCCATTATCTTTCTTTTTTTTCTTACTGCACATCAGACCCAGGACTTGCACCCAGCAGTTCTTGGGGCCATGGGACAGAACTGAAATTCACGGGCAGCAGTGAGGGAGAACAGTTGGGAATGAGCTGTCTGGGGAATATTTTAATCCTTATCTAATTTTCAGAGGATTAAATCAATGCAGCTTCCACTTCTCCATCTCTCCCAAGGAAATAACGTTTCTGTGCGAAGTACCCAAACCTTTTAACAATAAGAAGTGAAATGAAATGGCCACGTGATGGCAACAGAATCTAAGAAATTTGTTAGTCTCTGGGGTGCCACACGTACTCCTGTACTTTTTGAGGATACTGATTAACATAGCTGCTCCTCTGAAACCTAAGAGATGAGAAGCCATGTTCTTGTTCAATGTGCATTGAAGCTCTGAACCAGAACATCAGGAGAGCTGGTACCAGCTGAAGAGTTATAAAATACCATGGTTATAGTGTCGCGACAAAGTCTGTGTTCAGTGTTCTGTGTTACAAGTTCTGTGTCTGTCTCTAGTGGTGTCCTGTGCTAGCATTGGGTCCAGAAAAAAAAAAGAAAAAAAAAGAAATACTACACTAGACAGAACAAATGTCTTTTCCTTTCTCTACTTCCCCCAAGTTCATCCAACTTAGCAATCATCACTTGTGTCCAAAAAACTTTGGGCCCCAGTGCATCAGGTTTATTTTTTGTTAGGTTATCTAATAGTCATTTTGCTGTTAATTTTTGTTATTGATACATTTGTATTGTCAGTTACATTTGCTTATATTGTTAATTCCACACTTTCCTCTATGCACTCTGGTTCTACTCCCCCAAGCCCTAAAGGGTAGTTCTTGGGCCCCCATCACTTGTAAAACTTTGGCCCATAATTGTAGGGCCCCATCTTTCAGGTTCCCAGAAACTTCTTGAGAACAACTGTTAAAAATAGGGGATTCTGCAACATTTTAGCAACAAAATGTTAGTTTAAGTCCAAATCAGCTTAACCTTGCATAACAACTGTGGTTCTCCTACAAAATCTTATTTGCTGTGTGAGCTTAAAAAGGTCCTAACTTCAGTAACTTTTATTGTTTGATGGCTATTGCTGCATCAGACTTGGTCCTCATTTTATTTGTCAATGTACCCAATGACTGTAATGGTTTTATTGTATTCCCAATTATTATAACTATAATTGTTTTCATTTATGTGTAGGTTATATCTGGTGTTTAGTCAATTGTAATAGGTTTAGTTATATTCACCTAGTTATAATTATTTGGTTTGTTTGCAACAGATCACCTCGCCCTACAATGTCAACAACTACTGTAAAGGTCATAAATCAAGGGGCAAAGTGTTGTAGAAGCAGCCCACCTGGTCAGCAGTTCTAAACATAATTTTTCATCCCCTCATTGTCCTATTAGTAATGCTAACTGTTATGTTGGTTCTGCCTTAAAATAATTACATGAAGTGTGACCCATTCAATGCCCCTGGATTGAAGGGTCAAAAGGGGGACAATGTAGAACTGATAAATGAAATCGTTTCACTTTATTAATGTAACTTCTGTTCACCATTCAGTACACTTGCCTATACTGTAACTTCTGTTCAAACCTCATTTTAAAACACTCACTCCATTTTGTAAAAGCTTCCTCCAACCTTCATTTTTGCAAGCCCTGCTGTAATCTTATTAGTTTAGTTTAGATGTGTGAATGAGGTATGTATGAATGATGGAATCAACCTCCAGCCCCTGCCTGGCCTGATGAGATAAAGTTCAAATACCAACGGCTGAAGACCTAGACAACAGCCCTAAACAAAGTAAGAAGCATCCACCCTAAAAAGAAAAGGACAACAGAACAACAGAAGGAAGATCAAAGCCAGGTCCAAGGCTGAAAGTCACACCAGCAATTGATGGATGATCAATCTAAACCCAGAGGCAGTGTGACACAGCAAGACCTATAGACTTTGAATCCAAACTAAAAGCCTATGAAAAAGAAGGGTGAGATGAGAGACTCTGGGTAACATTCTGCTGCCAACATGGAAGGACATCAGTGCCTGCCCAACAGAGATCCAGCTTTCCTGGCCAGTTAGCTGCCACAAGCTACAAACCCAAGCTGCAAAATCAAGCCATGAACTTAAGCTATCTTCAGGACTGGTAACTATGCAGCAGCTGCAGAACACCTGATGAATGTGTGTTTGTGTGTGTGAGAATGTGTGTGTGTGTGTGTGTGTGTGTGTGTATAGGTATTAGGTATAATGTGTGTGTATAGGTAATAGGTATAATGTGTGTGTATAAGAATTAAGATACTAGATATTAGTCATAAATTGTTATCATAATAAATGTGGCATCTTTGTCTTGTCCCCTTTAATAAGATCCTGCTGGTTTTACTGGTCTAATATAATTGGTACAACATTATTACAGATGGGAGGAGATAGACAAAAATGGGATAAGGCCCCCTTGGCCGATATTATAACAGAGATTCTTAGATTGCAGGACCAGCGAGGAGGCGTATCAGCGGTAACCACCCCAAGCACTCCTTTAGATTGTCAGGAATACTCCTAGGGAAGCCCACTGGATGTGGAACCCCCACTTGGCATAGGAGCCCAACAGTGGAGGTTTATAGGAGAATTAACCTGGGATCCAGGAGGAAGACCCTATATCTACGTCCAGCAGGGAAATCAAGCTCCTATGATGGCTCTAACTGATACTGGAGCTTCCGTCTCTCTAATTAAAACCGCTCCTCTAGCAGGAACAAAAGGGCAAAATATGATATTACACTCCTTTCAGGGAAAACCCAGCACCGGACAAGAATGGGTGCAGGTACCATTCTCTGTACAAGGATTCCACACCGCTGGCAATCTGATTCAGACAAAATATATGACAGATGCCGTGATCCTTGGCACAGACTGGTTGTTCAAAAATAACATTATTATTGATCTCCCCAGAAGTGCTCTATGGAGACTGGAAACCCTTCCCCCTTAGCTCCCTACAGCAAGCCGTGATAAGTTTGTCAGTAACAGAAGTGATAAACTCATTGCTGTGCTCACAGCAGAGCAGCAGGAGAAGTGGCGTTCTAAATTCCCCACGGTCCGGACCCAGAAGAAAACAGATTGTGGTAGAATTAACGTTTGTGTTAAAATTGTAGGTGAACTGGTGTCCCCACAGAAGCAATATCGGTATCCCAGGGAAGCAGAGACACAGCTCGTCCAAATTATTCAGGACCTGGAAGAGCAGGGAGTAATTAGACAAACTAACTCCCCTTTTAACTCCCCTGTCTGGCCAGTCATGAAGGCAGACAGGCAATCCTGGAGACTAACCATTTATTATAGAAGAATCAACAAAGGAAGTATACCCATGGCCCCCATCGTGGCAGATATGACACAGGTCATCCAAAAGGTGCAAACCACCTCCAGGTATTTTTCAGTTATAGATCTGGCTAACTGTTTCTTTGCCATCCCATTACATCCTGGTTCACAGGACCGGTTTGCCTTCACCATCAGAGACCAGCAGTACACATTTCAGCCCCTACCCCAAGGATTCCAAGACTCTCCAGCTACACTGGTCTACAATTTTTGAGAAGTCGTCTGCTTCAGAGATAAAATGTGCTATTTATTATGTATTTTGATGTGCTGAATTCAAATATGACAATTAACACAACTAATTGGCTACTGTTTCTAAGATATTTAAGTTTTTACATTTTATGTCTATGTATATTGTGTAGATAGTAGAGTTTTAATCATAAATTGTAAACCTAGGTCTTTTCATGTATTTAGGGTTGCTTTACATGATAATATTTCACCTGTCCTGTTTATGTAACACTTTAAAAAGCAGCAAAAGGGTTGTTATATAAATGAAATTTATTATGAAACAAAAGGCAAAAAACTATTATGTACATAGTTTAGTCCTATTCAGTGTCTACTTGATGCTTCTTGGCTTGTCTCTTGTATTCATTAAATGGAGCATCTCTTGGCACTGTCCAGCAATAGTCTGCAAGCATTGATGGGCTCCATTTGCTCTGATAGCGTTTCTCCATTGTTGCAATGTCCTGGTGAAATCGCTCGCCGTGCTCGTCGCTCACTACTCCGCAGTTCGGTGGAAAAAAATCTAGATGAGAGTGCAAAAAATGTATCTTTAGTGACATGTTGCAACCAAGGCTTTTGTATGCCTTGAGGAGGTTTTCCACCAACAACCTGGAGTTGTCTGCCTTTTGTTTCCAAGAAAATTTATTGCCACTAACTGGAAGCTTTCCATGCCGTCTTTTCCTTGCCACGCAGTGCATGGTCAAATGCATCATCTCGAAGAAGTTCACGAATCTGAGGACCAACAAAGACACCTTCCTTTATCTTAACCTTGGAAATTTTCCACGGAGGTACTTGAAAGCTGCTTGTGTTTTGTCAATGGCCTTGACAAAGTTCTTCATCAGACCCAGCTTGATGTGTAAGGGTGGTAACAAAATCTTCCTTGATTCAACAAGTGGTGGATGCTGAACACTTTTCCTCCCAGGCTCCAATGACTGTCGGAGTGGCCAATCTTTCTTGATGTAGTGGGAATCTCTTGCACGATTATCCCATTTGCAGAGAAAACAGCAGTACTTTGTGTATCCAGTTTGCAGACCAAGCAAGAGAGCAACAACCTTCAAATTGCCACAAAGCTGCCACTGATGTTGGCCATAGTTTATGCACCTCAAAAGTTGTTTCATGTTGTCATAGGTTTCCTTCATATGGACTGCATGACCAACTGGAATTGATGGCAAAACATTGCCATTATGCAGCAAAACAGCTTGAAGACTCGTCTTCGATGAATCAATGAACAGTCTCCACTCATCTGGATCGTGAACGATGTTGAGGGCTGCCATCACACCATCGATGTTGTTGTAGGCTACAAGATCACCTTCCATGAAGAAGAATGGGACAAGATCCTTTTGACGGTCACGGAACATGGAAACCCTAACATCACCTGCCAGGAGATTCCACTGCTGTAGTCTGGAGCCCAACAACTCTGCCCTACTCTTGGGTAGTTCCAAATCCCTGACAAGGACATTCAGTTCACCTTGTGTTATGAGGTGTGGTTCAGAGGAGGAGGATGGGAGAAAATGTGGGTCCTGTGACATTGATGGTTCAGGACCAGAAGTTTCATCCTCTTCCTCTTCCTTGTCTGACTCAAGTGAGAACAATTCTAGCGCATCAGGAACTGGCAGTCCTCCTCCGTGGGGTACTGGGCATATAGCTGATGGAATGTTTGGATAATGCACAGTCCACTTTTTCTTCTTTGACACAGCCATGCAGAAGTAACAATTGCTGGTATGATCTGTTGGCTCTTTCCAAATCATTGGCACTGCAAAAGGCATAGATTTCCTTTTCCTCTTCAACCACTGGTGAAGATTTGTTGCACAAGTGTTGCAGCATATGTGTGGGGCCCACCTCTTGTCCTGATCTCCAATTTTGCAGCCAAAATAAAGATGATAGGCTTTCTTAACCATAGTGGTTATACTGCGCTTTTGTGAGGCAAAAGTCACTTCACCACAAACATAGCAGAAGTTATCTGCACTGTTTACACAAGTACGAGGCATCTCTGCTCACTTTGGCTAAACAGAAATGTGTCCTTTTGCAAAATCAAATACTGACAAGAGAGCACGACACTGTATGATTTCTAAAGCTGATATAGGGCAATTTGTTCAGCAGAGTGATGTAAGCTTCATTATGATTGCATCATCCATGACTTCTAGGAATAACATGATGCAATTCATATCATGTATGATGCAATACCAGCTTCCGATTGCATCATTCATTGTTTTGCCTAAAAAGCAAGTACTGTCCAAACCCAGTCATAGATTTATTCATAGATCCAGTCAAAGATGTATTTTAGTCATTTCTGGTTTAAATTGAGATCCCTTCCCTTTATAACTCACTTATCCTCCGCCATTCCCAAGTCAAGGGTCGTATATACTGACCCAATAGCATATCTTGAAAACTAGAGCCAATCAACAATTTTAAGCATCATTTTCATTCTCAGTGACCCAGAATTAATAAAGTTGGACTACATTTATTTCAGAAGCATTTTGGCTGTAGAGCAGTGTAACAAGCCCTTAATGAAGAGAACGCAAAGGTCACTATCATCATTTCCATTTTGCAGAGGGGAAACTGAGGCACAGAGCAGGGCAGTGACTTGCCCAAGGTCACCTTAGCACTTGTATCGTCAAAGCACTTGGCTAACTAAGACCTGGTCCTCACTTGAAAGTGTCCTGTTTTGGGTCTGTCAGGTGTGGGGAGTGATATTGTACTGATATAGTCACACTGGCACCAGCCTTAGGGGGGATAGCTGTACTGACATAAAGCCTCTTTAAACTGAAATAACTGCATTCATGCTGGGTGGGAATGTACTGCTTTGACTAGACTGGGAGTGTTAAAACGCTACCACTTTCTAGTGTAGACAGGGCCGACCCCCTCCAGAGCCCCTCCTTTGTGGAAGCTGAGTATTGTTCCAGACACAAATGTCTCTAGCCTACGTGTGTGTGAGCTGGGACAGAAGCGTGTGTCACGATTCACAATCACATGTTAAAACACGACTGAATGTGCGAGTGCAGCCAGAACCCAGGGCGGTGTCAGCGCTGGGAGACTGGGCTAGAGGGACCCTGCTGTGACCTGGCCTGGCAGCTCCCAGCCTGGCTCTTACCTGTCTTCAGGTTGGAAAGTGCAGTCACCAGGGCTGGGTCAATGTCGCATGGGATCCCGGCAGCTGTGGCCAGCTCAAAGATGCTCAAGGTGACCTGGAGGAAAAGCCAGGAGAAGGGAGGGTGTCAGCAAGGCTGGAGAGCTCCCAGGCACCCTCGCTTCCACTCCATGTAATGAACCAGCTGCATGTTTATGGGGAAAACACGGCAGCTGCTGTGAGTGCCTGGTCAGCAGGCCGTGGGCAGCTATCAGCCAGGGAGAAACAAGCCCCTTCTGCCACATATTGCCACAGCCTCCTGCAACAGGCTAGCAGGGGCCAGACAGACCTGTTGTTCCCCCGGGAGTGTCTCCCTTCCATGCAGAGGAGCTGGGGGCCCAGAGCCCACTGGGATGTGGACACTGGAATGTGTGAGGCATCAGAGGGTGAAGCAAATGGAGCCTGGTGGGGGTTGCAGGAGGCTGTGGGGCAGCAGTCGGGACTTTCTCCCTGGAAACATGCAGAACACAGTGGAAAGGAGCAGCAAGCTGGGACCGGCTGCTGAGAGCGCTGCTTTCTGGGGTGTCCCGCAGCACAGCAGGGAGTTACTGGACCCAAACGGTGGCAGAAGTGGCTTGATATTAGCCCCTGCTACAAGCCCCTAGTTAAGACACTATTTACACCAGTGCAGCTGGCTGGATGGCCGCGTCACAAAGGGCTGCCCCCCAAGTGTGGACCTAGGGTTTCAAACAGGAACATAGCTCCCCCCTCGCACCTCCTGTGCCACCACACTGCTATTTTTAGTGCCCTAGCTAGTAGAAAGCTAGCGCATGTAGATATCCCTGAGCTGGGAATTACGCTTTGCAGCAGCCATGCAGAGACCCCGAGGAGTGGATTAAAGTTAGGGTACTTGAGACAGGCGCCTGCCCCAAGTCTGACTTTGCCATGCCCTGTGTCCAGCCTGGAGCTTGTGCCCGGCATGACCATGTCATGCCTTGTGTCCAACCTGGAGCCTGCGCCCAGTCTGACCATGTCGTGCCTTGTGTCCAGCCTGGAGCCTGCGCCCAGTCTGACCGCGCTGTGCCCTGTGTCCAGACTGGAGCCTGCGCTCCGCCTGACCACGCCGTGCCCTGTGTCCAGCCTGGAGCCTGCCCCTGGCCTGACCGCGCTGTGCCCTGCGTCCAGACTGGAGCCTGCGCCTGGCCTGACCGCGCCGTGCCCTTTGTCCAGCATGGAGCCTGCGCCTGGGCTTACCGCGCCATGCCCTGTGTCCAGCCAGGAACCCGCGCCTGGTCTGATCGCGCCGTGCCCTGTACCTAGCCAGGAGCCTGCGCCTGGTCTGACTGTGCCGTGCCTAGCTAGCAATGGTTGCATTTACAGAAACTCTGCCATTGGAAGAAACTGCTGTGAAACGGCCCTGAGATCTCCACAGGAAGGTGTGTCTCATCACAGGTGAGTGCCACTGTGGGGGAGGGGTGCAACAGCGAGCAGGTCATTCCTCCATCTCCATCAAGTCCAGTGTCAGAGAAGTCCCATCCCCATCACAGCATCAGTATGACGCAGACCGAGCCAGGCAAGTATATCACCCTCATGTCCAACCATCTGCTCAATATCTCCCCAAGGGGAGTTGTGTGTGGCCTCTGCCAAAAGCTAGGCCAGCAGAGGACCGTGGCTACTGCCAGATGTTCGTACAGGACACAGTTTGCGAGAGATGCAAAATGTAGACTGCTAGATTGCAAAACTGCTGCAGTGAAACCTGCCACCTGAGGTGAGGGGGTGTCTCGGGGCTAACACCATCCTCGCTGAGAGCACTGGACCCCCGTGCAGACAGCCCTTGGCTCACTGGCTCTGCGAGGTGAAGACATCAGCATTTGCAAAACCCAACCAACCCAGGAGAATGTTCTGGGCAGAGAGACAATCGGAAGAACCTGTAACTGTATGACAGCAGCCAAAATGGCACGAGGTCTTATCCACTGCACAGGAGAAACTGCCAGCGGGTGTGTAAGGTGGAGCCCAGCTCTCTGGACTGGACGAGCGCCACAAGGGGGAGAGAGACCGTATTAGGACATCGCTCGTTAACACACACTGGCTGTGGATTGCATTCCATCGTTTCTTTTAGCGGTAACCTTGTTTCCAAATCCTTGGACTTGCTTTTAGCTGAATCTGTCTCAAGCTCCATTAAATAAACTTCCATTTGCGTTTACTAGACCCTCGTCTAAGTGCCTTGTGCTACCCAGAGTATTGAGCCAAGGTGAGACCCGCGCCCTGGGCCCTGTTTCCACAGAGGCAGAGAACCAGTGTACGCTGTGGGTGTCTGGAAGGACTGGGCACTCAAGTGTAACAAGGTGGGGTATCAGCTGCCAGTCGCGGAAGGAAAGAGCAAGGTGTTGCCAGCTGTTGGTGGCTGGGGACCATTTCTGCCCATGGGCGCAGACAGGGCTTTCTCTGCTGAGCAGGTTAGTGATTTCCCTTGGATACCTCAGGTAACCCCCAAGTAGGGTGACCAGATGTCCTGATTTTATACGGACAGTCCCAATTTTGGTTTTTTTTCTATTATGGGATCCTATTACCCCCCACCCCGTCTCGATTTTTCACACATGCTGTCTGGTCACCCTTCCCCCAAGTGTCACAATTAGCTGGCCCTCGAGCCCCAGAGAGACCCCTTTATTCCTCAGGAGGGCAAGGGCTGAGGCTGGGAGATAAGAGTCTTAGCACCGAGCATCTTAAGCCCAAGTTGTGAGGGACAAGGAGCCCTAAGAGCAAGGTGCAGCCTCACAACGTCCCCTAGAGACAGGCTGTGAGGGTCAAGCCCTAGGCCCTGTCACAAGCTGACAGGCTTTTTAAGGTGAGACAAGGCCCAGCCGCCACCTAGACTGATTAGCTGCTTCCAGGGGTAAAAGTAATGTACAGGACTTACCGGTAGTGCTGGAGTCCTGAGGGGGCATGGCCTCATCTGGAAGAGGCATGGCCTCTCAAGATTTAAAGGCCCTGGGGCACCGGCTGTGGCTGGGAGACCCAGGGCCTTTACATCAACCAGGGGCTTCCAGCTCAAGAGGTGGCTGGGACTCCCCCGGGGTTCAGGGGCAAATTAAAGGGACTGGGGGTCCAGCTGCCAGGGGGAACCCTGAGCTTTGTGGGGCTGGGGCAGGGATTTAAAGGGCCCAGAGCTCCTGCCCCTGAGGGGAGCCCTGAGCCCTTTAAATCCTGACCGCAGCCCAGCCGCCAGAGCTGCGGCAGGGATTCAAAGGGCTCTGGGCTGCCTGCAGCCACGGGGAGCTCTAAGCCTGGACAGGCTTACTTTCACCTCTGGCTGCTTCCCAGCAGAGACCTGGTCCATATAAAGGGCTCAGCTCAGGGAGAGACTCAAAGGAGCAGCAGGCTGCTCTGTACAGAAAGACTCACCTTAGCTCCTAGCTGGAGAGCCTGGGGAGTGTGGAGCTGCAGAGAGCAGCCCGTGGGAGCTGGCCAGGGCTCCACGCAGAGCAGCTCTGGGAGTCTGTGCACTGTACAGGTGTGTCTGTGCTGTGTCTGGGAGTGAGCGACTCTTCTTGCTGCTTCCTGGTGCCTCCAGCATGACCCTGCCTTTCCTGCTGCTCCATCCCCTTACTCAAAAGAAACACACTGAGAACAACAACCCACAGCCTTTTTTCTACCTTGAGCCTCCGAGTATCTACGTTAACTGTATATAAGTGCCTGGAGCGTGACCCTTAGCTAACCTGCAAACTGAGTATAGATCCGGCCAACTATGCCACTGTTACACTCCCCAGCAGTACCCAGACCCTTCATGACCACTTGCTCTTAGCGTGAGAGTCTTGTCTGTGCCTGCTGTGGATCAGCTCTGTGACTCCACCAGCCTCTGACAGGACAAGCCCGGCCTCCCAGGCCTGCCCCGGCCTCACCCTGTCTGTACAGGTCAGCGATAGGCATATACCAGCCCTGAGTCCTCTGAGCATCCCTCTGGAGGGCTCAGCCCCAATCCAGAACAATCACAGAACCCTCCGAGTCTGCTCCCCAAGGAACAGTACACACCAGCAAAGTGGTCTGAACTCAGGATCACCACTTCGCTTAACATACCGCACTTAGCTACAGCCACAGTGAAAACGAGAAAGAGTTTATTAACAGACACTCCAGTGGCAGTAGGTATGAGGACTGGAAACACAGGATTACACATAAAACTTTCTAGAGCCTCAACTTAACCCACAAGCCAGGCTGTCTCCTGCAGCCAAGTTTACCTCTAGGCCTTTTCAACCAGCATGGCTGGGACCCCCTTCATCAGATCGACCCTGCTGGCAGCTTCGCGTCACCAGAGTGTCTCTCTGCATGCCCAGAAACACCAGAGCAGAACTCTGATCTTCTCCTGAAAACAGGCCCCCATCCCCCACTGTCTACCTCTTCCTGTTCCTTTGCTTCTGAAATCTCTGCCAGCTCTTCATTAGCATTTGCCTCACTTCACTAAGAGACTTCTGGTGTGACATACACAATGCCCAGGGCGATAGGGTCTCCCACCTCCTGTCTGGAGGAGTTTGTCTCCAAGCATGACTGACCGGCTTTTAACAATAATGCTGAGAGCACATAATTTTCAGCATATACCCAGAACTCCTCACATATTTTCTGCACATAGGTCTCGTAATGATTGATGTGTGTGACAGGCTGTAAGCAGACACCTTACATGGCTTTCTTTTGGTGAACTCAGGGCAACCTTGTCCCTCTATGTCGCCCTCTGCCAGCTGGCACCAAAAGGTCCTTGGGTCACAGGGGCGGAGGACAGGGTGGTCTCTTCTCCAGGAAAGGGAGTGTTGTGGACACACTGAGATAATGGTTATTTATTACTTATGTTACAACAGTACCTAGAGGCTCAATCAAGACCAGGGCACCAGGTGCTGCACAGATGAACGAATGTGAATCGCTGCCCCAAGGACTTTGTGGGCTAAGAAGGGACGTAGTGGCAGTAACAGCACACACCAGCTCTGCACTCTATCTGTGGCCAGGCAGCAATGTGAGGGCAGCTCTCCACCAGTCTAACAAGCACCAGCTTTCAGTTTCCTATCTGCATCATTGCAGAGCGGGGCGCCCGGGGAATTCAAAGCAGGATGAGCTGCTGGCTTTATGGATCTGCTCAGGGAATGGAGGGTGGAGGGGACTGTGGGAATCAGGCTAAGGAGGGCAGAGTCTCTCTGAGCTTGTCATATGATAGTAGGTAGTGAGAAGTCGGGACTAAGCTGTGCAGGGTGGAGGGGGGAAGGAATTGCCAGGGTGAGGGTAGACGTCTGTGTTGGAAGAGGGGTGGCCAAGGGAGGGGTGCCCTGGCCTGGGCAATGACCCAGGCAGATGACCTTAGCAGCAGCATTCGAAATGGACGGGGGAGTGTAGGGGAACTGCAGGCATCCAGGCCAGAAGGGGCATGTGGCAGCTGCGGCATCAAGGGAGAGTTCTGGCCAGGTGGGCAGAGAAGGAAGGTCACAGCTTGGCAATGCTGCAGCGAGAAAAGAGATGACACAGGAAACGCTGGTCACACATGGAGGAGGGTGAATGGCATAATCTGAACCTGGTCCACAGCAGCTCTGTCTGACAGCATGAGCCTTCTCACCTTGTGTGTGACAACAGCTGGCAGGGAGAGCCTGAAGCTAGTTCTGTCCATGCAACATGTGAGTTACCTGCAGCACCACCGCAATGGACACCAGGCAACTCTACCTAGGCAACTATCCAGCTCATCATCCTCGTACCGAGCACCTGCTTAACAGCCTCTCCTCCCGCCTCCCATGAGGAGGGAACTCTCTGTTCCACACAGAGACACAGGATGAATTAAGTACCTTGCATAAGATCACGTACACAGAGTCTATGGCTAAATGGGGAATTAGACCCAGATCTCTCAAATCTTAGTCCAAAGCCTTAACCACACAGCTACCCTCCTCCATCCCTAGGAAACGGTCATTTCACTGCAGCACAATCCCCAGACAAATCCCTTGACAGGTTAAAAACAGAAACTAACAAAGAGGAAAGCACACTTGAGCATTCAGGAAAAAGGAGAGAGTGCCTGGAATCTGAACAGCTAAGCGCTGGCTGTGAGCTGCTATGGAAGAGCCCCGGGGACCACGGTCGGGTTCTATGGGCTGTGAGCCCCTATGGAAGAGTCCTGGGGAACACAGTCGGGTTCTATTGGCTGTGAGCTGCTATGGAAAAGCCCCGGGGAACACAGTCAGGGTCTATGAGATGGGAGCTCCTATGGAAGAGCCCCAGAGACCGCGGTTGGGTTCTACGGGCTGTGAGCTCTGATGGAAGAGCCCCGGGGAACACAGTCAGGTTCTACAGGCTATGAGCCCCTATGGAAGAGCCCCGGGGAACACGGTCGGGTTCTATGGGCTGTGAGCCCCTGTGGAAGAGTCTAGAGGAACATGGTCGGGTTCTATGGGCTGTGAGCACCTGTGGAAGGGCCCTGAAGACCGTGGTCAGGTCTATTGGGATTTTATGTGTGCTCATTGAAAGGGCTCTTCAGAGCCTGTAGGATTTCCTAGATAACAAGGTTCTATCTCAAGGATTTCAGCTCCATTTCTCTCAAATCCTACATGGTGGATCATTGTCTATTACACCCTAAAGGAAAAGCAGCACATGGGGAGCGAGAGCCCGTGCCGACACTAACAATGAGTAGGACTAGTGACCATCTACATCTCCAGGTCACAAAAATCATGTGGATGGAAACTAAATGGGCAGAGCTAACGTTAGGGCTCTGTGTTTATTACCCCAGATCCCAGCTCTGTGCCCCAGCGCAGGACCAGTCCTTTGGAACACTCTGCATCTGGTCAAACCCTGATTAGCAGCATTAATTGGACCATGGTAATGGGACATGACACACCAAATAAGAGACATATCTCAAAAAACAGGACAGGTGGCCTCCCTAATTAGAACTAATGTTGGGCATTAAAGGTGACCCCGGCACAGGCAGAGTGCAGCCCTCTGGCCACACATGGTTGGGAGAGGATTCTAGTCCTTAAAGGATCCCACTGATCCCCCATGTGTTCTGTCCTCGCTGTGGGAAGGAGGCAGGCTCCAGCCTATCCCAGAGGCCTCACCAAGAACACAGGGATCTAGGGCCATGAAGGGCTGGTGAGTCTCACCTGCTGGGAACTCTGGGAATCTATACCGGGCTGCCCTTTATTTGAAATCAGCATGATAAACGGTTGAGAGGAACAATTGACATGCCCCCTAGGGTAGGAGGAGATGCCGATCCAGCTCAGATACAGGAGGGGTGACATCCCTACCCAGCCCAAGGTACCTAGCCCAGCCAGGCTAACCCCTGAAGGGTGCAGCCCCTGACCCACTAATGACAGCTCAGTCAGAGGGGCAGCTGCCCTCAGACTGAGATGCATAGCGGGACTCGCGTCTGCTCTGCAAGGCATGACGCTGACCAGCTCTGGCTCCCAGCACTAGGCCATTCATGACCACCACAACTATCACAGTAGCCGGCTGACGGAACCTCTCCAAGTCCTCTCCAAGCCCCCATGACATATGGGAGTGTGCCATAGCGGGAGCTTTCACTTGTCTCCAGTCCACTAGGTCTTCGAGCCTCTGAATCCAGGCTGTCTGGGGGCAGCAGCGCAAATGGCAGGGCAATAAGTGGAAGTGGGACCCCACCTGCCTAGCGAGGAGGCTGGGCCTGGATCCAAAGAGAGGGGGCAGAGAGGAAGTGCCCCCCAGAGGTGACAGGCAAGGCAATGCCAGTGCCAGCTGCATCGCTCTTCTGTGCAAGCCTCCCTCTGGTAACCGGCTCAGCTCTAAGGCATCCGGAAACTTGCTGTCACCCTCATGACAGTTGCTAAGCTGACAACCTGTCACCGGGTAGGACACGCCAGCGACACTGGAGAGGGCTGTGAATGGCACCGAGAGAGAGAAGGCTCAGCCCAATCAGTGCAGCTCACCAGCCAGCACCTGTCCCAGACACAGGGCCCGGCTACACTAGGGAAGTGGCGCTTTGCTGACACTGGACGGGTGAGCTGCATTCCATCCCTCCGTGCAGCAATGCAACTGGGCACTAGGCTGCCCCAGATTTGCCCACGACCCAGTGTGACCCGCAGAGCCCCTTCCCAGTAAGAAGGGGAGAGCCTAGCATGATCTGGCCCTAGGTCCAGCCCTTAGAGGTTCCTCCCCCACCTCCATCTCTGTCAGAGGCAGCCACATGGGCTCTTTCTCCATCTGCATCATGGATCTGAGAGACCAGCCAGGAGCTGGTACCAGAGTGGTGGCAGGTAAATCCAGGGCAGTGGGGGGGGGGGGGGGCGCAGGGCTGGCAGTGGGATGGGATGGAGCAGTGCAGCAGTGGTAGGTTCCAGAGCTGGTGGGACATGAGTGATCCCAAAGCCGTTACTGAAGGGGGGACTGGGTCCCAGGGTCTCAGTCCAGCTTCTAGTGTCTGTGGTGGTGGCCTGTGCCCACTATCTGGCCTCCTGGTTGGGATCTCAGCCTCCCTGCTGGCTATGAGCAAGCCCTAATCCTCAGGGAGGAGGAGACTGATGGGGCTGGATGGGCTGCGCCCGCTGGGGAGAAGCAGGGGGATGGGGGTGTCCAGGCTCTACAAGGACAGGGCCCTGAATTCACATCACTCAGATGGGCTTGTTCTTTAGACAGCTTAAGGGAGAGATGCAGGCAGCCCAGAGAGAGACAGACCCACAGACCTGACACTGAGCGAGGCAGATGGACAGCCAGGACACACACACACACAGATGGACGGACAGCTGCCTTCACGTCTCAGGAGCCGAGCTCATGGTATGGAGCAAGTTAATGAGCTCGTACCGATGGCTCCTCCCTTTGAGCTGCACCTACAGGAATCTGGGGCTCAGTGCTTGTGCCAGGAGGAGGGAGGCAGGACTCCTGGGTTCCATTCCTGGCTCTGCCACAGACCGACTGGCGACCTTTGGCGAGTCACTTCCCCTCCCTCTGCACTGCAACTTCCCCCACTGCAATATGGGGATAACAAGGGAGCCCCTCCTTGTGGGATCATTCATGTCCCCAAGCACCAGGCCCCCGAAGTCCAGGCTTGTCTGCACTCAAGTCGTTCTCGGCTAACTCAGCTGGAGCTCCACAGCACCAGATGTGCCACGGCCCCAGCGCGTACATCAGAGAGCTGATCCCCCACGTGTGCTCCAGCACGGCCCCTGCCTGGCAGCTGAGCCAGCTGCAAATTCCAGCATGACACAGCCCCCGCAGCTTGGCTTCCTTTGTCCCTGTGTCAAGCCCCAAGTCACGCCTGGGTGGGGTGGGTTTACCTGACCTCAATGTCCAGCTCTCAGCCTCAGCCCCGGCCACGTTATCGCCTCGCGATCTGGTAAGGCCCATTTGGCAGTGCTGAGCCTGTGATTACTGTCCTTCCATGCCTGCTGGAGGTGAGTGTGATGAACTAGGAATGTTCTTAATGTTTTCTCTGAATACTGTGTTGGTGCCTCAGTGTCCCCTAGGCAGTTCTTAAGTATCTGGCAGAGCAAAGGGCCAGTGCACCTAAATGCCTGACCCTCTGTCTCCTAGCAACTGATGGCCTGGGCCCCTCCTCTGCAAAGGTGCCAACTGAAGGTGTTGGAGACAAAGAGATCAGGTGACCTCCTGGCCCGGGGAAAGGAACTGAGCAGAGGAGGAGGTTCTTAGTCTGGAGTTAACTGGGGACGAGGAGTGAAGTGCAGACATGGGGTCTGGCTCACTGCCCCCCTGGAATGGACCCGGACGAGGGGTCCGGTTCACTGTATCTACAAGCTCTATTTTAGACCCTGTTCCTGTCATCGAATAAACCTCTGTTTTACTGGCTGGCTGAGAGTCACGTCTGACTGCAAAGTGGGGGTGCAGGACCCTGTGGCTTCCCCAGGACCCCGCTGGGGCGGGCTTGCGGTGGGAAGCGCACGGAGGGGCAGAGGATGCTGAATGCTCCAAGGAGAGACCCAGGAGGTGAAGACGTGTGAGCTTCTTGCCCTGAACAAGTCTGCTCCAAGGGAGAGGAGGCTCCCCAAAGTCCTGCCTAGCTTGGTGGGGAGCAGTTCCAGAGCATCGCCCGCTGACTCCGTGACAGTGAGTAACCCCATTACCATTCTCCTCACCCCTCCATTCTGCTGGAAACCTCCAGTCCTACTTCCTTGTAATTGCTCTGTGGCTCTGGAGGCATTCGCTCCCTCACTACCAGTGCAAAATGAGTTCCACTCACTCCTTATCTGTGCTGCATTGCTGATAATAAAGCCATTAACTCTGTCAATGAAAAATCACCTTATTTACATCCCCTTGGCCCTTCTCCACCCACTGGCTTCACCGGGTGTGCAAATACAGGATCACTTTGTCCACCACTCTAATGCAGCCACATGTGGGGTTGAACACAGCAGCAACACAACAGGAGAGGACCCCTGGGCGCACAAGGGAATATTGGTGATGTTGCTGAAATCAACACCCACCCCAGGGCCAAACCCAAACTAAATACCAACCTAGTTACACATCCATGGGTCCGAAATGGAGAATCAGAATATCCCTGACCCAGCCTGACATCCTAACCCAGAGTCTCCCCGAAGATCATGGGAGAAGGATAACCCAGTTCCCTCCCATTTCCAGTTTGACTTTGTTTGAAGATCTGGCCCCACAGCACCACCGCGCAGTTCCGACCTGCCTGAAAACCCCAGGTGAGCCCAAAGGAGCTAGCATGGCAGCTTGCCGGACCCATCCCACCGTCTCTGAACACGCTCCCGCCTGTAACACGGTGCCCATCCCAGCTGTACAGAGAGGGGCTCCCCCCCAGCTCTGCCCCAGACAGCCCTGTCTTTAAACTGCCATAGCACAAGGCAGCACCTAGACAGACGTCTAATGTGCTGTCTGCTACTGCCCCCTGGGGCTCACGCAGGGTATGACCGCCCTGACCCAATTAACCCAGGTGCTGATATTCTCCCAGCTCTGCCTGGGCTCTTCCCTGCAGATAACCCCACACTGTCCAGAGACCCAACTCTCCCTAGGTGTTTCTCAGGCCTGTCCCCTGGCTGGTCCCCATCAATGGCCCTGGGAAGCACAAGCAGTAAAACAGGACAGCACCTAGATACATCCATCCCTCCTGCCTGTGTTGGCCGAACTCCTGGGGATCCGCGGCGGTGGCGACCATCCCCTCCAATGTGGATCAGGACACATGGTTGTGTCTCCCAGCTCCACACACCTGGGTCTTGCTCCCAGCAATGCTCCCTGCCCACTCCTCATCGCTGCTTGGACCCCAGCTGAGCGGGCATTTGCATGCAGTGTGCTGGCAGATTCATGGCCTCTCCCTCTCCAGGTCCCTCAGTCCGGGCTGGACCCTCTGACTGCTAGAGGCACTGACTGGGCATCCCTGCTCTTTCTAGCCAGGTGGCTGCTGACACCGCACTAGTTCTACTGCAGCAGCCAGTTCCTTCCTCACAGGTTCTCCATGCTCTGAGGGTGCAGCCCAACCCCCTGGGGAACAGCAGAGGGCCTGGCTCTGCCTGAGGGGAGCAGGGATTGTTGGGGACAGAGCTGCAATCCCAGCTGCACCTTCCCCACTGCTCCTGCATGCTCATCCCCCCTGACAGTGCCACAAGCCCAGCTCTCAAAGCACTGGGCCAGCCCAGCCCTGCCTGCACAAGGACACTGGGGGTCAATGGAGCAGGGTCAGCTCCAGGCCCCAGCACGCCAAGCGCGTGCTTGGGGCTACATGCCGCGGGGGGCGCTCTGCCAGTTGCCGGCAGGGCGGCAGGCGGCTCCGGTGGACCACCCGCAGGCGTCCCTGCGGAGGGTCCGCTGGTCCCGCGCCTCCGCTGGAGCATCCTCAGGCACGCCTGTGGGAGGTCCACCGGAGCCGTGGGACCGGCGAGTGGCAGAGCGCCCCCCCGCGGCGTGCTGCCGTGCTTGGGGCGGCGAAATGGCTAGAGCCGGCCCTGCAATGGAGGACAGGACCCAACCAGCAGCCCCAGGCAGCTCTTTCCTAAGCTGTATGGTTCTTGGCTCCCCTCCATCTCCCACTGACCGTCACCGGCTCCAGCTGCATTAGCCCAGCCCCATGGTCCATCTGCCAGGTGCAAGCGGCATCCAGGTCTGGAGTGACTCATTCCACATCTGACAGGCCTCAGCATGACAGACGAGCTCAGCCTGCAGATGGCAGGTGTGTGCTGCCATCACAAGATCCCGTGGCCAGCGCCCTTGTGTGATTTGCCTGAATCTAATCAGGGTGACAGTCACCCCCGCACGGGGTGTGGCGCAGGCCAGCAAGCCACATGGCCAGATCCAATGCCCTCCTCTTGGAGCTGCGAAACCCATCTTGCTAAATGGAGCTGGAGTGGGGTTCCCAGCCCTCTGTCCATGGCTCTGAAAAACGGGCAATTGCTGGCATGTGCCTCTCTGGCAGCGTGGGCACATTCTTACCCAGCCAGTCCAATGCCTGGCCACCACACCCCACTACTTGACTGTCTACGGACTGCTGTACAGTAAATACCCCTCTGCATTCACACCCTGCATCATTAACATACACCCTTCCCGGCATTCACACCCTGCATTATTAACACACACCCTGCCCAGCATTCACACCCAGCATCATTAACATACACCCTGCCTGGCATTCACACCCTGCATCATTAACAAACACCCTGCCCGGCATTCACACCCTGCATCATTAACAAACACCCTGCCCGGCATTCACACCCTGCATCATTAAGATACACCCTGCCCACCATTCACACCCTGCATCATTGACACATGTACTGCTCTGCATTGGCACCCTGTGTCAACACAAAGACCCTGCTCTGCTCTGCATTCGCACCCGGCATCATTAGCACACACTGCTCTTCTCTGCATTCACACCCTGTGTGATTTAACACACACACCGCTCTGCATTCACACCCTGCATTAACAGACTCCCTGTCCAGCTCTGCATTCACACCTTGTGTCAATAACACATTGTCACAGAGTGTGGGGGAACACAAGGCCCTACACCCCCTGGCTTCCTGCGACTCACCATGACTCTCAGCCAGCCAGCAGTCCAAGACAGGCCTTGCACGTACAGACAACAGGATCCTCCCTAATTAGGTCCATCTTGGGGTCCCAGGGACACCACAGCCCCATTGGGGAATCAGAGCCCCGTCTGCGCTTCCCTCCATTCCTTAGCCAACTCCTGAAAACTCCCTCTCTCGCCCCAGCGCCTCTTCTCCCAGCCTTTGTTCAGCTTCCCGGGCAGAGGTGTCACTTGGCCTCTAACCCCTTCCTGGGTTCTCATGTTACATGCTCACGTATCTTTCCTCAAGGCCGGTCTCCCATCCCCCAGTGCAGACCGTCCTCTCAGGCCAACACTCCCCACTCAGCATTCACAGACCACACTAAGAACAGTCCCAGTTCGTCACACACATGCACAGCCCAGCTTTGCATTTACACCCTGCATCAAGACACCCATGCTGCTCTGCTCTGCATTCACACCCTGCATCATTAACACACACACTGCTCTGCTCTGCATTCTCACCATGCGTCATTAACACACACTCTGCTCTCCATTCACACTTTGTATCATTAACACAGGCCTGCTCTGCTCTGCCACTATCCTCAGGCCGACCTCTCAAATATCGATACTAAGGATGGGTCCCATCTAACAGGCATGTCCCCTTGGTTTCCACGAGGACCCCACAACACCAGCTCCTTTGGGCTGAAAGTGAGGTCCAGCTAGGAAAGCACAATTTGAACTGACACAACCCTGTGAGCCGCCACCTTGGGAGGGACCCACCACACCAGAACATGCCTGTCCGCCAAAGCCAGCAGGAGCCCACCGTGCTCACACATCATGCCACCCCCCCAGGCACCAGCGGGGCAACAAGAGCAGTATGGACCAGTCAGCGTCCAACAGTATCTACCCATCCCCGTTCTGCCCACCTAGGAGCCACCCACGCTGAGCCCAGGGCAAACTCTGGCTCATAGTTTATCGAGTCTCACAATGTGCTCCAACCCCAAGGACACAGCGTGTGTTCAGGCCTCTCCACACGACAGAACATCCCCAGACCCTGCCACCCTGGCAGCACAGTGTCCCTGTTCAGAGCAACGGTGCAGGGCTGAGCACAACACGCCACATGCCTCTGCCTAGCCCGAGAGAGGCCCCAAGGTGAGGCTGTGGCATGTCAGGCTGCCTGGGCACCCACTCTCCAGAGGAGACTCCACTCCCACCCAGGGCTGGAGGCCAACAAACCCGCCAGAGCCCTCAACACAAGATTGTCCAGCCAGGGCAGCCCTGGGGACTGTGGGTGCTGAACCGCAACCCACTGACGTCAGGGGAGTTTTGCCACCAAGGCCCATGGGGCTGAGATGACACATTCCCAGAGTGCAGCTCTGGCCAGCCACCCTCTGGTAGCGGAGCCCCCTGGGGCTTATACTCACAGAACAGCCTCCCAGCGAGGCCCACCCAGTCCTGGCACTGGAGTGGGAGTTGGGGGGTGTTTCCATTTCTTACCCTGGGTCTCTGCACCATTCCAGGCCTGGGTTCCCTCAGGGCAGGGCAGAGGATTCGCGACAAGCTCTGAGTGCTCCTCCCCTCTGCAGCAGCAGCGATCACTGGCCCAGGCACAGGCAACCACTAGCCCCCAGCACTCCCCGCCTGGAGACTGCAGTGAGTGATCTGGGGAGGCTGCTGCTGGCTGGGACGATGCTGAGAGCCCTGTGGACACTGCAGCATGCTGGGCCCAGGCTCTGCAAGGCGACGGCTCGAACAGACCCAGACCCCCCTCTGCGGCAGGCAGGCGTCCAGCATTTCCATCTCTGCAGCATGGGCAGGGGCTGAACTCAGGCCCAGAGTTTCCATCACGCTCATGGATAAATATTAACTCAGGTGCTGAGGAGAGAACTCTGGGTCATGCAGCAAAACCCCTCACCCATCCTCAACTGGGTCTGCAGACCCCCGGTGGCTGCTCCTGAGAACCTGAGCCAGATCAACCTGAGCTGTGATGCAGATTGGAGGGGAGCTGGGACTTTTGTCTCCTGGGGGAAGGGGCATCTCCCATGTGGCTGGACAACCCCACGCCCAGCCCACGATTAGGGCTGTGGGGCCTGGCACACACTGCCACACTCTGGATCCCCAGCTGGGGTAAAGGCCCCTGGCAGGAGGAGAGACACCCAGGCCAATCACCCCGGGCCCAGATATGGACAGCAGGGGGAGGCTGCCTGCGCAGCAGCCCAGCATGTTCTCTGATCTGCCCGCCTAGCCACAGAGCCCACCCACAGCAGAGAGAAGCACAAGGGTCGCCCCCACCTTTATGTCCGTGTCTGCGGTGACAAAGTCCTTCAGGCACTCGATGGGGCCCGTCAGGAATGGGCAGCGGTTGGAGAAGACCTGCAGCGAGAAGAGAGCCAGCCCTTGAGATGGCAATGGACACAGTTCGCCCACTCTCATGTAGCAGCCCCAGGCTCCCTCTGGGGTGGGACGTGGCAGCTCTTTAACAACTGTCCAGCAGCCAAGTGCAGGAAAGGAGCAATGCAATGCTTGAGGCTCTCCAAGCACCGCACAGGTGTTAGCCAACAAACTCTCCCCACTGACCCCAGAGAGGGGCTGGGGCCAGTTACTGTCCCTGCTTTCCAGAGGCCACCTGGGCAGAGCTGCGCAGAGACCTGTCCTAGGAGGGATGTGGGACACTCACCACCCCTGCCCAGCCATGTCCCCAGCATACATGGTGGGGGGGGTCAGTGACTCCCCTCCATCACAGCCCCATAATGCTCCAGGAAGAGTGTGAAAGGCCTGCCCCACACAGCTCCAATGCTGCCTCCCAGGCTGGTGCACAGTGGGGGCAGCCAGCTCCTCCACCCTGGCCTTGAATGCCCCCCCCCAGACATGCTGGCCTAGGCCTCACTCAGTTCCACTCCCCCCCACCCCCAATGGCCAGCACCCACCTCAGCAGCCCACTCTGTGCCATGGAGCGGAAGCTCAGGATCTCCCCGATGATGGTCATTCTTTTCAGCACATTGTCAGCAGCTGGGGGAGAGACGGGGTGGGGGGTGAATTGCGAGGACACACAGGAGACGGGGCTGCAAAACAAACGGGGTACAACATACCCCTGGGCCTATGCCTGGGAACTAGCACCCCTCACCCCAACCCTGAGCCCCCGTCCTGAGCCTCCAGCTCTGCCAGTACCCCTCACCCCAATCCTCAGCCCCCCTTCTGAGCCCCCAGCTCTGCCAGTGCCCCTCACTCCAACCCTCAGCCCCCCTCCTGAGCCCCCAGCTCTGCCAGTGCCCCTCACCCCAACCATCAGCCCCCCTCCTGAGCCCCCGGCTCTGCCAGTGCCCCTCACCCCAACCATCAGCCCCCCTCCTGAGCCCCCAGCTCTGCCAGTGCCCCTCACCCCAACCATCAGCCCCCCTCCTGAGCCCCCGGCTCTGCCAGTGCCCCTCACCCCAAACCTCAGGCCCTCTCCTGAGCCCCTGGCTCTGCCAGTGCCCCTCACCCCAACCCTCAGCCCCCTTCCTGAGCCCCCAGCTCTGCCAGGGCCCCTCACCCCAACCCTCAGCCCCACCTCCTGAGCCCCCAGCTCTGCAACTACCCCTCATCCCAAACCTCACCCCCCTCCTGAGCCCCCAGCTCTGCCAGGGCCCCTCACCCCAACTCTCAGCCCCCTCCTGAGCCCCCGGCTCTGCCAGTGCCCCTCACACCAACCCTCAGCCCCCCCTTTGAGCCCCCAACTCTGCCAGTGCCCCTCACCCCAACCCTCAGCCCCACCTCCTGAGCCCCCAGCTCTGCCACTACCCCTCACCCCAACCCTCACCCCCCTCCTGAGCCCCCAGTTCTGACAGTGCCCCTCACCCCAACCCTCACCCCCTCCTGAGCCCCCAGCTCTGCCACTACCCCTCACCCCAACCCTCACCCCCCTCCTGAGCCCCCGGCTCTGCCAGTGCCCCTCACCCCAACCCTCACCCCCCTCCTGAGCCCCCAGCTCTGCCAGGGCCCCTCACCCCAACCCTCACCCCCCTCCTGAGCCCCCAGCTCTGCCAGTGCCCCTCACCCCAACCCTGAGCCCCCTCCTGAGCCCCCAGCTCTGCCAGTGCCCCTCACCCCAACCCCCAGCCCCCCCTTTGAGCCCCCAACTCTGCCAGTGCCCCTCACTCCAACCCTCAGCCCCACCTCCTGAGCCCCCGGCTCTGCCAGGGTCCCTCACCCCAACCCTCAGCCCCCTCCTGAGCCCCCAGGTCTGTCAGGGCCCCTCACCCCAACCCTCAGTCCCCCTTCTGAGCCCCCGGCTCTGCCACTACCCCTCACCCCAACCCTCAGCCCTCTCCTGAGCCCTCAGATCTGCCAGTGCCCCTCACACCAACCCTCAGCCCCCCGCTTTGAGCCCCCAGCTCTGCCAGTGCCCCTAACACCAACCCTCAGCCCCACCTCCTGAGCCCCCGGCTCTGCCAGTGCCCCTCACCCCAACCCTCAGCCCCCTCCTGAGTCCCCAGCTCTGCCAGTGCCCCTCACCCCAACCCTCAGCCCCCTCCTGAGCCCCCAGCTCTGCCAGTGCCCCTCACCCCAACCATCAGCCCCCCTCCTGAGCCCCCGGCTCTGCCAGTGCCCCTCACCCCAAACCTCAGGCCCTCTCCTGAGCCCCTGGCTCTGCCAGTGCCCCTCACCCCAACCCTCAGCCCCCTTCCTGAGCCCCCAGCTCTGCCAGGGCCCCTCACCCCAACCCTCAGCCCCACCTCCTGAGCCCCCAGCTCTGCCACTACCCCTCATCCCAAACCTCACCCCCCTCCTGAGCCCCCAGCTCTGCCAGGGCCCCTCACCCCAACTCTCAGCCCCCTCCTGAGCCCCCGGCTCTGCCAGTGCCCCTCACACCAACTCTCAGCCCCCCCCTTTGAGCCCCCAACTCTGCCAGTGCCCCTAACCCCAACCCTCAGCCCCACCTCCTGAGCCCCCAGCTCTGCCACTACCCCTCACCCCAACCCTCATCCCCCTCCTGAGCCCCCAGCTCTGCCACTACCCCTCACCCCAACCCTCATCCCCCTCCTGAGCCCCCAGCTCTGCCACTACCCCTCACCCCAACCCTCACCCCCCTCCTGAGCCCCCGGCTCTGCCAGTGCCCCTCACCCCAACCCTCAGCCCCACCTCCTGAGCCCCCAGCTCTGCCAGTGCCCCTCACCCCAACCCTCAGCCCCCTCCTGAACCTCCAGCTCTGCCAGTGACCCTCACACCAACCCTCAGCCCCCTCCTGAGCCCCCAGCTCTGCCAGGGCCCCTCACCCCAACCCTCACCCCTCCTGAGCCCCCGGCTCTGCCAGGGCCCCTCACCCCAACCCTCAGCCCTCTCCTGAGCCCCCAGCTCTGCCAGTGCCCCTCACCCCAACCCTGAGCCCCCTCCTGAGCCCTCAGCTCTGCCAGTGCCCCTCATCCCAACCCCCAGTCCCCTTCCTCACCCCACCTGCTATTCCCCACCTGAGTCTCCTCTCCACCCAGCGCTCATTGCAGCTCAGCCCTGAACTCCATCCTCAGCCGTCCATGGATTGGGCAGGGGGTTCAATGCAGATGCCAGGGACGGGGCAATGGGGGGGGGGAATGTCACCTACACGTCAGCCTGGGCAGCAGTGATACCATCTCCTCTGGTTTGTAGAAGTTGGAGCGGATCTGCACCAGCACGTCCATGTTCTCACTCACCAACTTCTGCAACACACACAATCACAATGGTAAACGGGGGCCAGCCAGAGCCGGAGCCAGCCAGAGCCAAAGCCAGCCAGGCCTGACTGACCCAGAGTCAGAACCAGAGCCAGAGCCAGCCAGGCCCGACTGGCCCATAGCCATCCAGAACCAGAACCAGCCAGGCCTGACTGGCCCATAGCCAGCCAGAACCAGAACCAGCCAGGCCCAACTCACACAATGCCAGAACTAGCCAAACCCAACTCACCCAGAGCCAGGGGCTGCTGCCATGGGAATCTTCCCTGATATCAGTATTTTGCCCAATGCCAGCACCTCCGGCTCTGAAGGGAACTCCCAGACACTGATGTACTGAGCTATCACATGAACCTAGGAGCGGGGGCCCAGTGCTCCCCATAGTTAGCTGGGAGCTGATGGGATATTATCCACTGGGAACACAGCAAGACAGTGACAGGTCTGGCAATAAAACCCAGGAGTCCTGGCTCCCAGCTCCCATGCTGCTCTATCCTACTAAATCCACACTGTTCCCAGGGAACCCAGGAGTCCTGGCTCCCAGCTCCCCAGCTCTACCCTGCTAACTCCACACTGCTCCCAGAGAACCCAGGAGTTCTGGCTCCCAGCCCCCCTGCTTTACCACACTAACCCTACACCGTTCCCAGAGAACCCAGGAGTCCTGCCTCCCAGCCCCCCTGCTCTCCCCTGCTAACTCCACACTGCTCCCAGGGAACCCAGGAGTCCTGGCTCCCAGACCCCCTGCTCTACCACACTAACCCCACACCACTCCCAGGGAACCCAGGAGTCCTGGCTCCCAGACCCCCTGCTCTACCACAGTGATCCCACACTGCTCCCAGAGAACCCAGGAGTTCTGGCTCCCAGCCCTCCTGCTCTACCACACTAACCCCACGCTGCTTCCAGAGAATCCAGGAGTCCTGGGTACTCTGCTCTAAGCACTGACTCCCACTGCCTGCCCAGCCCGTAGCCCTGGGGAGTTGAGTGCACCCAGCAGTGGCTTCTCCCGCCCCAGCCTCCTACCTTCAGCTCCACCACCTGCGAGGTGACGTGCCACATGAGGTTGTCGCTCAGGAACTTCATGCCGTAGGGACCAGCAGCTCGGCCAGCGCCCGCATCTCTGGGGGAGGGGAGTGGATCATACACAGAGCGTTAGTTCCTTCTGGCCTGCTTGGGTCACACCCAGCCCTCACACACCCCAGAACAGCATGTCCCAGCACCGGGCCTCCCAGTCTCCAGCCAGCCAGACCAGCTCACTCTGAGCCAGCCGTCCCGCCACCACACATCCCCAGCCCCAAACCCAGGGCCGTCCGGCTGCCATGCATCCTCAGCCTCATCCCCAGAACTGTCCCATCGCCGCATATCCCCATCCTCAGAGCCGTCCCACCGCCGCATATCCCCATCCCCATCCCCATCCCCAGAGCCGTCCTACCACCTTGCATCCCCATCCCCACCCCCAGAACTGGCCGTCCCACCGCTGCATATTCCAACCCTCAGCCCCACAGCCAGCTGGCCTGCTGCTGTGTGTCTCCATCCCCCGTCCCCAGGGCCGGCTGTCCTGCCACCACGCATCCTCACCCCCGTGCCCAGAATCATCCAGAGCCAGCTGTCCCACCGCCAGGCAGCCGCCTCTGCATCCCGCCGTCACGCGGCCCCATCATCAGTGCATGGAGCTGCCGCGGCTCACCTGAGATGTCTGAAAACTCCTCTGCACTGAAACTCTGCTCCCCCTCCCTGGGGACACTGATGAAGGCCTGCATGGCTGGGGACAGCACAATGGCCCCAGTGCTGGCCTGGCGCAGCAGCACCTCCAGGTACCTGCATGGAGCCAAAAAGCCTCCACTTACACCGGACAGCCAGGCCCAGCACTGTTCTCCCAACCTGCTCCGAATCTGCCCTGCCAGAGCCCAAACTCCCTTGTACCGGTGTGTGAGCACGGGATGGGGCTGAGGGGCACTGGCAGAGCTGTGTGGGGAGCTCAGAGCTGGGCTAGCAGGGGCTGCGGGTCGGGAATGAGGGGCACTGGCAGAGCTGAGCAGGAGCCCAGAGCTGGGATAGCAGAGGGCTGTGAGTCGGGATAGAGGGGCACTGGCAGAGCTGGAGGGATGGGAGCACAGGGCTGGGATAGCAGAGGACTATGGGTCAGGACTGAGGGGCACTGGCAGAGCTGGGGGGGGAGCCCAGAGCTGGGATAGCAGAGGGCTGTGGGTCGGGATAGAGGGGAACTGGCAGAGCTGGGGGGTGCATACAGCTGGGATAGCAGGGACTGTGAGTCAGGATAGAGGGGCACTGGCAGAGCTGGAGGGATGGGAGCACAGGGCTGGGATAGCAGGGACTGTGGGTCAGGACTGAGGGGCACTGGCAGAGCTGTGTGGGAAGCTCAGGGCTGGGATAGCAGAGAGCTGCGGGCCGTGATTGAGGGGCACTGGCAGAGCTGGGGAGAGCTCAGGGCTGCGCTAGCAGGGGCTGCAGGTCGGGACTGAGGGGCACTGGCAGAGCTGGGGGGATCCCAGGGCTGGGATAGCAGAGGGCTGTGGGTCAGGACTGAGGGGCACTGGCAGAGCTAGGGGGGAGCCCAGGACTGGGATAGCAGAGGGCTGTGGGTCAGGATTGAGGGGCACTGGCTAAGGGAAGCTCTCACATGGACAGCCTGTTCACTTGGCTCTAGAAGTAGGTTTTTGTTCCCTCTCCTCCCTGGCCCTATTTGCCCAGAAAGTGCGAGATCAAGGGGCCTGACTCTTTCTCCCATTACTGTCCCCATTCTGGGCAGGGCCACCCGTCGCTCTCCGAGCACCGGCTTTCCAGCCCCATGAAATCCCACCAGGTGCACAGAACCACAGAAATATGGGGCTGGAAGGGACCACAATAGGCCACATAGGCCAGGCACAGAGGCAGGACAACTGGACCATCCCTGACAGGGATTTGTCCAACCAGTTCCTACAAACCTCCAGTGATGGGGATTCCCCAACCCCCTCGGAGCCTGCTCCAGAGCCCAGCGACCCCATGAAGCTTTTCCCACTATCTAACCGAGATCTCCCTGGCTGCAAACAGCGGATTCCTTCGTGTCCCATCAATGCACATGGAGAACAACTGGGCCTCGGCCTTCTTCGGAACAGCCCTGACCATAGCTAAAGACTGGTGTCAAGTCCTGCCTTGGCCTTCTCTGCTCTACACTTGACATGCCCAAGACTCTCAACCTTTCCTCATAGGTCAGCTTTTCCCACTTCCCCCATCCCTTCAGGCATCTCCCAGGCTCTCCTGCCCCATGGCTCAAGGATACCCAGGGCTCTCTCCTGTCCGGTGGCCCAGGCCAGGCTGCCGCCAGCCCAGGCACCCACCAGTTGGTGTAGATGGTGGTGAGGGTCTGCTCCCTGCTTGAGTCCAGGGGTTGTGTCTGCTGAAGCAGGACATTGTGGATGATGCAGCTGGAGTCCACGCACGTGAATTGCCCCAGTGACTGGATGAAGGCGAGGTAGGAGCGCAGGCCAGCCAGCACCTCAGAGGGCTGCGCAATCTCCTGCGTAGCCTGGTTGTAGCTGGCCATCCACACGAAGGATCTGTAAGAGGATGGGGGGCTCAGAGGGGGCCCCACACAGACCCTCGAGTGGATCTGCTGAGCCCACAACCTCCCCACTGAAAGCACCCAGCCTCACTCCCATGTTCCCTGTGAATGCGCATCTCCCAGCACAACTCAGCTCAGAAGTTGGCTGGGGCTTGTGGATGTAACAGCACCAATAGCCAACTCAGTCTCCCAGCTTGAGGGCCACGGACAGGAACACGTCACGTTCACCTCCCCACCCGCCCGCCTGAGGGTGGACAGGGAAATGCTGCATCCCCCTCCCCACCCGCCCGCCTGAGGGCCATGGACAGGGAAATGCTGCATCCCTCTCCCCACCCGCCTGCCTGAGGGCCATGGACAGGGACATGCTTTGTCCCCCTCCTCACCTGCTCGAGGGCCATGGGCAGGGACACACCACTCTGCCATCCCCACCCGCCCAAAGGTTGTGGGCAGGAACGCAACGTGTCCCCCTCCCAGCCCATGGGCCATGGTCAGGGACCCGCCGCACTCCCATCCCCGCCTGCCCGAGGCCCACGAGCCATGCGCAGGGACACGCCGCACCCAGCCAGCCAGCCACGGGGCCTACGGACCTGTTGAGCTGCGTCTCCAGGTGGCTGCTGAGGTATTCGGACGGTGTGACCATGTGCTCGAACACGGTGAAGCTGGGGACATGGTTGATGCTCAGGGAGAGCTCGCCCAGCCCCTGGTGCAGCTTGTCCATGCTGGGGGCAGAGACGCCGGCACGGTCACCACTCGCCGCAAATGGCTCTGGAGCCCAGGCCCCTCCCCCACACCTGTCAGCCCAACGCACACTAGCTCCCAGACCCCAAATGTGGTGGGATCATTCAAATGAATGGGAAAGTGGGCAGCCCAGATGCCTGGGTTCACTGCCACCTCCGCTCCGAGGGGCGACAGGCAGCCCAGATGCCTGGGTTCACCACCCCCTCCGCTCCGAGGGGCGATGGGCAGTCCAATAAATCAAGTGTATCTTGGGCAATGGAAAGGCTGGGAGTGCTTATGAAGGGCCAGGTACCAGTATCGCTTCCCAGATCTGAGCCATCAGCCATTCTGGGGACCCACTGCCCGGTTACCCCAGCCATCTGAAGCACAGGGGGAGGAGTCCTCTGAATGGGGAGAACCCTCACCCCCAAGGGATGGCAGAGCAGCTCTAATGCCCCTTGGGAGACCCCTATGTGGTGGGCTTACTTGGTCACCACGATCCGGTCCTTCCTCTGGCTCTCGGCCCCTGGCTTGTCTCGCTCCGGTTCCCCCTTCTTGGGGGGCTGCTTCTGGGCCTTCTTGTTCTGGGCCTTGCTGATGGTGGAGGCGCAGTGTTTGGGCAGCAGCTTCCCAGGAGATAGAGACGGGGGCACTGAGCGAGTGAGGGGCTGGGGGCTTGGAGGGCCAGGATTTGGCAGCCCCCCAGATGCACATAGGGTCCCCTCCCCCCGCACCCCAGTTCTGGTGCAGGACACATCCCACCTGCCTGGCATCTGGCTCGTCTTGCCACGGAGCCACTGGCCACACTGATGCCCACCCCCACCGCCCCCAGGGCTCAGCAAGCAGCAGTCACTGGCCATTTGCTCCCCGGCAAGGCTACATGACTCCAACCACGGCCATCTCCATAGCCCCCAGCACCAAACAGCCCCGCAGGGCTTTGCCAGCCTGGAGAGCAGCCTGTGGAGGGCCGGCCACAGCCCTCAGTCAGCGCGCCCAGATGGTGAGCAATCCTGGTACATGCAACTGCTGCTGTGCACTCAGCTGGCACCTCAACAAGGTACCCCACCCAGCACCATGCCACTCCCTGTGCCCCTCACCTGCCCACCGAACCCCCGGCTGGAAGCAAACCCACCCAGTGCCATGCCATGTCCCATAACCCCCTTGCTCATTGACGTGCCCCCAGTCTGGCAGCTCCTCTGGTACTGCCCAGCCCCATGCCCATGCCCATGCCCCTCACCTGCTCGCAAAGGGGCCCCCAGGCTGGCAGCTGCCCTTGGCACCGCCCCAAGGGTACAAGCTCCTCCGGCACCCCCAGCACCATGCCACGCCCCTCACTTGCTCGCAGAGGGGCCCCCATGCCCCTAGTCTAGTGGCTGCCCCGGGGAGGGGACCCCCTGACACCATGCTGCACCCTTCACCTTGTTGCAGAGGTGCCCCCAGTCTGGCAGATCCCCCAGGCACCCCCCGGCACCATGCCACGCCCCTTACCTGCTCACAGAGGGGCCCCCACACTGGCAGATCCCCGAGGCACCCCCTGGCACCGTGCCACACCCTTCACCTGCTCACAGAGAGGCCCCCACGCTGGCAGATCCCCCAACACCCGCCGGCACTGTGCCACACCCCTCATCTGCTCACAGAGGGGCCCCCAGTCTGGCAGACCCCCAGGCACTCCCCAGCACCATGCCACACCCCTCACCTGCTCACAGAGTGGCCCCCAGGCTGGTAGATCCCCCAACACCCCCCAGCACCATGCCATACCCCTCACCTGCTCGCAAAGGGGCCCCCAGGCTGGCAGCTGCCCTGGGCACTGACCCAAGGGTACAAGCACCTTCGGCACCCCCAGCACCATGCCACGCCCCTCACTTGCTCACAGAGGAGCCCCCATGCCCCCAGTCTAGCAGCTGCCCCAGGGAGGGGAACCCCTGACACCATGCCACATCCTTCACCTGGTTGCAGAGGGGTCCCCACACTGGCAGATCCCCCAACACCCCCCAGCACTGTGCCACACCCCTCACCTGCTCACTGAGTTTGCGCTGCTCGGCACATGTGCCCATGATGCAGTTGGCAGCCTGCTTGGCGATCTCTTCCAGGAAGCTGTTGCATAGACCCAGGCTGCAGCTCTTCAGGTGGGGATACTGTGGAGAGAGGCCAGGGACGGCTCACGGCTCTGCTCCCCCACCTGGCACCTTCCAGCCACAGATCCCAAACGCCAGCCACTGAGCTTCTTACCCCATGGGGGAGGCAACCCTGCCCCTCCCCCATGCACTGCCCTGTGTCCTCCCCCTGCTCCTCACCCACACATCTCCATGCATGCCTGCCCCCGCTCCCCCCCGAGTTGTCCCCACATGGATCATCATTCATGCCCCCTGGCCCTCCCACAGGGGGGGCGTCTTCCCCTTTATATTGCCATCCGTGTCCCCATGTCCCCCCTAAATCCCCATGCATGTCCCCCGTACCTCCCCGATGCATCACCATGCATGCCCCCCAGGCTCTCCCCAGGCAGTGCCCCTCCTCATACATTACCCCTCAGCTACACACCTCCTCTGGACACATGGGGTGGGTGCAGCGGGCAAAGTGGCTGCAGATGAGCAGGAAGACGATGGTGAAGCGCAGCATGGCCGGCTCCTCCATGGTCAGAGCAAACAGCTTCTCGAAGGGGCGGATGTAGAAACTGTCGGGGTAGAAGGACACATCAGCACAGGTGGGGCAGGAAGAGTCTGTGTGTGCGAATACATCTCTCCATGTAGGTGTGTGCATGTAATTCCATGTTTGTGTGTGTGTGTATGTGTGTGATTCCGTGTACATGTGATTCTGTGTTTGTCTGCATGTGCGAGTCCATGTGCATGTGATTCCATGTTTGTCAGTGTGTGCGTGTGCTTTTCCATGTAGGTGTTTGCATGTGATTCTGTGTGTGTGATTCTGTATTTGTGGGTATTTGTGTGATTCCAGGTCTGTGTGATTCTGTGTTTGTGTGTGTGAGCATCTGCCTTTCCATGTAGGTGTGTGCATGTGATTCTGTGTTTGTGTGATTCCATGTGCATGTGATTCCATGTTGGTGTGTATGTGCGTGATTCCATGTGTATGTGCTTCCGTGTTTGTATGTGTGTGATTCTGTGTTTGTGTGTGCGTGCATGTGATTCCATGTGAGCAGCACCACCCCAGCCCCTTCACATCGCTTAGAGGCCTGGATCCCACTGGCTGCTGTGCCCTCTGCAGCTGCATCTCAGTCCCTCATACCCTGGATCAGAGCCAGGTTCTGGGGGGCGTGGGTCTGAATGGGCCAAGCACAGGGCTAGAAGCCAGGCCTTAGCAACACTGTTGGGCTAGCTGCACCAACTCTTCCTGCCCACCATCTGACTGTCCAGTGCTCCCAGAGAGACCCCTGGCCAGAAAAGTCAGTGAACAGGCCTCACACCACAGCTCCGAGGGCAGTAGATCCTCTCCCGACCAAATGGTGCGACGGGGAAACTGAGGCACTGATGGGGTTGAGGCAGGCCCAGGGCTGGCCCATGGGCTCCGGGCAGTGCTGGCCTGCACGCGCCGGGCACTGCGCATACACACCAGAAGGCCGACAGGTCCGAAGTCTCCACTACCAGCTCCTCCAGTGAGTCCAGCATCTTGGAGTGGAACATGATGAGGTTCATCACACGGCCCACGTCCAGGCTCTGGCGCAGCTGCATGGGGGCCTTGGCCACACTGCTGTAAGCCTTGGGGGAGGCAGAGAAGGGGGTGAGAAAGAGCCCAGCCCCAGGGCTTGGGGCAGCCACATCACCACTCCCCCACCATCAGCCCTGCAGCTCCCCCAGTCGAGCAGAGCGACTTTGTTAGCTGCCAGGACAGGGCGCTGTGCACTTGGTGCTGCCGGCTCCAAGGTCAAGCGCCGCCAGGAGCGGTTCCACCAGCTCCCACTCCCAGCTGTCCTTCCCATGGGCCTGTGGCTGGGCAGGGGCTGCTCCCAGGGCAGAGGAGCCCAGAGCCAGGCCATGGCCCTAGTTAGTGAACAGAAATGGAGCAGAGCTGATGTGGATGTGGCGAGGAGTAGGGTTGCCAACTGTCTGCTCCAGGGGTCGGCAACCTTTCAGCAGTGCTGTGCTGAGTTTTCATTTATTCACTCTAATTTAAGGTTTTGTTTGCCAGTCACACATTTTAACGTTTTTAGAAGGTCTCTTTCTATAAGTCTACAATATATAACTAAACTGTTGTTGTATGTAAAGTAAATAGGGTTTCAGAACGTTTAAGAAGCTTCATTTAAAATTAAAAAATGCAGAGTCCCCTGGACTGGTGGCCAGGACCCAGGCAGTGTGAGTGCCACTGAAAATCAGCTCGCGTGCCGCCTTCGGCACACGTGCCATAGGTTGCCCACCCCTGGTCTACTCGCACAAACCCAAATGCCTTTGCCCTGCCCCCTGTCCCACCCCTTCTCTGAGGCCCCGGCCCCACTCACTCCAGCCCCCTCCCTCCATCGCTCGCTCTCCCTCACCCTTCACCCTCACTCCCTTTCACCGGGTTGGAGCAGGGGGTTGGGGTGTGGGAGTGGGTGTGGGCTCTGGGCTGGAGGGTGGGGTCGAGGGTTCAGAGTGTGGGAGGGGGCTCCAGGCTGAGCCTGGGGCAAGGGTTTGGGGTGCAGGAGGCATCTGGGCTCTTGCAGGGAGATTGGGTGGGGGAGGGGGCTGGGGCAGGGGGTTGGGGTGCAGGAGAGGGTGTGGGGTACAGGCTCCGGCCAGGCAGCACTTACCTCATGTGGGTCCTGGAAGTGGTGGTATGTCCGGCAGCAGCTCCTAGGCTCAGGGATGGCCAGGTGGTTCTGCGCACTGCCACTGCCTGCAGACACCGCCCTCCCGGCTCCCATTGGCCATGGTTCCCTGTTCCCAGCCAATGGGAGCTACAGAGTTCCTGTTCAGGGCGGGGGCAGCGCGCAGAGACCCCCTGGCCCCGTCTCCACCTAGGGGATGCAGCACATGCCAGCCGCTTCCAGGAGCGGCACGGAGCCAGGGTAGGTAAAGAGCCTGCCTTAGCCCCAGTGCACCACTGACCGGACTTTTAGCGGCCTAAAATCTCCCAGATTGGTTCAGTCGCCTCTGGGAGATGGAGCCTGATTCCGGGAGACTCTCAGCCAAACCGGGAGGGTTGGCAACCCTAGTCGGAGGCTGGGCTGGGTGCTGGAGGTCAGGGGTTGCCAATTGCAGCCTGTCAGGGGGCTGAGCAGGGAAGGGGAGGGCTTGCTGATGCGGGCTTGGCAGGGATCTGGCTGGGGAGGGGCTGTTGGTGCAGGCCTGGCAGTGGGTTGAGCAGGGGAGTTTTTGCTGGTGTGGGCCTGGCAGGGGGCTGGGTGGAGTGTGTGCACCCTGGCAGATGCCCAGCCCCTAATGGGGATGCAAACATCTGGCGAGGGAGTTACCTGCAGCCGGAGCTAGTCCAGGCAAAGCCCTGAGAAGTCGAACTTCTCCTTTTTGTCCACTGCAGGAAAGAGAAGCAGCTTTAGAGAGGCGTCAGCAGCTCCATGAGCAGGGGGCTCTCCCCTCTGAGCTAGGGTTGCCAACCCTCCAGGATTGTAGTCTCCAAGAATTAAAGATTAATCTTTAATTAAAGATTATGTAATGTGATGACATCTCCAGGAATGCATCCAATCATAATTGGCAACTCTACTTTCTGTGTTCCTGCCCTCCAGCGGCAGGGGCAGAGACAGGGCCTTGGAGGGGGTGGTGAACCCAGCCATCCGGGCTGCCCACTTTCCCACTCATTTGAATGATCCACTCAATGTGCAGCGCCAGTGGCAGTCAAAAAAGCTAACAGAATGTTGAGAATCATTAAGAAAGGGGTAGATAATAAAACAGAAAATATCATATTGCCTCTATATAAATCCATGGTACCCCACACCTTGAACACTGCATTCAGATGTGGTCACCCCATCTCAAAAAAGATATATTGGAATTGGAAAGAGTACAGAAAAGGGCAACAAAAATGATTAGGGGTATGGAACAGCCTCCATATGAGGAGAGATTAATAAGACTGGGACTTTTCAGCTTGGAAAAGAGACGACTAAAGGAGGATATGATAGAGGTGTATAAAATCATGACTGGTGTGGAGAAAGTAAATAAGGATGTGTTATTTACTCCTTCTCATGACACAAGAACTAGGGGTCACCGAATGAAATTAATAGGGAGCAGGTTAAAACAAACAAAAGGAAGTATTTCTTTATACAACACAGTCAACCTGTGGAACTCCTTGCGAGAGGATGTTGTTGTGATGCAGTAGGGACTGTCTGTGTGGGGAGTGGGAGAGCAGGGGAGGACTTTAGGAGATGGACGATGCCAGAGCCTGTAACCTGAGCTAGGTAAGGGAGGGGAAAGGTCAACACCTTTGCCCGGGAAGGGGACAAAGGAAGGGAGTGGCAGGAGGGAAGCAGTTGGAGTTTGGGGCTTGGGGCTGTGTGGGCGGAATTCAGGGTATCCTAGCTAGGATCCAAGCACCCTGAAAGCCCAGAAGGACTCGGTGGAGGGGTCCTGACTGTGCCTGCAAGCTCTGCTGTAACCTGTGTTCCTGTTGTCCAATAAACCTTCTGTTTTACTGACTGGCTGAGAGTCACTGTGGGTCCCAGGAAGAGGGGTGCAGGGCCGGACTCCCCCACACTCCGTGACAACTGGTGGCAGCGGCGGGAGATACTGCACCCCGTGGACGGCGCTTCCTGCAGTAAGTGACTGGGGAGCAGTAAAACGAAGGGGTGGTTAACCCCTGGGAGTGTGTGCCCAGTGAGAAGGACTTTGCAGTAACAGGGTCCCCCGGGGGATTGCAGCGAGCGGTCCCAGGGGCGGAGGAGTCTGCAGCTCGACCCTGGCAGAGAGGTGGTGACCTCAAGAAGGGCTGGTGCACTAGGGGTCCCCCTGGAAACCGTGGGGAGCGGCGAGCACCCCGGCCTGTGAGTGGCCAGCAGGAAGATGTATGCCAAGCGGCGCAAGTGTGACCTGGTGGAGCTGTGCAAGCAGAGGGGGCTGCACCCAGGGAGACGCACCAAGGACCAGCTGATTGCCCAGCTGGAGGAGGGAGACCGCATGAATGAACGGAGCCCTGTCGCTGAGGGAAGCAGCCGAGCAGATGCAGCGCAGGCACCAGTGTCTGTCCCCGCTGGGAGTGGTCAGCCGGCGGACGAGGGCTTCCCGAGACCCCCCCTTCCTAGGCGTAGAGGAAGGGCGGGGAGGAGCCCAGTGTATACCGAGGGCACCGTGACACCCCCGGCCAGCAGGGGATCTGCCCGGCGAAGCCCACCCCCCAGCAGGGGATCCTCCCGGCAACGCTCGGCATCCGTGGAGCGGATGCGGCTGGAATATGAAAGGGAGCTGAGACGGGAGGAGCTCGAGTTAAAGAGGCGAGAGCTGGAGGAGAAGGCGAAACAGCGTGAACATGAGGAGAACCAGCGCCAGCGTGAGCAGGAGGAGAAGGAGAACCAGCGTAAACATGAGCGGGAGGAGAAGGAGAAACAGCGTAAACATGAGCTGGACCTGGCCCAGCTGAGGAGCAGTGAGGCCCCAGCTGCGGTGAGTGAGGGGGGACCCAAGCCTACAAAGAGCTTTGATAAGCACTTGCTGCCCCGGCGTAAGGAGGGGGAGGACATAGATACCTTCCTGACGGCCTTTGAGAATGCCTGCGAGCTGCACAGGGTTGACCCTGCAGACAGGATCGCAGTTCTCACCCCCTTACTGGACTCCACAGCCGTGGAGGTGTACAGCCGACTGAAAGGGGCGGAGGCAGGGGACTACGAACTGTTCAAACAGGCCCTGCTCCGCGAGTTTGGGCTGACTCCTGAGATGTACCGGAAAAAGTTCCGGAGCCAGCGTAAAACCCGTGAGGTTACATACCTACAACTGGTCAACCGGGCGCAGGGGTATGCCCGCAAGTGGACAGCTGGGGCCCAAACTAAAGAGGACCTGCTTGACCTATTCATACTGGAGCACCTGTACGAGCAGTGCCCGTCCGACCTGAGGCTGTGGTTGATGGACCAGAAGCCGGAGAACCCGCAGCATGCAGGCCAGCTGGCCGACCAATTTGTGGACAGTCGGGCAGGGGATGGCAGGGAGGAGTCTCGAAGGAGCAGGCCTGCCTCAACGCAGAGAGAGAGTCAACATGGGACCTCCCAAAGGGGGCCTATGGAGAACCCCCCCAAAAGGGGAACATCCAGCGGCAAGTCCCTCCGACCCACTCAAGGGGACCCACGAGATATGGGCTGCTATTGCTGTGGCCAACGAGGTCACATACGGGCCCAGTGCCCCAAGCTCAGGGACAGACCAAGCAGACCCAACCCGCAGAGGGTGGACTGGGTAAAAACCCAATCGGAGGAGGGGCTACATTCCCAGGAAAGGGGGGTTGGCAACATACCACCTATGGATGCTCCCAGTTCCGGGTTTTTGGTTTACCGGGTGGGCGCGGGGCTGCCCCTCCGGAAAGAGTGCATTGTTTCCCTGGAAGTGGATGGGAGGAAGGTCACTGGGTACTGGGACACGGGCGCAGAGGTGACGCTGGCCCGGCCCGAGGTGGTGGCCTCAGATCGGATGGTGCCCGACACCTACCTGACCCTGATGGGCGTGGGCGGGACCCCATTCAAGGTACCCGTGGCAAGGGTACACCTGAAATGGGGGGCCAAGGAGGGCCCCAAGGATGTGGGGGTACACCAATATTTGCCCACTGACGTGTTAATGGGAGGGGACCTTGAGGACTGGCCTACTAACACCCAGAGTGCCCTGGTCGTGACTCGTAGTCAGAGTCGGCAAATGGCACTGCACCCCGAAAACGGGGAAGGTACTCGACCTGAGGTGCAGGACCCTAACTCAGGGAGCGGGGAACGCCCAGGGGCACGGTGCAGAGAGGCTGCAGCCTCAGACCCAGCCAGCAAGAGAGAGCCGGTCCCCATTCCTGTCCCAGCTGCTGAGTTCCAGGCCGAGTTGCAGAAAGATCCCTCCTTGCGGAAGCACAGGGACCGGGCTGACCTTAGTGCGGTACAGACCATGAGGAGAGGTTGCAAGGAGAGGTTCCTGTGGGAGAAGGGGTTCCTGTACCGAGAATGGGCTCCCCCAGGGGAAGTAGAGTCATGGGGGATCAGGAGGCAGTTGGTGGTTCCCCAGAAGTTCCGTCACAAGCTGTTGTACCTGGCCCATGACATCCCTCTCGCAGGGCACCAGGGAATCCGGCGCACCAGGCAGAGGCTGCTACAGAACTTTTACTGGCCTGGGGTCTTTACCCATGTCCGACAGTACTGCCAATCCTGTGATCCCTGCCAGAGGGTGGGGAAGGCCCGGGACAAGGGGAAAGCAGCTTTGAGGCCTTTACCCATCATAGAAGAACCTTTCCAGAAGGTGGCCATGGACATAGTGGGACCTCTCAGCAAGACGACCCGGTCAGGGAAGAAATACATCCTGGTGGTGGTGGATTTTGCCACTCGCTACCCCGAGGCGGTGGCCTTGTCCTCTATCGAAGCAGACACAGTGGCAGATGCGCTGCTGACAATTTTCAGCCGGGTGGGGTTCCCCAAGGAGGTCTTAACGGACCAGGGGTCCAACTTCATGTCGGCCCTGCTCCGGTCCTTATGGCAGAAATGTGGGGTCCAGCACAACTGGGCCTCAGCGTATCACCCCCAGTCCAACGGGCTGGTAGAAAGGTTCAACGGGACGCTGAAGATGATGCTAAAAACATTTATGAACCAGCATCCGCAAGATTGGGACAAGTACTTACCTCACCTGCTGTTTGCGTACAGGGAGGTACCCCAGGAATCTACTGGGTTTTCACCTTTCGAACTGTTGTATGGAAGGCGGGTGAGGGGGCCCCTAGACCTGATGAGGGACGAATGGGAGGGGAAGGCCTCTCCCGAGGGAGAGTCAGTGGTGGAGTATGTCCTGACCTTCCGGGAAAGACTGGCCGAGCTCATGGGCCTGGCCAGGGAGAATCTGGCCCGAGCCCAGAGGAGGCAGAAGGTCTGGTATGACCGCACAGCCCGAGCCCGTGCCTTCGCCACCGGGGATCAGGTGATGGTTCTCATCCCCGTGAGGAGAAACAAACTCCAGGCCGCCTGGGAAGGGCCCTTCAAGGTTATCAAGCAACTGAATGAGGTAAACTATGTGGTGGAGCTGTCAAACCGGGCACATCACCGTCGGGTGTACCATGTGAACATGATGAAACCATACTATGACAGGGGGAATGTGGTGTTGGCCGTGTGTGGACATTGGGAGGGGCAGGGAGATGACCCCTTAGTGGATCTATTCCCTGGGACAAAAACTGGTTCCCCCCTGGAGGCGATTCCCCTCTCTGATCAGCTGACCCCGGGCCAGCACGCTGAGATCAGAGGGGTGCTGCATCTGTACAGACAGCTGTTTTCCAACCAGCCTGGACGCACTAATTTGACTGTCCACCGGGTGGAGACGGGGTCACACCCCCCTATAAGATGCTCCCCTTTTCGGGTCACTGGTAAGACTGCCCAGGATCTTGAAAGAGAGGTCAGGGACATGCTGGCTTTGGGGGTGATCCAGCCGTCTTCCAGCCCTTGGGCCTCGCCAGTAGTGCTGGTTCCCAAGAAGGATGGGTCAATCCGGTTCTGTGTGGACTATCGAAAGCTCAATGCCATCACCGTATCTGATGCCTACCCTATGCCCAGGCCTGACGAGCTCCTAGACAAGCTGGGAGGTGCACGGTACCTCACCACTATGGATCTTACCAAAGGCTACTGGCAAGTGCCGCTGGACGCAGATGCCAGGCTGAAATCGGCCTTTATCACCCCTCTGGGGCTCTATGAGTTTTTGACCCTGCCCTTCGGCCTCAAGGGAGCGCCGGCCACCTTCCAGCGCCTGGTGGATCAGCTACTGAGGGGGATGGAGAGTTTTGCCGTGGCGTATATTGACGACATCTGCGTCTTCAGCCAGACCTGGGAGGACCACGTGTCCCAGGTTAAACAAGTCCTGGACCGACTCCGAAAGGCTGGGTTAACAGTAAAGGCTGAGAAGTGCAAGGTGGGGATGGCTGAAGTATCTTACCTGGGCCATCGGGTGGGGAGCGGCTGCCTGAAGCCGGAACCAGCCAAGGTGGAGGTGATCAGAGACTGGCCTGCTCCCCAAACCAAAAAGCAGGTCCAGGCCTTTATTGGGATGGCGGGGTACTATCGAAGGTTCGTGCCCCACTTCAGTGCCATAGCCGGCCCCATCACTGAACTGTGCAAAAAGGGGAAGCCAGACAAGGTGATCTGGACTGAGCAGTGCCAGGAGGCTTTCCGGGCGCTGAAGGAGGCTCTGGTTAGCGACCCAGTTCTGGCAAACCCAGATTTTGACAAACCCTTTATGGTGTTCACCGATGCCTCAGACACGGGACTGGGGGCGGTGTTAATGCAGGAGGATGAAAAGGGGGAGAGACACCCCATCGTGTACCTGAGTAAGAAGCTGCTACCCCGGGAACAAAGCTACGCGGCCATCGAGAAGGAATGCCTGGCCATGGTGTGGGCCCTTAAGAAGCTAGAGCCATATCTCTTTGGGCGACACTTCACCGTGTACACCGACCACTCTCCCCTGACCTGGCTGCACCAGATGAAAGGAGCCAACGCCAAGCTCCTGAGGTGGAGCCTGCTCCTGCAGGACTATGACATGGACGTGGTCCATGTGAAGGGAAGTGCCAACCTGACAGCGGATGCGTTGTCCCGGAGAGGGGACCCTGAACTTCCCCAGGTCACTGGGCAGAGTGACCCCGCTCAGTTCAGTCTCGAAGGGGGGAGAGATGTGATGCAGTAGGGACTGTCTGTGTGGGGAGTGGGAGAGCAGGGGAGGACTTTAGGAGATGGACGATGCCAGAGCCTGTAACCTGAGCTAGGTAAGGGAGGGGAAAGGTCAACACCTTTGCCCGGGAAGGGGACAAAGGAAGGGAGTGGCAGGAGGGAAGCAGTTGGAGTTTGGGGCTTGGGGCTGTGTGGGCGGAATTCAGGGTATCCTAGCTAGGATCCAAGCACCCTGAAAGCCCAGAAGGACTCGGTGGAGGGGTCCTGACTGTGCCTGCAAGCTCTGCTGTAACCTGTGTTCCTGTTGTCCAATAAACCTTCTGTTTTACTGACTGGCTGAGAGTCACTGTGGGTCCCAGGAAGAGGGGTGCAGGGCCGGACTCCCCCACACTCCGTGACAACTGTGAAGGCCAAGACTATAACAGGGTTGAAAAAAGAACTGGATACGTTCATGGAGGACAGGTCCATCAATGGCTATTAGACAGGATGGACAGGGATGGTGTCCCTAGCCTCTGTATGTCAGAACCTGGGAATGGGCGACAGGGGATGGATCACTTGGTGATTACCTGTTCTGTACATTCTCTCTGGGGCACCTGGCATTGGCCACTGTCGGAAGACAGGATACTGGGCTATATGGACTTTTGGTCTGACCCAGTATGGCCGTTCTTATGTTCTTATGTTCTGGGCTGGAGCTATGGCCTGGTGCCTGCACACCGCATGGAGGGACCTGCTGCTCCGGGTGCAGCAGGGAGCCGTGGGGGCACCTGCGTAGCTTGTTTCAAGGCGAGAGATGACAGGGTGCTGATGAAGGATGACATGACGATGGACTCCTCCTCAGGGCAGACGGTCAGATTCTGAAAGAGATGGGCACAGCTTAGTGGGGCTTCTCGCAAGCAGCGGGGCGGGCGCATTCTGGGGTGTGGAGAGCCCATGGCGATGGCAGCGTTCCTGCCCAGAGATGGGGCTGGCTAGTGCAGGGCTCCCAAGCCCCAGGGAATTTTCCCATCCCAGGGTTGCATGTCTCACTGTCGGGGTCCTGGCTGCATGGATCTCAGAGCCCTTCCCCTCAGCGTACCTGGATGATATCACTGAGCAGCAGGGCGTCGAAGCGAGCCAGGTACTGGACGTGGTAGCGCTGGATCACTGGGCCATGCCTGTGCACCAGGGTACGCAGCTGCTCCATGAGGAACAGCAGCTTGGCGAAGTGACTGCAGGGGCGACAAGGGCCTGGGTCAGGCTCCTCTGAGGGAGGCAGTGCTGCACCCGGGCTCCTGCTGCCAGAGTCACTGGGGAACCAATCCCACAACCCTCCCCCCATATCGCCGCACCTGGGGGTGGGCAGGGCTGAATCCGAATCTGACAGCTCCAGTTGGAAACAGGGTACCCAGGGCAGCCCCGTGTCCACCACAGTGCCATGGGACTCCTGCCACCCCCCCACGCAGGTGTCCAGAGAAGTGCTGACCAACCCACCGGCCAAGCGTTCCCCTCTACATTCCACGGCCAGAAGGGACCCCTCTGACCACTGAGTCTGAGCTCCTGAGTAGCACAGGCCACAGGACTTCCCCAAATACATTCCTGTTCGAACTCGAGCAGACCTTTTCGAAATTGCCAGCGGTGGAGAACCCTCCACACTCCTGGGTAACCTGATTTCATTATTTCCAGCCTGAATGTGTCTAGCTCAGGGGTCAGCAACCTTTCAGTAGTGCTGTGCCGAGTCTTCATTTATTTATTCTAATTTAAGGTGTCGCGTGCCAGTCAGACATTTTAACATTTTTAGAAGGTCTCTTTCCATAAGTCTATAATATATCACTAAACTATTGTTGTATGTAAAGTAAATAAGGTTTTTAAAATGATTAAAAAGCTTCATTTAAAATTAAATTAAAATGCAGAGCCCCCCAGACTGGTGGCCAGGGCAGCGTGAATGCCACTGAAAATCAGCTCGCGGGCCGTCTTCAGCAACCAGCCGCTGGAGCACGTCAGACATTTGTCTGCTAGACTGAGGAGCCTAAATGCACCTTTTTCCATTTCCCCGCTGGCAGGTACTAGGGACTGTGATCCAGTCACCCTTTGACCTGCTCTGTGTGAAGATAATCCATGGAGAACCTGAAGTGTTTCACCAGAGCATTTTCCAATGCTACAGGGAGCTGCTTTAGCTCTCCTGACAGCAGTCTGGCCTGCAGTGCTGGGGCTGCCGACTCCCCAACCCCCAGGGCAGGATCCACAGCGTCTCCTCTTCCCCGCAGGGGTCATTTCCCATCTCCCCTCGCTTGCTCTTGGCTCACATCCTGTCAGGCCATGCCAGCCAGAGCAGCTGCCACTTGGGCCTTGCAGCAGCTGCACCCCCTTCGCACACCTGTGCTGGGGTATGGGCCACGCGCTTCTGGCTGAATTGGGCACAGGATTGTCACCAGGGCCACAAATTAATGCCATGTCACTTGGTTCAATTTCCTACCCCCAAACCAACGCCCCCATGCTGCGGGCCCTGAGCAGAAACCCCAACCTTCTCGTCTGCCCAGGGGGCCCATGGGTCCAGTGCACCCCACTCAGCATGGGGCCCACACAGACTCCCATATCTTACAGTGAATAGTGTCTGTCTCCCCCCCACAAGAGCCAGACACCCTCTAGTGCCTGTCCCCTTCAAGAACCAGGTCCCTCACAAGTGTCTACTCGCCACAGAGCCAGACCCACTACGGGCCTGTCCCTCTCAAGAGTCAGAGACCCCGCTACACTGCCTCCCCTCCCCAGAGCCAGACCTGCCCAGCGCCTCCCCCTCTCCACGCCGGACCCACAATGGGCCTACCCCCCCAACACACACACGGAGCCAGCCCCCACCAATTCCCACCCCCAGACCCAGACTCCCAGTGCCTATCCCACACAGAGCCAGACTCTCCATGGGCCTGTCCCCCTCAGGAGCCAGATACCCGCCCACACTGCCTCCCCTCCCCAGAGCCAGACCTGCCCAGCGCCTCCCCCTCTCCACGCCGGACCCACAATGGGCCTACCCCCCCAACACACACACGGAGCCAGCCCCCACCAATTCCCCCACACACAGAACCAGACCCTCCCAGTGCCGGTCCCTCCCCCAAGCAGAGCCAGGCACCCTCAGGGTCCTCCAGCCCCAATAGCCAGACCCACCCAGGGACTGGCCTGCCCCTGACAGAGCCACCACGGCCTGTCACACCCAGAACCAGACCCACCCAGGGTCTGGCCCACCCCGAAGATCCAGACCACCCCAAAGCCAGTCCCTACCCCCCACTCCCTGACAACCAGACTTCATCTTGGACCACCAGCCCTTGCCCAGGATGCCTCAGGTCCCATCCCCCCAGTCCCACCCCGCCTCCTGCAAGCCTGGCCCTGCCCTGACCTGGCAGCGTAGTCCTCAGGGGTCTCGGTGACATGCTCAGCGTGACGCACCAGCCAGTTCACCTCGTCGCGGCACAAGGAGAGCGCCACGAAGACGCAGAGAGCCTGGCAGGGCGGAGATCGGTGGGGTCAGCTCCAGGCAGGGCTCACAGGCACCACCACAAACCAGACAGCAAACAGGGGAGGGGCCATCAGAGCCAAATAACCTCCCCTCACGGGCAGCCAGGGGCATGGGGTCATTCAGGGCTACCTGGGATGGGGGGAATCTCTTCACAGGGGCAACGGAGAGGAAACAAACCTCACGGCATGGCCCCGCGACGCAGGCAGGCCCACACGTGCCCTGGCGGGTTTACGTCTGTGTCTGACCATTTCCTCCCTATGGCACTGCAGAGGGACGAGGGGGGCTCTGCTGAGAGCTAAGAACTGATTGTCCTGGTATTGCCAGACCTTGGTACAGGAAATTATGTCTGAGCTGTGGACACGTGGGCTATTAGGCTCCAAAGCCGAGGGCGAGAAACTTGTCACAGGACCGGGGACAAGGGACAGCCTGGGGCTGAGCCCGTTGCCTCACTGCCCAGGGAAGATGCACCCTTGAGCCTACCCAAGACAGAGGAACCCCAGGGGACATCTCGGCCGAGGGCCTGAGGCTCAGACACTGACTGGGACTGAACAAGAGACGAGAGGGAGCACAGCGGGAGATTGGCCAGCCGTCTGGAACTGCTGGAACCGGAGGAGCGTTGCATGGTCTGACCATCGGGTGAGACCCCTTGTCTCCCCAGACCTGGGACTGCAGGGCAGAGACCGGAGCACTCCCTGTCAGTGTGACCGGCAGGATGTGGGGCAGAGGGGCACTGGACATAAAAACACATGGCACCACAGGGACCATACATGTTCACACACATGCACACGCATGCACACAGACACGCTCACTCCCCTTCCCAGTTCCAGCCCCGCCCTGCCCCCTCACCTTAGGGCCCAGCAGCCCCGGCTGGTGGCTCAGCAGCACCTCCAGCTCCCGCAATGCGTTGCGTAGGAAAGCCCGCCGGTTCCGGTGCAACTGGCCACTGGGCAAGGGGGGCCGGTGATTGCACTGGACACTGCACTGTCCACCCCCACCTCAGTTCCATGCCCACCCCACAGCCCAGCCCAGCCCCAGGGTGTCCAAGGCTGCTCACTCCATTGTGGATGCGGCTACAGCAGGGCCATGCAGAGGGGTTGGGTGGGGCAGCCGCATCAGGGGAGTAATGAGGGGCAAATATCTCTCATCCCTGAAACCAGTGTGGGGCTGGGACAGCAAGGGCCATGGGTCGGGCTTGAGGAGCACTGTCAGATCTGGGAGGGAGCCCAGGGCTGGGATAGCAGGGGCTGTGGGGCAGGACTGGGGGCACTGTCAGAGCTGGGGGGGAACCCAGGGCTGGGATAGCAGGGGCTGTGGAAGGAGACTGGGGACACTGTCAGAGCTGGAAGGAAGCCCAGGGCTGGGATAGCAGGGGCTGCAGAGCGGGACTGGAGGCACTGGTAGGGCGGTGGTGGAGGAGCCCAGGGCTGGGATAGCAGGGACTACCGGGGGGGGGGGGACTGGGGGCATGGGTAGGGCAGTGGGGCAGGACTGGAGCAGCACGAGGTGCTGTGTGTTAGCAGAGGCGTGTTGGACGCCTGCCCTGCCCACACTGCAATGGGAACTGACCAGTGCCAAGGGGACCTCCCCACCACAGGCACTAACCCCCATCCTCATGGATGACCCAGGACCCAGGTATGGATGGTGCTCAAGGCCCAGGCACCCTTTACCTGTGCGCCACAGCGTGCTCCTTGCACTCCTTGACATCAGTCGCCTGCTTCCCGTACCTGCAGAGGGGGCGAGAGTGAGTACTGATCACCAGGGCAGCCCCCAGCCAGCCCTGACCCCCGGCAAAGCCCTAGCACAGCCCCCAGTGCAGCCCCCTGAAGCAGAACCCCTGGCACCGCCCCCAGCGCAGCTCAGCCCCCACCCATCCCCAACCCACCAGATTCCAGCACAGACTTTGCTGCATGTGACAAAGTGGGAATTTTCTGTAATATTTCTGATGCCTGTACGTGCCTCAGTTTCCCCCAGACTGTGCATTGCTACCTGTGAAGGGGACAAGGGGTAAGTTTGCACTCGGAGCTGGCTAAGAGATGAGGCAGGGAGGGAGGGTTGCCTGGCTAGCTGACCCTGAAGGTCACTAAAAGTCTGGCTGAGGCTGACCCATCTCAATGGAAAGCCCAGTCACCAGGACAGTGACACCTCATGCCCAGGGCCAAGTGGGAGGAGCAGGCTCCTCTGGAGAGCAGGCCTGGGCGGAGGGGAGTGGGTGACTGAGTGTTGGCTGCTGGAAGGAACTCCCAGCCCCTGGGAGCTGAGGAAGGGAGGAAATCAGAGAGGGAGACATGAGGCCTGAAAAAGGAGCTCCCTGGGGCCCCGACCTGGCCAGGTCAGCCTGTGCTTTCCCCTTTGGGTCGCTCTGCTGAGGACTGCAGTACTGGGCTCCAGGGGACACAGCTGGGCTGGGGGAGATGGGGAAGGGGCCGCTCTGATGAGGGGACCCAGCAGCACCAGGAGCCTGGCTCAGGGAGCTGCTGAGCAGAGCTCCCAGGGTGGGGCAGGAGGGCTGGAGCCCCGAGCGTCAGTCTCAGGAGGCTGGGAGGCCCCATGGCTGCCCTGGAGGAAGTGAGACCACCTTGGGGTCCAGCACATTAAAGGGGTCCCTCCAAGGGCCTGTCCCAAAGCTGGGGTGTGGCACCGATCCTGGGAGCCGGGACACTGTACTAGTCACTTTGGGCGCTCCCTGCCCTTCCCTGGGGATCCCCCTCCAACCTTCACCAGCCACCCACCCACACCAGCTGCCCACTGCCTCCCTGCCACTGCCCTGCCCTAAGCAGCTACGCTCTACCTCCCTGCCAGACGCCCCCCTGCCCCCACCACCTGCCTTCCACCCCCAACCTGCCTTGCCCCAGCAGCCACCCTCCATGCCCATGCCAGTCCCCACGCATGCCAGCACCCCCCACCTGCTGCCCCCCCAGCGCCCTGTTACCCTTTCAGACTGCCGAAGAACTCCTCAGTGACCTTGTGGAGCTGCAGGGCGTCGTCGTGGATGAGGCTGATGTAGAGCGAGCCCTGCAGGCCCAGCTTCCACAGCTCCAGGCACTGCGGGTTCGAGCTCAGGCAGCCGTGGCACAGGAGGAAGCCAACTGCAGGGAGGGGCAGAGGGGAGGGGTCAGGGGCACAGCAGGGAGGTGAGGAACACAGGGGTGGGGCGGCGGGGGGCAAGGGGCACAGGGGCTTGGCAGGGATGCAGAATGTGGCAGGTTAGGAGAGGAGGTGGCAGGAGCGAGGGGCAGAGGGGCTGGGGCAACAGGAGCGAGGGGCCCCGGGGTGGGGCATGGCAGGCATACAGTAGGTATCAGGGCGCAGGGAGGAGTCAGCAGGGGTGAGGGGCACAGGGGCTGGGGCAGCAGGGGTCAGGAGGCACAGGGGGTGGGTTTGCAGGTGCATGGCAGGGCACTGGGAGGAAGCGGCAGGGATGAGGGGCACTGGGTGTGGGGTGGCAGGGGGCGAGGGACCCTGGGGTGCGGCATGTCAGGGATACAGTAGGTGGCAGGGGTGAAGGGCATAAGGGTACAGGAGGGGAAGGGGCATAGTGAGGGGGATGTCAGGGGCACAAGGGGCACAGAGGAGCCGCCAACCCCAACTCCCCATCCTGCCCCCTCCCATCACCAGGGGGCGAGCAGGCACTGCCAGGCATCCAGAGGTCAGCAGACGCGGGTGCTGCTAGGCCAAAAGGGGCAGCGATCCCCAGCACCAAGGCCCCTGATTGGGGCTGCTAGTGTGAGATAATGACCAGGGCTGGGCAGGGGTCCGGGGCCGGGCTCCTGGCTGGGCTGGGCATTCTCTGGTCTCTGGTGCTTGTAACCTTCAGAGAGGTGGGACCTGCCTGATCCCCCAGGACCAGGCAGGTGACGTGATGAGTGCTAACCCTTCCCTGCCAACTGCCTGCCCACCACACTGGGAGCCTCGTACTGTGAAGGGTGCGTATGGGGATGGGTGGATGCCAGGTGGGGCATGGGCCCCCCCGAGGGCCCTTCCCACCAGGTGCAGAGTGACTTACTCAGTATCCAGCGCTCGATCACCTCTAGTGACAGGTACTCGCAGGCCGTCTGTGGAGAGAGGGGCCGTTCCTCAGCGTTGCTCTCCACGGCCCTTCCCAGCCACTCGCCAGTAGGAACGGACACGGGCAGAGCCGCTGTCCTGGCTCTTGACTCTCACTACCCCCTTGGCCCTGTGAGCTGACCCAGCCCCCAAGTCCCCATGGCCAAGCACTTGGGATCACCGGGTCCTACATGAATGGCTGCACCAAGAGTCACCCTGGCATGGCGACTGCCCTCGCTCCTGTCATAACTTAGTCCCAGATTTGGACCTTAGCGTCCAAAATATGGGGGTTAGCATGAAAACCTCCAAGCTTAGTTACCAGCTTGGACCTGGTACTGCTGCCACCACCCAAAAAATTAAGAGTGTTTTGGGGCACTCTGGTCCCCCCCAAAAACCTTCCCTGGGGACCCCAAGACCCAAATCCCTTGAGTCTCACAACAAAGGGAAATAATCCTTTTTCCCTTCCCCCCTCCAGGTGCTCCTGGAAAGCTACCCAGAAGCAACCTCCGTGAATCTAAGCAGAGGGACTCCACCCTCCCCGTTCCCAGTCCTGGAAAACAGAATTACTTCCCTTTTCACTCAGAGGGAATGCAAAGTCAGACTAGTAAATCTAACACACACAGATCTCCCTCTGACTTCTTCCTCCCACCAATTCCCTTGTGAGCTGCAGACCCAATTCCCTGGAGTTCCTCACTAAAGAAAAACTCCAACAGGTCTTAAAAGAAAGCTTTATATAAAAAAGAAAGAACAATACATACAAATGGTCTCTCTATATTAAGGTGACAAATACAGGGTCAATTGCTTAAAAGAATATTGAATAAACAGCCTTATTCAAAAAGAATACAATTCAAAGCACTCCAGCAACTAGAGACATGTAAATACAAAACAAAAAAACCAACTTTGTACTTACAACTTGGAAACATAAGATTAGAAAGCAGGAAATAGAAATCCTACTCATAGCTGAGAGAGAGGCAGACAGAAGACAAAGAACCCAGACACAAACTTTCTTCCACCCAGAGTTGAAAAAATCCGGTTTCCTGATTGGTCCTCTGGTCAGGTGCTTCAGGTTACTTTTTTTGAGGTGAAAGAGACATTAACCCTTAGCTATCTGTTTACGACAGCTCCCCACAGAGAGGGATTGGCCATGCATGCTGGGAGTCCCTACACTGGTCCCTACACTGCTGGGCAAGGTGTGGGGGTCTGTCCCAGCCCCCTGGGATCCCCTCAGCTGGGCGAGCCAGCTGCGGGCAGAGCCATCATACAGTGTCCTGCGGGCAACACCCCTTGAGCTCTGCACCCCGAGGCCCCGGAAGGCCAGACTCACGACATCCGAGCTGGCCAGGCTCAGCATGGTGGCCGAGTTGCTGATCAGGCTCAGGAGCTGGTCGCTGCGCCACTGCTCGGCTGACTGGTTCCTCCGGACAAAGAGGAAATGGAGAGACAGAAGTGCACTGGTGACGGCCTGGAAGGGGCAGGGGGCAGTTAGCAGAGGCAGCAGCAGCAATACAACAGCTACAGCTACAACTACGCAACCTCCTAGAAGGAATGCTGGGGGCCAGAAATGGGCCCGTAACCATGTGCTGCTCTCAGGTGAGGATAGCACCATAGGGGGCCTGGGGCCAGGCATAAAGCGTTATGTGGAGCTAGGTTTGGGGCTGGATGTCAGGCCAGACCTGCTGGGGCAGGTTCAGATCTCAGCTGCCTCTGGCTGCGAATCTGGAGCGAGCCAGGAGCTGTCCATACCACACTTCCGGTCTCACACACATTGCCCCACAAGCCGCGTCCAGCCCCTCACGTGCACTGTCAGCATAAGCACATATGCACACCAGGCCAGGCTGGCACAACTGCATGCCAGCTGTGCCTTCCTGAATTCCAGGTGGCAGGTGGGCACAAGCCTGTCCAGATCTAAAGACCCCTCCCCAAATCTTACAGGAGGAGCCACTGAACCCAGGGTTCAACCGAGTGCAGGGGACAACTCAGGAAGAACAGAGTCGGGAGTGGGGGTCTGTAACATTCTATAGCAGGGGTTCTCAAACTGGGGATCAGAGCCCCTCAGGGGGGTGTGAGGTTATTACATGCGGAGTCACGAGCTGTCAGCCTCCGCCCCAAACTCCACTTTGCTTCCAGCATTTATAATGGTCTTAAATATATAAAAAGTGTTTTTAATTTATAAGGGGGGTGTTGCACTCAGACGCTTGCTATGTGAAAGGGATCACCAGTACAAAAGTTTGAGAACCGCTGTTCTATACCTTGGGGAAGCATCCTATAAGCCCCATATTCTTCATTTTCATATAATCATACAAAGCATGCCTTGTAAGGTATCAGGGGAAAGGTTATGATCTGCTGAAAGTCATTTCTCTATCCATATATGTGTATCATTAATGCATATGAAGTTATGAGAAGTGTGTTGTATGGTGGTCACTAAAACATGCTGTAAATTGGGGAATCAACCAGACATTAGCTCCCCAGAAGCAACAGCAAGGAAAGTAACCAACATCAGTGTGGGGTTTCAAACAACCCATCAACAACCATTGTCCAGCAAGGGAGCTACAATTCAGTGATTCACCTGCACAAGGCCACACCAGGGGAATTGCTCAACCTTGCCTGGAGACTCAGCAGTGCCCCCCAGACATGCCTGGACTTGTGGTCCCCGAGCACATGGACTGAGGGTATAAAACAGACAGGATGGACAGATAGAGTAGACAGAGGTATAAAGCAGACATACTGGGCCTTTCTCCTTCACCCACCTACGCTGCAGGCATCAAGGACACTTTGAAGCCTCCAGCTGAGGGGACTGGCCCAGATTTCAAGGAGGAAATCTGTATACTATGGACTGCAATATCCAGTGGAGTGAGAAAAACTGCTTAAGCTAGATGTTGCCCAGTCTAATAGGGTCGAGAGTTTAGACTGTGTGCTTAAATTTATTTTTCTTTTGGTAACTAACTGACTTTTTGCCAATCACTCAATATCACTTAAAAGCTACCTTTTACAGTCAATAAATATGTTTAATTGTTTATCTTTACCAGTGAGTTTGTCTGAAGTGTGGGGAAAATCTCAGGTTTTGCAAAGGCTAGTGTATATCCACTTTCCATTAATGAAGCGGTGAACCAATTAATAAATCTGCATTGCTCATCTTGAGCAGTGCAAGATGGTATATTCCTGGGGTACAGTGCTGGGAGCTGTGGGGATTTGGCTCTGGTCCCTTTTTCGGTGTGATTTGTGGAGTGGCTCTGGGAGCATCCATGCAATCTAGCTGGGCGTGGGGCTCCACATGCTGTTGTGCTGAGTGATAGCAGCACCTGGAGGGGTTTGCTGCTGGTCACTAACAAGGCATCGTGAGAGACAGCCCAGGCTGGAGAGAGTTAAGGGGGCAAAGCGGTCCCACGGTCCCAGGCTGCACCCCGGGGATCTCATTACGGTGGCCCGCGAGCAGGGTGAAATACACAGCTTGTTGTACTGAGCAAGATTTGCACTTCATACACTGGTGTAAAGATTTTAAGTGAAGGCTTTAAGTGTGGTGGCTAAGGAGAGTCAGGAGGAGGCTACCGGTTTATATTCTCTTTGCTTATTTTGGGCGAGGGAAGAAGGGATAGAAAAATCAGGAAAATGAGTGAAAGCAGTGAAGCGATTGTGAAAGAGCTTTTGAAACTGCAAATTGCAGAAAAGGAGAGGGAGCACCAGAGACTATTGGACCTGAAAGAACTGGAGATAAAGGAGAGTAGGAGGAGAGAGAGAGAGCAAAAACACCAAGTGAACCTGCTAGAGAAGCAGAACCAGAACCCACCAGTCCCAGCAATTCCCATCACTCCAAAAATCCACAATTGGGACCATTTATGTCCTGCATACAATGAGGCAGACAATATTGCTGAATATCTGAGCACCGTTGAAAGGCTGCGTGCAGTGCATGAGATCCCTGAGGCTAAGAGAGTTCCTGCCCTGATTGCAAAATTAACTGGTAAAGCTCTAAAGGTATTAAATGAAATGCCTATTGAGGATGCTTTTAGACTATTGTAAATTTTAAAACATGCTTTTGCGAAGGTTTCAGATTCCCCTGAAACATACAGCATTAAATTTAGGAATGTTGAGAGGGATACTGGTATGAGTAATGGGGAATATGAGAACAAAATGAAAGATTTGATGGGAAAGTGGCTGAGGGGCAAAGGTGTTACAAGCTTTGAGGGAATGCGGGAGCTTGTTGCTCCAGAGCATTTCCTAGACACATGTAAGGCTGATGTAAAGCAGCGTCTATGGGACAAAGATGTAAAGTCTGTGCATGAGATGGCGTCTCTTGCTGATGCTTTTGAATGGACCCAGGTGTCTATTGAAAACAACCCACTGAAAGAGGTGTTTAAAGCTGGTGGGAAGGGAAGATCCCATTTTATCCCTAGCAAGAGAGAGGATGGCTGGGAGGCCGAGTACTCACCTCCCCAAATCCATTCCTCTAACCCTTGTCCCAAACGTCCTGTAAAAGCAGGAGAGCCCAAAAGGTGCTATCAATGTAAGTCCAACCAGCATCTGAGGAATAAACGCCCTGTGCTAGGAGGAAGCAGGCAACCAACAGCTCATGTTAGTTCTGCCGTCCTCAACACAGAAACCCCCCAAGCAACTGGAATCTATCATATTGGTTTTGTGAGGTTAGCCTCTGCAGAACCAGATATGGAGCATGTTAAGATTATCAAAATTAATTGCAGGGAGTACTTGGGGCAGAGGGATACAGGGGCCCAGATCTCTCCGGTTAAGCAGAGTGTGGTTTCAAAGGCCAGTATGTTACCTGGCCAAATGGCAGAGATTGTGGGGTCCGTGAAAGCAGATTCCTTGTACCACGAGCTAAAACCCATGTGGTGTGAGAAGATTTGGAAAGTGTTTTGAGAGTGGGGGTAGTGGAACACCTCCTAGTCGACCTGCTTCTTGGTAATGATTTTTTCTGTGTACCTCAGATTGAGGTATTTACCCACAGCAAGAATGAGTTTTATGCTGGGATCCCCAAGGGAAAGGGTAAGGTCTCAGGAACTACTGAGAGAATGGGAGAGAGTCTCCTTGATTCCTCTGCAGCAGAGGGAAGCCACATGCTTCCAGGTGGGAGGGTGGTTGAGACCAACTCCTGCACTGCAGCTGGAAGGGATGGGGGTGTAACGCCTGCCAGGAGAGAACTATCCAGGTTGTTAGCTGTCAGCAAGTTGCAGCTTGAACCAGAGATAAACCCGGCTTTAGGGAGCAGAGAGCAATGTGTCCCAGAGGAGAGCCCAGGGAAGGGGCAGGGGATCTCAGAAACCACTGAGGTGGGTGAGGATTCCGGTGACTCTGTAACACAGGGAAGCAGGGTGCTTCCAAGAATGGGAGGGCCAGAGACTAGCTCCTTTCCAGCAGAAGGCAACATGCCCTCAGGTGCAGGTGCAGGGGCAGGAGAGGTGTCAGTGATTAAGGAAACTGTCCAGAGTTTTGCAGCTGAACAAGGGAGGGGACCCCTTCCTAGGGAGCACAGAGAAATGTGTCTTGGGAGGGGGCCCAGAGGAGGAGACTGGAGAAGAAATAGTAGGGGTACAGGAATGTCTCCTCACTGGACACTTGGGAGAGGATGTCCAGGACTGGATGGCTGAGTCAACATCTGTGCATCCAGACACTCAGCCTGTGACCCAGGTTCTGAGAAGGAACTGTGTAACTGACCTCCTGGAGGGGAAGAGTCACACAGCTGACTTCTCAGGGACAGAGAAAGGGGTGGGGGAGGGTACCCCAATCCAGGTCCCAGTTTTTCAGGATGCTATTTCTGATATGTTTGAAACCTAACTGTCTTTTTAAACCAAGATGCAGCTCCAATGCCTGTGACAGCAGAGAAGTTGAGAGCAGAAAACTGCCAGGTGGCAGTATGTGAGAGCAGAAATAACCCATCTGACAGAGAAGAGGGTATTTTCCCCTAGGCTGGTGAGAGACAGGGAGCAGTTATGAGAGAGCTGTTGAGAAAAGTTGAATCTGATCAAAGAATAAACACACCTAGCCCAGAGAGCACAGATCACAGCCCTCTAGGGGGCAGGGAAGGACTCAGAGCTGGGAGGGGAAAACACTGAGTAACCCCAAAAAGAAAGCTGGATTTTTTGCATATGTACAGTCCTGGGGTTGGGAGGTAGCCCCCCAAAGATCAGCCAGTGTGCAGAATCCACCTGGACCCTTATCTGGCCAGACCCTGAGACATTAAAATCCTAGAAAAGTAATTAAATTAAGAGCCCATGCAGAGGGGAACACTGAGGGAAAGAAAAACCAGTGACTGATTACACGGGAGAGAGTCAAAGACACCCTGGGTACCGAACAAACTAACCTCATACTACACTGTCTGAACAGGAGGTGTGGTATCATAAAGATATTTGTAAACACCCATCTGTGATAAACAAAAAGTTGGTATTAATGTTAAGTTTTGGGATAAGAATTTTGTTACTGACATTAAACCTTATGGAATGGGCAGCCAGCCTGGGGCTCCGGAGCTGCACGCGGCTCTTCAGGAGTTAATATGCTGCTCCTTGTATAGACGCCGACTCTGGGGCTGGAGCTACAGGTGCCAACTTTCCAATGTGCCAGAGGGTGCTCACTGCTCAACCCCACTGGCCCTGCCCCCACTCCGCCCCCTCTCACCCCCTGCCCTGAGCGTGCCGTGCCCTCATTCCTCCCTGCTCACTCCCAGAGCCTCCTGCATGCCAGGAAACAGCTGATGAGGAGGGAAGGGAAGGTGCTGATGGAGGGGCTGCTGGTGGGTGGGAGGCACTGGGAGCAGGGGGCAGGTTGATCAAGGGCTCCTGATGTATTACTGTAGCTCTTTGGCAATGTACATTGGTAAATTGTGGGTCCTTCTCAGGCTCACGTTGGCCACCCCTGGCTTATGGTAATGCCAGTTCTCAGTTAATACCTGTAAGCAGATTTAAAGGTTATCACAGCAAAGAAACCATAACAAATCTGGTTTGCTGTGTGTGAATGGGGAAACTGAGGCACGCCACCTCATGGCCTTGATGGCTGGATGCCAAGAGAACTATAACACAAACTGCCTTTGAGTTAGTCAATGACCAACCCTCCTGCAGTAACCTAAGGGGGGAGGTGTGACTTTCTATACCTCCCAGGCTGCAGAAACCAAAGGGGCCACAGCAGTCCCAGAGTTCCAAGCTACACCCCAAGGAGCTCATCACAGAGTCATAGGTTCAAAAGCAGGGATCCAGAGGGAGACACTGAGCAAAGTACCCTGGACAGCACACACTGCTCCTCAAAGGTATCTAGAGAGCCAGTAGACGCCACCCATAGGAACTCTGCCCGGATGCATGAGACAAGGGAGGAACGGAAATAGGACCCACTGTCGCAGAGCACCCCCTCGTCTAGCAACCTCCTCCTGGTGCTGTGGACAGGCACTTTGGCCAGCACCGGGAGGAGGTTGCTGAGAAGGTCTTGTGATTTCGTGGGGCTGCAGACAGGGTGTGTGTATATGAAGAGGTGTGGGGAAAAGTGCAGCCAGAACCTCAGCAGGAGGTTCTGAAGGAGCCGGAAAAGGGGCTGCAACCTGGCACATTGCAGATAGGTGAGCGTCAGGGTCTCCCTCACGCTGCAAAATGGACAGGCATCAGGATGGAGGTGAGTCACGCCAGGTACACGCCTGTGCTCAAGGCTCCATGAAGGAGTAGCCAACCAATGTCCCTAACAGGCCAAGGGACCAAGGTGAAGTACAGGCTGGACCACCGGGGTTCCTCATCCAGCCGCTTGGTATCGGGGCGGGAAACAAGGGTGAGGAAGTGCTCTGTGTGCAGCACGAGCGTGTAGAGTTGTTCCCTAGGTGCGGTTCAGCACGAATCAGCTGCAGGGTGTGCAGTCGTTTCGGGTTGCGGAAAGGAAGGGGTCAGGGGGCTCAGGGGGCAGGGGTCCAATGAAAAGGCCAGGGGTGAGGGCAGGACCGGCGCTAGGGGTTTGAGCGCCCTAGACAGATGGGAATTTCGCCGCCCCGCGCGCTGGTCCGCGGCTCCGGTGGAGCTGCCCGCAGTGGTGCTGCAGAGGGTCCGGAGCTTCGCGGTGCCAGTGGAGCTGCCGCAGTCGTGCCTGTGGGACATCCACCGGAGCCGCGCGAGCAGCCGACTGTTCGCAGGCACAACTGCGGCAGCTCCACCGGAGCTGCGGACCAGTGGACCCTCCGCAGGCACCACTGCGGCAGCTCCACCGGATCCACCTGCAGCCCCCTCCGGCAAAACGGCACCCACCATTTATTCTGGCGCCCTAGGCGATTGCCTAGGCTGCCTAAATGGTAGTGCCGGCCCTCTCACAGGACCGTGCATGCAGCCCAGACTCTGCTCTCATGCAGTGACAGCTGGGAACAGCAGATATCACTAGTGCCAGCCACCCCCTCCCCCGGTCCACAGCCCCTCGCTGTGCCCAGTGATTATCACTAGTGCCAGCCACCCCCTCCCCCCATGAGCATAGCCCATTGCCAGTGTCACTCACCTTGGTGTGAGGCCTGAACTCCTCTGTGAGTTCCTTGAGTGGGGTGTCATACTCCAGCACCATCTGGGCCAGCCGAGCGTAGCAGGGGTCGCTGCATGGGGACAGCAAGGGCAGAGATTTGGTTCATGCCCCCTCAGCAAACTGTTCCCACTGCCTGCGTCATGCAACCCTCAGCAAACTGCCCCCCAATGCCTGGGTTGTGCATCCCTCCCTGAACTGCAATGCAATGCCTGGGTCATGCACCTCATGGCAAATGACCTTGCTGGCTTTGCCAGTGCACCTCACTCTTCCACATGAGCACTACCTCTGGGATTTGTACACTGCCCCCGGAGCCGTCTGACCCACACATACCTGGCAGCAGGGATCCCGTGGCCCAGCCCAGCGTTGTGTGAACCACCCTCTCCTGCACAACCCCCCTCAGTCCCCTCCCCCCAGTTCCCTCTCACCCGCTGCCCTGGATCATCTCATGGGCACAGTTGTACATCCCAATCAGGGCTTTGCGGTCCTCGATACGTGACAGCAACAGGATGACAGACGTGTAGGTCACCACCAGGTCCAGGTAGTTCTTGGTGAGGTCGTAGTTCACGGGCTGTGGGGGGCAGCGTAGTGGGGGGTGTCAGTGACCAGGAACAATAGCGTGTGTGTGTATATGTGTGTGCACGTGTGCAAGCGCTGCCCCCTGCTGGAGGGGATGAGCCCTGCTCTGGGTGTGTCTGCATGTGCATGTGTGTGCTGCCCCCTGCTGGAGGGGATGTGCCCTGCAATGCAATGCATGCAGCACATGGAGATGGAGGGTCCTGCAGAGAGGAGAGCTGCAAAGTCAGGCATGCGGTGGGGACTGGAAGTGAAATATCCCTCTAAGGAAACGCAGGCTGAGTTCCAAAGCAAGACTGGATATGCAGCAGCAGTCAGCTGTTGGCTGCTTCACCCTGAAATCCTTGCTTTGTGAGTGGAACATGTCTAGCTCTTTCCCCCATTTAAACACATGGCAGCAGGAAATGCTGACTTCTGCCAGTTACTGTAAATGTGCTTTCTAAGAAGGGTTCGAGTGGTGGTAGCACCTGGGGACCTCAGATGGGGAGCAGGACCCTGCTGTGCTAGGGGCTGGGCAAACAAGCCAAGACTGCTCATGCCCCAGAGAGCTCATGATCCAGACACTGTGGGCGCATTCTCCACAAACCCTCCCGGCCAGGAGTAAAATCCATGCAGGTGCCTGAACAGCTGCTGTTTGCCAAGGTGGGAGGGGGCCATCGTTCACTTGGGCTGAAGGTCCAAGCTCATGTGTGGGCTGCCTGGGAAGGCACATGGCAGCTTACAGCCAAGGCATTGCCCCTGCCCTGGAGGCAAGACTTTCTTGTTACCAAGTGTATTGTGGGGAAACAATCCAGTGCACTCTGGCATGGAACAGGATAGACAGACCCTGCCAGGACTCCCTAAGGGAAAGTCCAGCTGGCAGAAGGGGGAACCCTCAAGCACACAAAGGTGGCAGATCCCAGGGAATGCCATGAGGCCCTATTTAGAACTGGCCTTTCAGAGCTGGGTAACCTGGACTACGATGCATGTGGCAGCGGGGATGGGACTTATAAAGGCAAAGCCCCTTGTTGCAGGCATGTCCTATGCAGAAAGTCCCTTCAGACAGCTCCCACATGCTATCTGGCAGCCTGACATGAGCCTTGCTAAGTGCTCATCCTGGTGTATGTATACTAACTCCTCTCCATTTCCATCTCATTGTCCAGCATTGGTGAGACAGGCCAGGATGGAAACCAGCAAATGCAGGCCGTGAGCACCTCAGCAGCAGCATGGACTCCGAAGGGTCACTCCTGGAGAAATGGTATGAGGCCAGGACACCATCGAAGTGGGACTAAACTTTTATAAGTGTCTGGAAGGTGGGAAAGGGTCATGATATAACATCAAGTTTATCACAAGAGCCTGTATGTCCCTGCTGTACTGGGTCAGCCCTGAGTCTTACTGTACTCATGTCTTGGGCATGTCTTGTAATCCAGGACATTTGCTGTCTAGTCTCTGAAGGGACTAGTTACTAAGGTACTTGCTCAAGGCACACTGCTTTCATGAGCAGAACATGTCCTGTATCTAGGAGCCAATAATCCCATGGAATGAGGGGGCAGTCGAATGAAGATCCTAACTGAGGGTGGACTCCAGCAAAGCTGCTTCCTGCCCAAAGTGAATGTTACTGAACTAGTGTCACTTCCTGAAAGCTCGGTATCCTAGAGGACCTTCCTCCACTAGAAACAGGCTGATGTTCCTTTTGAGTCAGAAGCTTTCTGAGGCTATATAGTGCACACTAAAATAGTGCCCTCTTGTTTAAGTAACATGTGACCCTAAGGCCTGGTCTGTATACAGATCTTGTACTGGGGCAGTTAGATCAGTGAGAGGTGTGACTTTTTAGCACTGTAGACCCCAGTACCACCCCTAGAGTGGATGTAGTTCTACATGTTTACATCAGTAGTTTATTTACCTTCTCATATAGGAATAGTTATCCCAGGACTAGCACTCCTATACCAGCATAACTGCCTCAACACTAGGGTGCATCACTTTAACTGTACTGGTATAGCCGGTGGCTCAGCCCTTCAATTTGATGCCTTGTCTTCTGATTCTGAAAACATGGTCTTCATTTTCTGTAACCTTGACATAACTCAATCATGGCATGTGACATTACAGCAGGACCTGCTGTTTATAAATGTAGTACCTTCCCCTGCCTGCAGTCTGTCATAATTCCTGACTCTCTCTCTCTCTCTTGCTCTTTCTGCAGGCTGTCTGTGAGGCTCTTACTGTGGGAAAGAGCAGCCTGGAGAAGAGTTGAAGCTTTTAAACTTGTAGATTTCCCCAATAGCCATTTTAAACATATTCTTAGTGTCCAGACTGAGAAATAAAACTTCCCGTTGTATCAACCGTGTGTCGCGTTCTCTGCTCCCAGAAGAAACCACGACAATGGCGTGACAGGTGCCCAGTGCCACATTAAATCTTCTGAAAAGTGCATTTTCCATCTACTCTTCCTTCCCAACAGAGGTGGCTTGGATGGAATGAACCCTTCATTGCCTTTGGGGAGCGATTAATAAGACTGGGACTTTTCAGGAAAAGAGACGACTAAGGGGGGGTATGATAGCGGTTTATAAAATTATGACTAGTGAGAAGAAAGTGGATAAGGGAGTATTATTTACTCCTTCTCATAACACAAGAACTAGGGGTAACCAAGTGAAATTACTAGGCAGTAGGTTTAAAACAAACAAAAGGAATTATTTCTTCACACAACGCACAGTCAACCTGTGGAACTCCTTGCCAGAGAATGTTGTGAAGGCCAAGACGATAACAGGGTTCAAAAGAACTAGGTAAGTTCATGGAGAATAGTTCCATCAATGACTATTAGCCTGGCTGGGCAGGGATGGCATCCCTAGTCTTTGTTTGCCAGACGCTGGAAACGGACGATGGGGTGGATCACTTGATTACCTATTCTGTTCATTCCCTCTGGGACATCTGGCATTGGCCACTGTCAGAAGACAGGATATTGGGGTAGATGGACCATTGGTCTGACCCAGTATGGCCATTCTTATGCCTCTTAAGATCTAATGGCCCCGTATAGCCTGACCTAGTTATCACAGGCCAGGAATTTCACTGTTACCCCCATATGAAGCCTAGTAACCTGTTTGACTAAAGCATCTTCCAAAAGGCCTCCAGCCTGGATTTGAAGACCCCCCCATGAGAAGGAGAATCCATCCCCTTCCCATGGGAGTTTATTCCAAGGGGTAATCATCACCACTATGAAAAATGTGCCTTATTTCTAATTTGAATCTGTTTGCTTTCACCTTCAGCTACTGCCTCTTGCTCTGACTTTCTCCCCTAGATTGAAGAGCCCTTTAGATCCCAGGATCTGACATTCCAAGGGAGGTATGCTGATAAACTCGTGTTAATAAGCTGAACAGCCTGAGCTCCCTGGGTCTCACTGCAAGACATCTTCTCCAGCCCTTGAACCATTTCTGTAGCTCTTTTCTGCACCTTCCTCCATTTCTCAACACTTATTTAAATTAGGACTGTGGATTAATTGCAGTTAACTCAAGATTAACTCAAAACAATTAATTGTGATTAATCGCACTGTTAAACAATAGAATACCTATTGAAACTTATTAAATATTTTCAATCTTTTTCTACACTTTCAAATAGATTCATTTCAACAGAGCCGGCTTTAGGAAATGCAGGGCCCAATTCGAACAGTTTCAACGGGGCCGTGGCAGGGATGACTATATATATAAAAAAAAATGTAAAAAACACATAGGACTTGTATTCACCGGGCGGTGCTCCGAGTCTTCGGCAGCAGGTCCTTCACTCGCTCCAGGTCTTCAGTGGCACTGAAGGACCCACTGCCGAAGTGTCATCGAAGACCCGGAGCGCTGCCAGGTGAGTAAAAATAAAAAAAGGCACTTCTAGCCAGGGAAGAGATTCTCACTGGGCACGGGGCCCTCATAGGCATGGGGCCCGATTCAGGGGAATTGGTGGAATTGGCCTAAAGCCAACTACAACACAATACAAAGTGTACAGCACTCACTCTATTATTTTTATTACAATATTTGCACTGTAAAAATGATGAAAAAATAATATTTTTCAATTCACCTCATACAGGTACTGTACTGCAATGTCTTTATCATGAAAGTGCAACTTACAAATGTAATGGTTTTTTTGTTGCATAACTGCATTCAAAAAGAAAACAATGAAAAACTTTAGACCTTACAAGTCTACTCAATCCTACTGCTTGTTTAGCTAATCACTCAGACAAACAAGTATGTTTACATTTGCAGAATATAATGCTGCCTGCTTCTTGTTTACAATGTCACCTGAAAGTGAGAACAGGCATACGCATGGCACTGTTGTAGCTGGCATCACAAGATACTGGTGTTGGTCCTGCTTTGAGCAGGGGATTGGACTAGGTGATCTCCTGAGGTCTCTTCCAACCCTAATATTCTATGGTTCTATATTTACAGGCCAGATGCACTAAAGATTCATATGCCCCTTCATGCTTAGGCCATCATTCCAGAGGACATGCCTCCATGCTGATGACCCTCGTTAAAAAAATGTGTTAATTAAATTTGTGACTGAACTCCTTGGGGGAGAACTGTATGTCATCTGCTCTGTTTTTTGGCCCGCATTCTGCCATATATTTCATTTTATAGCAGTCTCAGATGATGACCCAGCACATGTTGTTCATTTTAAGAACACTGTCACTGCAAATTCGACAAAAGACAAAGAAGATACCAATGTGAAATGTCTAAAAATAGCTACAGTACTGGATCCAAGATTTAAGAATCTGAAGTTCCATCCAAAATCTGATAGGTGAGGTATGGAGCATGCTTTTAAAAGTCTGAAAAGAGCAACACTCTGATGCAGAAACTACAGAACCCAAACCACCAAAAAAGAAAATCAACCTTCTGCTGGTGGACTCTGACTCAGATGATGAAAATGAACATGTATCGGTCCGCTGTGCTTTGGATCATTATTGAGCAGAACCCATCATCAGCATGGATGCATGTCCTCTGGAATGTTGGTTGAAGCATCAAGGAACATATGACTCTTTAGCACATCTGGCATGTAAATATTTTGTGACACTGGCTACAATGACAGTGCCATGCAAAGGCCTGTTCTTGCTTTCAGGTGACGTTGTAAACAAGAAGCAGGCTGCATTATATTCTGCAAATGTAAACAAATTTGTCTGAGCAATTGGCTGAACAAGTAGTAGGACTGAGTGGACATGTAAGCTCTAAAGTTGTACATTGTTTTATTTTTGAATGCAGTTTTTTGGGTACATAATTCTACATTTGTAAGTTCAACTTTCATGAGAAAGAGATTGCACTCCAGTACTTGTATTGGGTGAATTGAAAAATACTATTGTTTTTGTTTTTTTACAGTACAAATATTTGTAATAAAAAATAAATATAGTGAGCAATGTACAAATTGTATTGTGTAGAATATGACATTTGTATTGTGTATGAAAATGTAGAAAACATCCACAAATATTCAAATAAATGGTATCCTGTTATTGTATGACTAAGTTTTTTAATTGCTTGACAACCCTAATTTAAGTTTTTTTCAGAAAGCTAGCTGGCTGCACTGGATGCAGTATTCCCATATCTGTCTCACCAAGGCCACTTAAAGAGGTAAAATCACCTCACTACTCCCTTTTTTTAAACAGACCTGGATTATATTAGACCTCTCAGCTGTAGCATCACAATGGGAGTTCACGAGCTGCTTCTTTTCATCTAAGACTTGTAAATCCTCTTCAGCCAATGCTCTCCGGGATCCAGTCCCCCATTCGGTAGGTATGGCCTGCATTCCTTGTTCTGAAATGGCTGTTCCTTGCATTTGGCTGTAGTAAAATCAATGTTGTTTGAAGGGGCCCAGCTTATGTCCCATATCCTCTAACAGTGACTTGCTTTCTTCCTTTGAAGCTAGTTGCAACCCTGCAGAGGCTCTCACTTTTGGATGATGGTGTCCAAACTGTGCTAAAGCCTCTTACAGGTAAAGTGTTCCTTGCTCCCCCCTCCCTGCAACAAGACAGTGGATCTCTTAACTGGGCTGCATGCGGCATAGTCTACCCCAGTACAAGGGGCGTTTGTCACAAGCCGCTATCCCTTTGTGTGAGAGCTACCACTAGAGGGTTGCATGCATCATAGCTTCTGTAGGCTGATTTCATTGTGAACTGCAGGGACTCCTTGGGTGCTCCCACTTCTTCCCCTACCAGCTCTGTGTCACCCTCTCATACCCCTGCACTTTAGCAACTCCCTAAAGCCCCACTTTTGGCAGGGGATGTGTGTACCCCATATCAGAGTCCCCCATATCCCTTCCAGCCTGGGGTCCTTAATTCTTTCCTCATGGCAGGGGTTGTGTGCACATGCTCCTCCCCGCCCCAATTGCATTCAGAAGTTGTGCTCTCTCCAAACAGATGCCATGAAGTTGAGTGCAGTGTTGTAGCCATGTTGGTCCTAGGATATTAGAGAGAAGATGGGTGAGGTGATCTCTCTTACTGGACCAGCTTCTGCTGGGGAATGCTTATCTCTTGACTCACCACCTTGCATGTAAGGCCTTGCAAACTGGGCCAAAAATCACTTAGTTGGACTCTTCTGTTGCTTTAGCTATAGGTAAAACTCTAGCCTGTCTCCAGAGTGAGTTCCTCTAGCAATGACCAGCATCACAGGGATCCCTCTTGAGGGGACAGATCTCACATAAACAGGGAAGGAAACTGGCTGTAAAAGCAGCCCTGGCTGGGCAGAGCAGTGCAATCTTGTTCTGGCATCTCAAGTAGATGAGAGAGTATTGTGGTTTCCTCTAATTTGATAAAAGGGAGAGACATTTGCCATGCTCTTCCTCTCTATTCCAACTACATCTACAGAGATCACCACCAAGCGACTGAAGCACTGATCAAAGAGGAGAGCCTGGCTGAAAGGGCAGCCAGCCAGCCTGTGGTGAGACGCATCTAAGTTTGTAAGGACATTGACAGTGTTAAGATCTGTTTAGGATGCATTTTGCTTTTATTTTATTTGACCAAATCTGACTTATGTTTTGACTTATAATTACTTAAAATCTGTCTTTGTAAATAAATCTGTTTGTTTATTCTACTTGAAGCAGTGCATTTGGTTTGAAGCCTGTCAGAGACTCCCCTTGGGAGAACAAGCCTGGTACATATCAATTTCTTTGTTAAATTGAAGCCTCTCAAGCACCCCTGTGAAGAACAGTCATAGGGAGCACTCAGCTAGGCAGAGGAAGTGGGATTTCAGAGCTGGCCCAGCCCCCCACTCCCCTTCACAGATTTTAAAGACAGAAGGGACTCGGTTTATGTCATCTAGTCTGATCTCCGGATAACACAGGCTGGGGCATTTCATCCAAGAACCCTGGAACTGAGCCCACCACTGAGGGTACTGTTATCGAACCTTCATATAAAATAGGAAGATTCCCCCTCTGATGCTCACCAAAAAAATCCCCCATCTACAGCCTAAGCCCCAGTTTTCACCAGGGCTTGCCCCCTTGTGGGCAGGGTATGGCACTGGAGCAAGAGATGGGTATGTGTGTGACATCTTTTATTAGAAAAATGTTCCCTCCAAAAAATGGTGTTTTTTGTGGGAAAATGTCACATTTTGACAGCTTCTTGACAGGCACTGGTTTAGTTTTAAAATTTCCCAATTTTTGTTCCATTTTTAATTGTATTTTCCATTTTGGTTTTTGAAACCTGACAAATCTAGATTTTTTTTTTAATTCTTGTTTTCCTCCCTTCCCCTCTCTATTTTATCCTTTTTCTCCACTGGAAAAAAAAAAGGGGGAAGGGAAAAAGATAAAGAACTTAAACTGGAGGAAGTATGATCTTTCCCTTTTCTACTTTTTTTTTTCTCCACTGAAAAAAAAATGTATATATTTATTTGTAGTATTGTAGCACCTAGGATCCCTAGTCATAGAATATCAAGGTTGGAAGGGACTTCAGGAGATCATCTAGTCCAACCCCCTGCTCAAAGTAGGACCAGTCCCCAGTTTTTGCCCCAGACCCCTAAGTGGCCCCCTCAAGGATTGAACTTGCAATGCTAGGCTTAGTAGGCTAATAGCGCAAACCGCTAAGTCAGGGGTCAGCAACCTTTCTGTAGCGGTGTGCCAAGTCTTCATTTATTCACTCTAATTTAAGGTTTTGTGTGTCTGATAAATTTTAACATTTTTAGGTCATCTCTTTCTATAAGTCTATAATATAGAACAAAACTATTGTTGTATGTAAAGTAAACAAAGATTTGAAAATGTTTAAGAAGCTTCATTTAAAATTAAATTAAAATGCAGAGACCCCCGGACCGGTGTCCAGGATCCTAGCAGTGTGAGTGCCTCTGAAAATCAGCTCGTGTGCCGCATTCGGCACGCCTGCCATAGGTTGCCTATCCCTGCACTAAGCTATCTCTCCCACTGCTGTGCCAGGGGCTGTACAAACACTACAAAAAGACACTTCCTGACCCAAAGCACCACATTCCTGTGATGCTGGCAAACCAGGTGCCAGCTCATTCCAAGGCCCCTAAGCACCAAATGCACAGCTGGAAACCAGTCTGGCTTATCTGTGTTAGTATTGTTAAATAGGTATTAGGTTTATAGAGGTGTGTTTAGCGTTTGGATTGTATGAAGTGCTTGTAAGTTGCTGCCTGCACTAATTTCACTTATCTGTATCCCATGTTGTAAGGTAATATGTAAGTATTTGCTCTGTAACTATGAAAGTATTTGCTATGAAACTGGAAACCCTCAGTCAGGAGAGAAGATTACCAAGCGTGAGATACTAGTTTACCACAAGAGGTGTCATCTCCTGTCCAACAGCCATCAGACAAGCCATTGTGGAACAGCTGTGGACAAAACTTTGTTGATTGTTCCTCTTACACTCACGAAGAGGAGATATGCACAAACACTTGTCAATTAGTTTGAACTCTGGGGAAAGGGAATAAAAATGCCTGACCAGAAGGAACTTTATCTCTATGCTGTTTGAACTTGGAGAGGCAAAGACTTCTAAACATAAGCAAGAGATTCCCAGCTGTTTGGCTTCAGTTAGCCCTAAAGGATACACAGAAGCTTCTATAATATGCAGGCTCTGTGACCTTTAGAACCTAAGACTGTAACTCATGTATGTTTACCTGCTTTAAGCCTGAAAATAACTCTCCTTTCTTTTTCTTAACTAATAAATCTTTAGCACATTTTTGTATAGGATTGGCTACAAGCATTCTTTGATAAAGACTTGGAAATGCAGTTGACCTGGGGTAAGTGACTGGTCTTTTGGGACTGGGAGTAACCTGAATATTATTGTGATATTTTGGGTGTGAGGACCCATCTATGGCAAAGGCAAGTTTGCCTGGATGACAAGTTAGATCTGAGTCCCCCAGGGGACTGTCACGTTAAGACTGTTATAGCGGCTGAGGAGTTCACATGGGATACTTGGTTGGTGAAATCTCAGTCTAGAACACACAACCAGTCTGGGTTTGTGCCCTGCTTCTTCACAGTCTGCCCAAGATCGGAAGAGAGACAAGGTGGGTGAGGTAAGATCTTTTATTGAACCAACTTCTCTTGATAAGAGAAAGTTATTACCCCGCCTGTGAGCCACTCCAGACAGCTTGACAAATCTAATCATAGAAATGTAGGACTGGAAAGGACCTCAAGAGGTCATCTAGTCCTTCCCCCATGCAGAGGCAGGATTAAATACACCTAAATCATCCCTGAGAGGTGATTGTCTAGCTTGTTTTTAAAACCCTCCAATGATCATTTCCCTAGGTAACCTGTTTCAGTGCTTAACTAGCCTTATGGTCAGAGTTTTTTCCAACCTCAGTTTCCCCTATTGCAACCTAAGCTCATTACATCTTGTCTTGCCCTTGGGGGACATGGAGAACCATTGATCACCATCCTTTTTAACAAGCTTTTACATATCTGAAGACGTATCATGTGCCACCTCAGTGTTCTCTTTGCCTTTGTTTCATACCTTTCCTCCAAGGATCTGAACATTCTTCAGACTCTAGTGAATGGCCTACCGTTCTCCCCGAGTGGTACAGGAGACTTAATGTCCCATTTGACAGAAGGGGAGACATACAGAGAGTGCAGGTGTGTTTTTAACACAAAGACCGCGTGAGACAGTAGTCATACTGAGCTGCCTGGGACTGTGCTGTAATCATTGGACAAACACTCCCACCATGTGGCGGAAAGAAAAGCCACTGATGATGTATTAAATTTGAGCAGAGTCCTGGTTCCATATTTAAACATGATTCTTCTTGAAAGTCTTAGCACTTACTTATCATTTGCATTTTGAAATTACTGGAGCAGCAGGTTTCATGGAGTGAGATTGAATATTTTGAAACCCAGTGATGCAAAATGAGGAAGATTACCATGCATAGGGCAGTGGGCCCCTGTAATTTTATTTTGACGCAGAATTGTCAGGTTTCTTTTCTCCAGCTTTAGGTTTTATTGAATTGCAATATGTATCAGAGTCTAAATGCAGATCAGCAGAGAGCAAATCTCTTTATGTCAAGGCCAGTTCTTTATTCAGAGTATTTGTCTAGCTCTTGAGGTGTGATGCATTTGGAAGGTCAGATCAAGGTCAGAAACCAGCCAGGATAACCAATTTCACTTGTGTTAGGCTGGCAAATGCAAAACAAATGCATGATTAGCTGCTTTAAACTGGCAATTTTTTTTAAAGTTCTACCAATATTTGTTTCATTGTTTCCTTGTCCTCCACTGTAAGCATCCATCTGGTGTCTTGTCCTTAGATTGGAAGTTTTTTAGGGCAAGGAATGTCTTTCTGTTCTGGCTTTGTACAGGGGCTAGCACAGTTGGGTCCTGCTGTGATGAAATGGGACTGTTCTTAATGTTTCCTCTGAATACCATGTGGGTGCCTCAGTTTCCCCTATGCATTTCTTAAGTCTCCAGCATGCATAAATGGCTGACACTCTGTCTCCTGGCAACAAATGGCCTGGGCCCTTCCCCTCTGCAAGGGGATGCTAAAGGTTTGGGAGAACAAAGAGGTCAGGTGATCTCCTGGCCTGGGAAACAAACTCAGCAGAGAAGGAGGGGCTGGAGGGGGTTTCAGTTTGGAGCTGGCTGGGGACGAGAAGAGAGGGCAGACGGGGTTGTCTGGCTCGCTGGGCCTCAGAATGGACTCGGCTGAGGGTCCCGTTCTCAGTACCTACAAGCTCTGTTTTGGACCATGTTCCTGTCATCTAATAAACCTCTGTTTTACTGGCTGGCTGAGAGTCACGTCTGACTGCAAAGTGAGTGTGTGTGCAGGACCCTCTGGCTTCCTCAGGATCCCGCCTGGGTGGACTCGCTGTGGAAAGCTCATGGAGAGGCATATGCTGAATGCTCCCAGGAGAGACCCAGGAGGTGAAGCCGTGTGAGCTTCTTGCCCTGAAAGGAGTCTGCTCCAAGGGAGAGGAGGCTCCACAAAGTCCTGTCTGGCTTGGTAGGGAGCAGTTCCAGAGCATCGCCCGGTGACTCCGTGATACCTGCTTCCAGCCTAACCCTCCTGGGCACTAGTGCAATAGACCTAAATACTAATATGAGTGATTGTATTGCTGTAGTACTTAGGAGCTCCAGTCTTGGATCAGGAGCCCATAGTGCTAGGCGCTGTACAAACACAGAACACAAAGATGGCCCCTATCCCAGAGAGCTTCCAGTCTGGGAAGTTGGCAGTCCTAGGTCCTAAGCATTTTGGCAGGTGTTAATGGCCACTATGTGGACTAAATTCACCTGGCCCCTGTGCATATGAGGCACCTTATGGATAGGGTTCACCTGGCAGCTGTCTAGTATAAGCAGATACAAATAGTAGGAAAGCTTCTTATTTGTATTGTGATAGCAAGGAGGAGTCTCAGTCATAGATTTTAAGGTCCAAGGGACCATTGTGACCATTTCGTCTGACCTCCTAGCACAGGTCAGAGAGACCCTCACCCAGTGATTCCTGCATCACACCCATCACTTTTAGATCTTTTAGAAAGATACTATTTTAGTCTTGATTTAAAGGCTTCAGGGGATGAAGTATCCACTATGACCCTAGGTGAGTTGTTCCAGTAGTTAATTACTCTCACTATTAAAAAATTGCACCTTATTTCTAGTCTGAATCTCTCTAATTTCAGCTTTCAACCATTGGCTCTCATTCTGCCTTTGTCAGCTCCATTGAAGAACATTCTGCAATTGGAAATCTCCTCCCTGTGTAGGTACTTGAATTCAAGTCACCTTTTAACCTTCCCTTCAATGGTGACCACTTCCTCTCAGCCAGGAGCCCATTGGTTCTCAACCAGGGAGATGTGAACTCCTAGGGGCACACAGAGGTCTTCCAGGGGATACATTAACTCATCTAGATATTTGCCTAGTTTTACAACAGGCTACATAAAAAGCACTAGCAAAGTTAGTACAAACTAAAATTTCATAGAGGCAATGACGTGTTTATACTGCTCTATAGACCGTACACTGAAGTGTAAGTACAATAGTTATATTCCAAATGATTTAGGCTGTCCTTATGCATATAATGTCCTCGAAGAACTCATCCATAAAGCCACTCGACTTTCCTTCAAATCCTTCCTCCAGGCCCCCCCGACAAGGAATTAGCCCTGGCCAAGTAGGGGCCCCAAGGGGAAGAGCCAAGACACGCTTGACTCTATATTTTATCCCTCTCACTCCACCCTTGGTCTTTTCCACAGAATGTAAACTCTTTGGGGCAGGGACCCTCGTCTCTATACGTGCAGGCAGTGCTCAGCACAGCAAGGGTGCTAACAGAGTGCAAATCACACACCACGCAGCAACACTGAACCACTTTTCCAGGGTTTTTGTCCTTTGCTGCCAGTCCAATGGGTCTGTGGCCACTTCATCCATTGTGATCTTCAGCTTGTTCCATGCTAAGAGGGAATCCTGCCCCAACTACCTGCGCTTTGTGTTGGAAGCCATCCAGCTGCCTGTGCTGTACATGAATTTGGTGCTCTAAACCCGAAGCCCCAGTGGACATACAAGAAAGGGGGCTGAACGTGGCAGACCCACTAGCTAAAACCCAGCATTGGGGTGAAAAATTATGGCTAAAGCTTTCAAAGTATCTAATGTCCAGTATCTAAAGCCAGATCTAGGCACCTTGAGAAGCAGCTTGATTATTTGGAGACACTGGATTCCTGCTGATTTTAGCAACTCTGAAAAATCAGCCCACTTATTTAGGTGCCTAAATAGGGATGTAGGTACCAAACTTGAAAGCACCCAAATGGGAACAGATTGGTCCAAATACCCATCCCTTGGTCAAATTCTAATGAACGGCAATGACCTTCAAAATGCTGGACCTCTCTGGCTTCAGCTGGGGCTGATGCAGATGCTCAGCAACCTCTTTGCAATCTGGGTGCTGTGATTGCAGCTGTGGACGATTCCCAAGACATAATCCTGGCTGAGCCAATGTTTCATAGGGGCCAGGCCTGGGCTTTTCTTTATCTTATTAAATGTAACTAAATAATTATTTAATTTAAATTTAATTAGGTCCATTAGGTCCATCAATGGCTGTTAGGATGGGCAGGGACGGTGTCCCTAGCCTCTATTTGCCAGAAGCTGGGAATGGGTGACGGGATGGATCACTTGGTGATTACCTGTTCTGTTTATTCCCTCTGGGGCACCTGGAATTGGTCACTGTCCGAAGACAGGATACTGGGCTAGGTGGACCTTTGGTCTGACCCAGTATGGCCGTTCTTATGTTAAAAATTAAGTGAGGAACTCAATGAAAATGAGACACTGCATCTAGCTCAAAGGTGCTTAGCTTGATCATGCCAATACAAGTGTGATCAGAATCAGGTCCAATATTTAAACTTCTACTGAAAGTCAAAGATAACGTCACTCGTGTCTGGGCTGTTGAACACTCATCAGGCTTGTTTGCCGAGTGCACAAAGGAGCAGATTAGTCAGGCACCACCACTTGGAGACAGCCATTACTGACTGTAATGAAGCCTGACATTGGTGTGTTTGTTTAGGAGGCCCTATATCTCCTTCTATAGAAATTCCAATCTGTCTGGGATCTAAACAAATAACATTTATGGGTCAGTGAAGATCAGTATGAACAATTTCACTGCGATTATTGCAGCTTACAGACTGAAGATGGAACGTCGTATTTAGATGCGTCTGATGGAGACATGGGGAAGATGCTCCATGCACAGCCTGCATGGAAGGGGTTGTAATAAGCCAGCAGACAGCTGTTTGGGAACTTTACATTTTCCATGGTAACTCTAAACAAAGCTACAGCAGACACGAGCAGAGCCAGCAGAAAGCAACTAATTTGCATCAAATGAACCATACTGCAGGAATTATTGTCTTCAAAGTGCTTTTGACTCTGAAAAGAGAGACTGTCTAAATTTCATCAAGGGGGCCCATGTCCATCATCTCTCTGAGATGGCATAGTAAATGCGTTGACCATGCAAGCAAACCGAGGTTTTCTTCTACTCACCCTGCAGACTAATGCCAGGATCAAAGAGTTAAGCTGGGCTTTTCTCCACATCCATCATTTCCTGTAATAACTGTTCTGTAGATCAATTTCAATGACATATGCACTTAGTTGGCACAGTAGTAACTGATTAAGATTATGAGCAATCAGAACATAAAAATGGCCATACTGGATCAGACCAATGGTCCGTCTAGCCCAATATCCTGTCTTCTGACAGGGGCTAATACCCGGTGCTTCAGAGGGACTGAACAGAACGGATAATCATCAAGTGATCCATCCCCTGTCACCCATTCCCAGCTTCTGGCAAACAGAGGCTAGGGACACTTCAGAGCATGGTTTTGCATCCCTGCTCATCCTGACTAATAGCCATTCATGAATGTATCCAGTTCTTTTTTTAAACCCTGTTATAGTCTTGGCCCTCACAACATCCCTTAGCAAGGAATTCTACAGGTTGACTGCATTGTGTGAAAAAATACTTCCTTTTGTTGTTTTAAGCCTGCTCTCCATTAATTTCATTTGGTGATCCCTAGTTCTTGTGTTATGAGAAGGTGTAGCAGAGTGATTCCCACTCCTGCCCTGTGAGGCTTGAAACAGCACAGGAGAGGGCTGTGGCAGGGGCAAGAAGCCTGGGCTGATTGGAGGAAAGTAGGCTCAGCTGGGGCCATGCCCCAATCAGGCCCAGCTGGCCCCTATAAAAGGCTGTGAGCCAGCAGCCCAGGCAGTCTTCCTCTGCCTGTAGAGGGAGAAGAGCCTGTCTGCAAGGTGTCAAGAAGGGAACCTAGAGTGGAGCAGGGCTGGGGAAAGGCCCTGGGAGCTCCAGCCTAGGAAAACCCCAGGCTGAAGCCTGGTAAGGCCCCTCAGGTATTGGGTTGCAGGAGGCAGCCCATGGGTAGGCAGAGGCAGCAGGTCTGAACCTTCTTTGCCTATGATGAGTGGCTTACACTGCAGTCTGCCCCAGTGAGTGGGGGCTAGATGGGGACTGGCAGTAGCCAAACACTGAGGCAAAGTGGGGATAGTGGGTGGGGGTTCCCCTGGGAGGGGGAGACCCTGAGGCAGTGAGGGGTTACTGCCAGGGGGCAGCACCCCAGGTAAAAGGGGCACTGGGGTCCTGGGAGGGCCACAGGTAAGGTTGATCACTGGCCTGCAGAGGGCACTCTGGAGCTGGAATGAGCTAATTCCCAGAAGTCACCAGCAGGAGGTTCTGTGATGGTGAGTCCAGGGACTTAAATAACACTTCCTTATTTATTTTCTTCACATCAGTCATGATTTTATAGACCTCTATCATATTCCCCCTGAGTCATCTCTTTTCCAAGCTGAAAAGTCCCAGTCTTATTAATCTCTCCTTATATGGAAGTCGTTCCATACCCCTAATCTTTTTGTTTCCCTTTTTTGTACCTTTTCCATTTCCAATGTATCTTTTTTGAGATGAGGCAAATCCAGCTGCATACAGTATTCAAGATATGGATGTACTATGGTTTTATATAGAGGCAATATGATATTAATTCTGTTAATGTTGCATTTGATTAGTCACTTAATACAGTGCCTAGCGCAACAGATCCTTGTCCATGACTAGGGCTCCTGGGCGCTATGCTAAGACAAATAATAACAATGATGATGCAGAATAGACCCAAGCTCTTCCTCCTGTACCTGAGCTGGCTCTGCAGAGTTAAGAGGATCAAAATGCAACAAATCCTTCCCCTTCTCATGTCACAGCTCTGATTCCAATACACACAGAGAGCAGGCCAGCTAAGGAGAGGCCATTTTTAGACAGTCATGTTTCAGAGCAAAAGCACATCATAGTACTGAAGTGACATCTTCCAGAGGCCCCAGCATGTGCTGGGCAGCCTAGTCTAAGCAGGGCAGCCCATAGCTCACGAGGATGCAGCCCTCCCTACTTGACCACGCTCCCAGCATACATAGGGATGCCAGACATCCGGTTTTTGACCGGAACACTAGGTCAAAAAAGGACCCTGGCAGCTACACTCAGTACCGCCAGCCAGGCTGTTAAAAGTCCAGTTGGCAGTGCTGCAGGTCTAAAGCAGGCTAGTCCCAAATGTCGCAGTGCAGTGCCAGGACCAGCAGGTCCAGCTCCTAGGCAGGGGGGCCATGGGGCTCTGTGTGTTTCCCCCACCCCAAGTACCAGCTCCACCCTCCAATTGGTCGGGAACCATGGCCAATGGAGCTGGCGGGGCAGTGCCTGCATGTGAGAGCAGTGCACAGAGTCCTTGGCACCCCTTCTGCTGGCTACTTCTCGGGTGCAGCGCAGAGCCAGGACAGGCAGGCAGGCAGCCTGCCTTAGCCCTGCTGTGCCACTGACTGGGAGCCACCCAAGGTAAACCTGTGCCTCAACCCCAGCCCTGAGCACTGCCCACAAACTCAGAGCCCCCTCCTGCACCCCAACCTTCTCATCCCTGGCCCCGCCCCAGAGCCTGCGCTGCCAGCTGGAGCCCTCGTGCTCTCTGCAGCCCAACCCTTTGCCTCAAGATGCAGCCCCATCCCGCCTACTTGTTGGTGTCACTAAGCATAACCCTAAGTAACTGGGGAGGGCGGAAGGCCACAAGGGTATGGAGCCTTCCTGGTTTTAGGCCTCAGCAGACAAGAGTCCCTCCATGTTTGAACTTTAATCGACCTAATATAACTTTAATCGACCTAAGATAACTTGCAGAAGGAAAACTTACTAATGAGCTGCCGCGGCCAAGATTACTTAATGCACCTGCGCTTACGTAACTGTTGCAGGGGGAGGAAGTGTTGGGGGGGGGGAGAAAGAAGAGAGAGAGAAAAAAACTTATAAAAAGGGAAAAGCCGCTTGTGTAGGGGTGCTTGATTTGAGGCATCAGACTCCCTGCACCGCTTTGAGATCTCAAATAAACTTTGCTTGCTTCTCTGCCCTGGTGTGTGTTCATTGGTGCTACGCACTCTGGGCAACAAACCACTGTTGCTTTCCTCGGGCACCCTCTGTGCCTGCAACAGTTTTGGAGTCCCTGGGTGGGCTCGAGGCTAAAATCAACCTTGCCCGGACCCCTCTGGGCGGCCAACGGATCGCGGCGACGACCGACGCCCAGTGCTCACCAGTGACTTCACCGGGGGCCTCAGCGGAGACGCAGTGTGAGCAACCCCGGAAGGCACAATGGTGCAACGCGCTCGAATAGCGGAGAAGCAGTTGCGGGCGATGGTGTGGAACCGGTCCCTTGGATAAGGTAGGAACAGCCCAGTTGTCTGGACTTTGTCTGTTAGGACCTGGGGACACCCAGTGTCTTCCTGTAGCATGGGGCAGGGACAGAGTAAAGTGGGGAGGGCATGGTGTACCCACCCTAGAATGCATTCTAGAAAACTGAAAGGTGTTTGGATTGGATCCGATGACCAAAAGTAGGTTACAAAGGTTCTGTACAGTAGACTGGCCTCAATATCAACTAGAGGACCAGAAAAAGTGGCCACCGGAAGGATCACTTAATTATAACATGATCCTTCAATTACTCCTGTTTTGTCAGCGAATGGGTAGCTTCTGAAGCTGTTTGTATGGAGAGCTCTTGTAAAAATCCCCCACCGTAGCTCCTGTTCTTCCCCTGTCTGGCGGAGTGCAAGGATTCAAAAGCAGGTTAGGGATAGTGGAGGGAGAAAGGAGGGACCTGTCTAGAAAGGAGACCCTATGTCCTAGTGCACTGTCTCCCTGTTGTAGCTAAAAAGCAAGATCAGATGCAGAATGGTACTGGGGGCCAGTGAATGACCGGAAGACGCCCAGAGTACCCTGTGAAGCAAAAACTCATGACCAGGACTACTCTAACGCAAGCCCGGTAACTAGTGGATCTTTAGGAGGTCTGACCCATGGTGGGCTGACTCGTCCTGGAATCGTCCGGTGAGGAAGCTACCTGGGTCTAGGAGTGTGTGTATCCATCTTCCCTCCCCCTTTCCTTTCCGTGTGAGCTGCTGACAGTCTGATCATCTCACTGGATGCAATCAGAGTAAGCGGCGCCGTCTCCCAGAGACTAGCCGACATTCTTTGCTGAAGGGAGGTGTAGGAGGGTCGTGACGTCCTTGTTAGCCTCTCCTGTGTGAGTACCCTATAGGGAGAGATCCTTAGTTTATAAGCCGCTAGCGCGGACAGGGCACCTCCCTGTGTGTGTAAGTGGAAAATGGGTGGGGGGACAGTCTAAACATTCCACCTCACCCTCTAAGGATCCCCCAGCATATTACATGTACGTACATTATGCTTCATCAACCTGCCGGTATTTAGAGAATTGGAATATTTACACGCGTGGAAATCCATCTAAACAATGCCCACTAGAAGGTACTTCAATCTAGATAAGATCATACATCTAAGAGCAGCACAGCCTGGACACAGCGTGAAATTTGTCTATTGAGGAAAGGAACGGGTTAATTTGAAATTCAGCTTGGCCCAGGGATCAAGAGAAAGTTGCTCTGTGTTCACGGTCAAGAATCAACGCAGACTATGCTAAGTACAAAGAAAAACTGCTTTTGGCTCCAGCTGGCTGTGAAAAAAGGAAAATTGACAGAGACGAACCAAAGGCAATATAAGTTACAGAAGTGAGATTACATTTGCAAAGCTTAACTGTCCAGTAAGATCCAACGGTGTGCCTTTGTGACCCCGGAGCCGGTGTGGCTTGGTGACACCAAAGAAGCCACAGGCAGCCGACCTGGACTGGAATCTCTGAAAGAGACGCCACAGGAGATCCAGGGTGTAAGAGAACAGACCTCCCAAGAGTGGAAGCATATTGGAAATTCTGAACAAGCTGTATATAGGATAATCTCCTGTTCACCTCTCCCCCTTCTCTGAACATTATACACAGAAGTGGCCAGTCTGGACATATGTGTGTGAGTATGAAAGGGGCTTTGGGTTTGGGGCATAAATGTTTTCCTGAGTGATGTGGGAGCGTTCCCGACACTCTCCGTTGTTGTTTTATTATTTTATTAATGGAGCTTTAAAATTCAGTTATATGGTGTGTTTTCTTTATCTTCCCCCGACGATCCTGTAGTGTCAGCCTGATCACCTGACACGAGGGACAGATTGGTAACAGAAATTTGTCACAGTTTGGTGAGCAATTAAGAATGGGGGAGCCCTGCAGAAATTACACCATCTATTTGTTTTACCCTTGTTATTTTATGTTTGCTTTGCTTGGTACTGTTGGTGTTATATGTTGAGAACTGCATGAGTAAAAGTGAGTCCTAATAGGATAAGGAAACGCTATCTGGTTCTGGTTCTGGTTCTGTTCTGTTTAACCGGTTACTATTGTTTTTCTGCTCTGTTCATTTGGGCGTTAGGAGTGTGGGCGGAACTGAACCTCTCGTTCGTAATTCCTCGGAGTGGAAGCCATGCGTGCGAGGAAGCTCTGAGGTCGAATTGAGATCCTTCTGTCCTGTCCCCTGTAGCGGTCAGTGCATAGAACTTGGAAAACCTGGCTTAGACTGTAAGTTCCTCTGCTCTGTGTAATTCTCTTTTCTGTTTAAGTGTCAGCAGACAGATGGATGGGTCTCTGAGTAAACCCTCTAAAGGGGGTTGGATTGTATGTTCAGTAAATGGCCTTTGCCCAATAGGCCATATGTTTTTGTCTAGGTGACAAGCCTCACGATGGACTCGGGTAGTCTTGTGAGTTAGAATGTTTAAGGGAAGAGACCAGGAGGGGTGGGGGCTAGATGAGAAGCCCACCCTCCTAGCTAAACTGGTAGTGGAACAAGTTGGTGCCCATGGAAGGGACGGTTCAGTAAGAAAAGCAGGATCGGGCGCAGGCGGGCAGGCAACAGACAGAGAGATTGGAAAACAGATTGGAAAACTTTAAGAATGTAGTGGAAGGAAGGAGTCAGTAAGTGTAAGCATGGGGATTTCAAATACCCAGGACTTACTTGGAATGGTGAGTTAAGTTGATAAAAGTGGCTGTTGGGAGACAAGCAGGTGATTTAAGGGAGAGTGAGAAGTTAACTCTGTAGTTGCTGGAGGGAACAGCAGTTGAACTTTGTAAAAATGCTAAAGAAGGAAGTTCTTGGTGTCTGTGAAATGTTTGTAAACAAATTCAGGCAAAGAAATTATTGGATTGCAATCATTTGGTTTGGCTATGAACATTTCAGTTAAATTAGCTGAAGAATGTATACAGTGTTATGTAATTGAAAACCTGGGCTGCCTATGAAACAACTACAAGAAAATATGGGGTAATTCCTCTGTTTTACCTGAATTCAACAAGGGTATTTGTATATTTTAAGCGATAATTGTCTGCCCAGAAGGGGTATGTCATAAACAGATAGCTAAGGGTTAATGTCTCTTTCACCTGAAAAAAAAGTAACCTGAAGCACCTGACCAGAGGACCAATCAGGAAACCGGATTTTTTCAACTCTGGGTGGTGGAAAGTTTGTGTCTGGGTTCTTTGTCTTCTGTCTGCCTCTCTCTCAGCTATGAGAAGGATTTCTATTTCCTGCTTTCTAATCTTCTGTTTCCAAGTTGTGAGTACAAAGTTGGTTTTTTCTTTTGTATTTACATGTCTATAGTTGCTGGAGTGCTTTAAATTGTGTTCTTTTTGAATAAAGCTGTTTATTCATATTTCTTTTAAGCAATTGACCCTGTATTTGTCACCTTAATACAAAGAGATCATTTGTTTGTATTTTTCTTTCTTTTTTATATAAAACTTTCTTTTAAGACCTGTTGGAGTTTTTCTTTAGTGAGGAACTCCAGGGAATTGGGTCTGCAGCTCACCAGGGAATTGGTGAGAGGAAGAAGTCAGAGGGAGATCTGTGTGTGTTAGATTTACTAGTCTGACTTTGCATTCCCTCTGGGTGAAGAGGGAAGTAATTCTGTTTTCCAGGACTGGGAACGGGGGGGGGTGGAGTCCCTCTGCTTAGATTCACGGAGGTTGCTTCTGTGTATCTCTCCAGGAGCACTTGGAGGGGGGAAGGGAAAAAGGATTATTTCCCTTTGTGGTGAGACTCAAGGGATTTGGGTCTTGGGGTCCCCAGGGAAGGTTATTGGGGGGACCAGAGTGCCCCAAAACCCTCTAATTTTTTGGGTGGTGGCAGCAGTACCAGGTCCAAGCTGGTAACTAAGCTTGGAGGTTTTCATGCTAACCCCCATATTTTGGATGCTAAGGTCCAAATCTGGGACTAGGTTTTGACATGAGTGACAGCGTAGTGGGAAAGATAGAATCCAGAAGCCAGTAGGAATATTATATTTTTCTTTTCTCTGCTAGGGGCTTTTTAGCAGAGAGGGTTTGGTTTTCAAAGGAACCAGAGAGATTTTTTTTCTGCTCTCTCTGGCAGTTTTTGGCTTGCATATTAAGCAAGGAACCATTAAGCTGTGACAAACAGGTCTTTTGTGACAATAGCACTCCCATTAGGTGGCAAGTACCAGCACTATATACATGCAAATAAAGTGGTTTTTCTGGTTTACTTTACATTGAACATTAGCTAGAGAAAGAAAGGGAAAAAGGCACTGTTGCTAGGCAAACCCCAGGAGCCAACAGAGCCTGCAGTTCAAACAATAAACACCGGAGGGCACCCCAACACAAGAAAACAGGAACCATGACTTCTAAGGCAAAAATGCTGGCCGAAGAACAAATCAAAGACGCCGAGCACAGGCGAGAGATGGAAAAAAACAAACAGGAACTGGAAAAAGGACAAAAAGAGGTGGAGCTGAAAGAAAAGGAGGAAAGCATCAAACTGGCAGCCTACAAAAGAGAACAGGCAGCCAAAGAGGCAGCACACAAAAGAAAACTAGAAGAAGAAGAGGTGGCCCACAGAAGGAAACAAGAAGAAGAAGAGGTGGCACACCGAAGGAAACAAGAAGAAGAAGACATGGACCACCGCCGAGAAATGGAAAAACAACAAAAAGAAAGTGAAGAGAAGGAAAAACAGAGAAAACATGAACTGGACTTAGCGCAAGCTGGGCTGCATGCGCCAGCCAATCCTAACAACCCTTCGCCAATTATGGTTCCACATCACAGGAAATTTCCCACCTACAAGGCAGGTGATGACACCGAGGCCTTCTTGGAAAATTTTGAAAGAGCCTGTCTTGGGTACAGCATCCCTGAAGACTAGTACATGGTAGAATTGAGGCCACAACTCAGTGGACCTTTAGCAGAGGTGGCAGCTGAAATGCCTAAGCAGCAAATGAATGACTATAAACTTTTTCAAACCAAGGCCAGATACAGAATGGGGATAACCCCGGATCATGCCCGTCGGCGTTTCAGAACCCAAAAGTGGAAACCAGAGGTGTCATTTCCCAAACACGCCTACTATGTTGGGAAAAATTATGAGGCCTGGATATCAGGACACAATGTTAAAACCTTGGAAGAACTGCACCTCCTCATACAAATGGAGCAGTTCTTGGATGGTGTTCCTGAGGACATCACACGGTACATACAAGATGGAAAACCCAAAAATCTCGCTGAGGCGGGGGAGATTGGAGCCAAATGGATGGAAGTGGCAGAAAGCAAGAAAGCTACGGTCAAGGGGAACGAATACCCCAGGGGGCACACCGACCATAAACCCTACAACCGAGGACAGCCAAAGACCCCACATACAACCCAAGTAAAGCCACAGACGCCCTATTCTCCCACCTCACCAGTCTCCAGTAACTCACCTCGGCCCAGTGACCCATCAGATGGGAGATGCTTTAAGTGTAATGAACTGGGACATATCAAGGCCAACTGTCCAAAGAACGCCATCCGAGTGCAGTTCATTATACCACCATCACACCAAAGCTCCCCAGGCCCAGACGCCTCTCAAATACCCTTGGAGCGAAGGGAAAATTTGAGAGTGGGCGGAAAGAAGGTTACTGCGTGAAGAGACACGGGGGCACAAGTGTCAGCTATCCACCAATCCTTTGTAGACCCCAAATTCATCAACCCAAAGGCCAAAGTGACAATTTACCCCCTCATGTCACAAGCTGTAGACTTGCCTACAGCTGAACTGCCTGTCCAGTACAAAGGCTGGTCAGGAATGTGGATTTTTGCAGTCTATGACAATTATCCTATCCCCATGCTACTGGGGGAAGACTTGGCCAACCAGGTGAAGCGGGCCAAGCGAGTGGGAATGGTTACACGTAGCCAAACCAGGCAAGCTTCCAGACCTATTCCTGTTCCTGAGTCGTCCACAGACGCCCCGTCTGTGTTACCAGAGACCCAGACAGAGGTAGTGGACCCGGATTCCATGCCAACCACTGAAGCAGCCACAGCACCTCCAGTCTCAGGCCCAGAACTGGAACAGCAACCAGCACCAGCAAGTGCAACCCCATCTTCAAACTCAACGCCAGAGGGCGCCAGCCAGCCAGAACTGGCAGAAACAACAGACAGCCATACCCAAAAGGCTCAGCCAGAGCCTGAAATACCCTCAGGTGCACCAGCGGAGAGCGGTTCACCAGCAACGGAAACCACCCCATCACCTACATCGCTTCCAGAGGGACCAAGCCCAAGTCCACAGTCTGAGGAAGAACTGGTGACCCCAGCCTCAAGGGAACAGTTCCAGACTGAGCAGGAAGCAGATGACAGCCTTCAGAAAGCTTGGGCGGCAGCACGAAGCACCCCACCGCCTTTCAGCTCTTCTAATCGATCCCGGTTTGTTATAAACCAAGGACTTTTATACAAGGAGATTCTTTCTGGTGGACACCGGGAAGAATGGCAGCCGCAAAAACAGTTGGTGGTTCCAACTAAGTATGGGGGAAGCTCTTAAGCTTAGCCCATGATCATCCCAGTGGCCATGCTGGGGTGAACAGAACCAAGGACCGGTTGGGGAAGTCCTTCCACTGGGAGGGGATAAGCAAGGACGTTGCCAAGTATGTTCGGTCTTGTGAGGTATGCCAAAGAGTGGGAAAACCCCAAGACCAGGTCAAGGCCCCTCTCCAGCCACTCCCCATAATTTAGGTCCCATTTCAGCGAGTAGCTGTGTATATTCTGGGTCCTTTCCCAAAAAAGACATCCAGAGGAAAGCAATACGTACTGACTTTAGTGGACTTTGCTACCCGATGGCCGGAAGCAGTAGCTCTAGGCAACACCAGGGCTAACACTGTGTGCCTGGCCCTAACAGACATCTTTGCCAGGGTAGGTTGGCCCTCCGACATCCTTACAGATTCAGGATCTAATTTCCTGGCGGGGACCATGGAAAAATTGTGGGAAACTCATGGGGTGAATCACTTGGTTGCCACCCCGTACCACCATCAAACCAATGGCCTGGTGGAAAGGTTTAATGTAACTTTGGGGGCCATGATACATAAATTCATCAACGAATACTCCAATAATTGGGACCTAGTGTTGCAGCAGTTGCTGTTTGCCTACAGGGCTGTACCACATCCCAGTTTAGGGTTTGCACCGTTTAAACTTGTGTATGGTCACGAGGTTAAGGGGCCATTACAGTTGGTGAAGCAGCAATGGGAGGGGTTTACGCCTTCTCCAGGAATTAACATTCTGGACTTTGTAAGCAACCTACAAAGCACCCTCCGACACTCTTTAGCCCTTGCCAGAGAAAACCTAAAGGATGCTCAGGAAGAGCAAAAGGCCTGGTATGACAGACATGCTAGAGAACGTTCCTTCAAGGTAGGAGACCAGGTTATGGTCTTGAAGGTGCAACAGGCCCATAAGATGGAAGCATCATGGGAAGGGCCATTCACGGTCCAAGAGCACCTGGGAACTGTAAACTACCTCATAGCATTTCCCAATTCCTCACTAAAACCTAGAGTTTACCATGTTAATTCTCTCAAGCCTTTCTATTCCAGAGAGTTACAGGTTTGTCAGTTTACAGTCCAGGGAGATAATGCTGAGTGGCCTGATGGTGTCTACTACGACAGGAAAAACGACGGTGGCGTGGAAGAGGTGAACCTCTCAACCACCCTGGAACATCTGCAGCGGCAACATATCAAGGAGCTGTGCACTAGCTTCGCCCCATTGTTCTCAGCCACCCTAGGATGGACTGAACGGGAATACCACTCCATTAACACAGGTAATGTTCACCCCATTAGAACCCCACCCTACCGGGTGTCTCCTCATGCCCAAGCTGCTATAGAACGGAAGATCCAGAACATGCTACAGATGGGTATAATCCGCTCATCTACCAGTGCATGGGCATCTCCAGTGGTTCTGGTACCCAAACCAGATGGGGAAATTCGCTTTTGCGTGGACTACCGTAAGCTAAATGCGGTAACTCGTCCTGACAACTATCCAATGCCACTCACCGATGAGCTATTGGAGAAGTTGGGACGTGCCCAGTTCATCTCTACAATAGACTTAACCAAGGGGTACTGGCAAGTACCGCTAGATGAACCTGCCAAGGAGAGGTCAGCATTCGTCACCCATGCGGGGGTGTATGAATTTAATGTCCTTCCTTTCGGCCTTCGAAATGCACTCGCCACCTTCCAGAGGCTGGTAGATGGTCTACTAGCAGGACTGGGAGATTATGCAGTTGCCTACCTTGAGGATGTGGCCATTTTTTCAGACTCCTGGCCCGAACACCTACTACACCTGAAAAAGGTCTTTGAGCGCCTCAGGCAGGCCGAACTAACTGTTAAGGCCAAAAAGTGTCAAATAGGCCAAAACAGAGTGACTTACCTGGGGCACCAGGTGGGTCGAGGAACCATAAACCCCCTACAGGCCAAGGTGGATGCTATCCAAAAGTGGCCTGTCCCACGGTCCAGGAAGCAGGTCCAATCCTTCTTAGGCTTGGCCAGATACTACAGGCGATTTGTACCACACTACAGCCAAATCGCTGCCCCACTGACCGACCTGACCAAAAAGATCCAGCCAAATGCAGTTAAGTGGACTGATGAGTGTCAAAAGGCCTTTACCCAACTTAAGGCAATGCTCATGTCTGACCCTGTGCTCGGGGCCCCGGATTTTGACAAGCCATTTCTGGTAACCACGGATGCATCTGAGCGTGGTATAGGAGCAGTTCTCATGCAGGAAGCAACGGATCACAATTTCCATCCTGTCGTGTTTCTCAGCAAGAAACTGTCTGAGAAGGAAAGTCACTGGTCAGTCAGTGAAAAGGAATGCTATGCCATTGTGTATGCCCTGGAAAAGCTACGCCCATATGTTTGGGGACGGCGGTTCCAACTACAAACTGACCATGCTGCACGAAAGTGGCTTCATACTGCCAAGAGGAACAACAAGAAACTTCTTCGTTGGAGTTTAGCTCTCCAAGATTTTGATTTTTAAATTCAGCACATCACAGGAGTTTCTAACAAAGTAGTGGATGCACTCTCCCGCGAGAGTTTCCCAGAATCTAGTAGTTAAAAAGTGTTCTTAAAATGTAGAAGTCTGTTAGTTATATACTTAGTGGCATATGTAAAGGTGCATGTGTTGTAGTAATCTGTTTATTTTAAAGTTCTAGAAGGAAATCGCCGCAAGTGAGTTTTCCCACTGTCTGCAATTTGGGGGGCGTGTCATAAACAGATAGCTAAGGGTTAATGTCTCTTTCACCTGAAAAAAAAGTAACCTGAAGCACCTGACCAGAGGACCAATCAGGAAACCGGATTTTTTCAACTCTGGGTGGAGGAAAGTTTGTGTCTGAGTTCTTTGTCTTCTGTCTGCCTCTCTCTCAGCTATGAGTAGGATTTCTATTTCCTGCTTTCTAATCTTCTGTTTCCAAGTTGTGAGTACAAAGTTGGTTTTTTCTTTTGTATTTACATGTCTATAGTTGCTGGAGTGCTTTAAATTGTGTTCTTTTTGAATAAGGCTGTTTATTCATATTTCTTTTAAGCAATTGACCCTGTATTTGTCACCTTAATACAAAGAGACCATTTGTATGTATTTTTCTTTCTTTTTTATATAAAGCTTTCTTTTAAGACCTGTTGGAGTTTTTCTTTAGTGAGGAACTCCAGGGAATTGGGTCTGCAGCTCACAAGGGAATTGGTGGGAGGAAGAAGTCAGAGGGAGATCTGTGTGTGTTAGATTTACTAGTCTGACTTTGCATTCCCTCTGGGTGAAGAGGGAAGTAATTCTGTTTTCCAGGACTGGGAACGGGGAGGGTGGAGTCCCTCTACTTAGATTCACGGAGGTTGCTTCTGTGTAGCTCTCCAGGAGCACCTGGAGGGGGGAAGGGAAAAAGGATTATTTCCCTTTGTGGTGAGACTCAAGGGATTTGGGTCTTGGGGTCCCCAGGGAAGTTTTTTGGGGGGACCAGAGTGCCCCAAAACCCTCTAATTTTTTGGGTGGTGGCAGCAGTACCAGGTCCAAGCTGGTAACTAAGCTTGGAGGTTTTCATGCTAACCCCCATATTTTGGACGCTAAGGTCCAAATCTGGGACTAAGTTATGACAGGTAGACCTGTTTTTTGTCTTTCAGATAACCAGAGAAAACTGATGCCAGATGAACAGCATTCAGCGTACCATGCATTTGCTGGCACAATAGGAATTATGTCTTGTGTTCTATGTTCTGTCTTGTGGTGTTTGTCCTGTGGCCGGAATTGTTGTGTTTAATATTTTTATAGAATAGTCTAGTTTAAAATCAAACAAAAAGGTTAAATTAAAATGCAGATACTTGTCTTGTTCAACTTGGAATACAAAGTGTTTGGATAAATCAGGAGAATGTGATATACTAAAGTCTAATGCATTTCCTTAAGTAAGAAAAAGAAACTTCATTGGCCAAATTATTAATTGCAAAAATTGTTGTTAAAATTTGCATACCAACAGTCTTTGGAAGCAAAGACATGAAAAGTTAACCCACTCCCCATATTGTACATGGGATCTTTCTGGCTACCTCAGATTTCTAGCCAGAGGGCTGGGGATGGTGGGAAGCTATTGGACTAGAGGTTGAATTAAACGAACTCCGCAAAGTGGGTGTGCTTGTTCTAGCTTGTTGCTCCAAAGCTCTGTAATAAGGTTATTTTAGTAAAAGGGTGTGTGTGGCATATATTGAATAATAAGACTAATGTACTGTATAATGACAATGTTTATGTGTTCATTGTTGGGAAAAAGGACTATAAGTGAAAAGTGGAAGTTTCCTTTGCAGGTTAAAAGAAGCCAAGAAAGGAAAAAGGACAAAGAACAGAATGAGTTAACGGGAAAAAAAATAATTAGCTCGCAAGCTCAGGCTATAGATAAGACACTGACTTCATTCAAGGACACTGCTCACAGTTAAGACTTGGCTAACAACCAGGAAAAGGAGGGCTTGAATTTGCCCATGCAGCAATAAGGTTTGCAAAACACCGCCAGGCACTAATGAAATGTGTTAGGTTTCTTTTCTCATAGGTAAGGAAGCGCTACCCAAAGACCCTAGCAGCCCTGCCACTCCTTGGAACCAGGAAACTGGATTGATGTAAAGATCCAACAACAAAAGACTGCTTTGGCTCCATGCTGAAAAGGCCCTTATTAAGCCCTGCTGACTACCAACTCCGCTGTGAAGTGCCAAAGGTTGACTGCTTGGACCCATGATTCTCACTGCAAAAAGACTTCTCCACCTCGGGAGAATTCTCCTATTGATGTTTAGCCTATTTCTCCTTCTAGCTCTGCTGTGCCTTCTGGACAGTAAGGAAAAAGTACAAGGTGAAGTGCTAGTAACCTCTCCCTTGTCCACTGACAGATCTACTGTGCCTTTGAATTTTTCTAGAAGAATCAAAACCATTACAGGGTGATGTGCTGGTAACCTCTCCCCTGTAGGATGCTGAACCACGACTGTTTTGGGAAAGAAGAAGGAACACTCAGAAATTGCCAAAGTCCAGGAATTCTTGACTAGAAAGGACATTAAGAAGTGACCCTGGGAAGAAACAAAGAATTATACACTGGCGGGAGGACATTTGTGGGACCCATGCTTGGGAATGTGGTATTGATTGGAGCTTGGGGTTTATTCTAGAGGCTGCGCCCTATGTCCTGGAGAGTGACTAATAATGTAACCCCCCACATGCTATTAATGTTGATGCCTTTTGAAAGTTCCTGAGAATAGTTAAATAACAGGTGTATTATAGTACTACACCAAGGAAAGATGGTATTGAATATCTCTGAGGCTGGGAAGGCATTGCAGTCGGATCTAGTATGTGTAGGAATTCAGGATTTCCTGAATGACCAGCTGATGGCCATTCAGAGTGATCTTGAGTACCACACTTGGCCCACTGCCCTTACAGACGCATCAGAAATACCATCTGATCAGTGATCATGGAGACATACGTGGACATTTCCTGGGTGGAAGTGTGGCTTCCCAGGGTGGGGTGTGCGCCCTTATAGGGGATGAATGCTGTACTTATGTCCCAGAAAGCGCACAGGATATTAACAAGCACATCCTGTCAGCCAACCAGGCTTTTGAACAGTGGAAGGCCTAAAAAGGGGAACCCACTATTTCTGATTCCCTCTGGGACTGGTTACCCAACCTGGTGGGACTAGAGGGAGGCATTGTTCGCCTCCTGCTCACTGGTGTGGTGTTGTGTATCGTTACTCTCCTTTTGTTTGCTTGCTGTAAAGCACTCCTACATAGAATTTATACCTCCCATTCCCCAGGAAATCCTGCTATACTCCCTCATTAATGACCCCAGCTCCCTAGAGCTTAATCGCTTTTTGTCCTCAAAGTATGAGAAAACTCAGCCAAAAGTTTGTTGAGTATTCTCAAAGGAGGGAGTTGTTGGTGTCACTAGGCATAAATCTAGGCCTCAGTGAACCAAAGCTCCTCCATGTTGAACTCCATTTGATCTAGAAAGCTAGCAGCTGTGAAATTAAATGTGTAACAGTAAGTTATCAGTTGCAGCACAGCTAAAACCGGTCTAAAGCAGTAGTGATAAGGCCTGTGCACCTTTAGCAGAAGGACAAGATAACTGCAGAAGGAAAACTTACTAATGAGCTGCCGTGGCCAAGATTATTTAATGCACCTGCGCTTACGTAACTGCTACAGGGGGAGGAAGGAGGAGGAGGAGAGGGGGGAGATAGAAGAAAGAGGGGAAAAAAACTTATAAAAAGGGAAAAGCCGCTTGTGTAGTGGTGCATGATTTGAGGCGTTCGTCTCCTTGCACTGCTTTGAGGTCTCAAATAAACTTTGCTTGCTTCTCCACCCTGGTGTGTGTTCATTGGCGCTTCGCACTCTGGGCAACGAACCACTGTTGCTTGCCTCGGGCACCCTCTGTGTCGGCAACACATCTGTCTGGCTCCATGCCTGTAGGATGTGCAACAAGGCCCGGTCCCGGCCCCAAAGAGCTGTGTGATCATACAGAACTGCTCTCAGCTGGGCTGGGTAACCCTTGTTCCCCCCACACCGCCCATGCTGCGGCCTGTAGGTCCCTTAAACAGGGCTGGACAAGATGGGCAGAATTACTTTGCTTGCCAAGTCCTGTCACGTTGATGTAATACAAAAAGCAGCCTCTAGGTGGCGAGTAGCCGCTTCATAGTTAAGGTTGCAACAGGGTTTGTGTTCAAACCCTAATTGTGAAAGTTCTGTGAAATGCTCCTCCGCAGTCAGATGGGGCTGCAAACCACCCTGCTAGTTTGGGCCCAGGACGGAGTTTGTGATACGCATTTTTGGTCCAGTGGTTTCTGAGTTCCCCCGATGCTCCCATGGCCTATGTTAAACATTTCACCTTTCTTACCACTCTCTTTGCAGGGGGTGGTAGAGCTGTGGTCAGTTCCACTCACACCTCCTGCCAAGATGTGAGCCAGCTCCAAACCAACCCCAGTCATGCAGCAGTGACTGGACTTTGGGGGTGATGCTGCAGAGCCATGTGTGGGGAGAGAGAGACTGAAACCTGCATCCACAAAATACCCTGTTGCCTAGGAGAAGGTGCACTGGGCTGGGGGCCAGCAGACAATGAGTTCAAAACTCCTCTTCTGACCACTGCTGTTAATAACTCTTCACAGCTCTTATTATTGACCAAAGTTGCCTCATTCTGCCCTGGGGGAAAGGGAGCCCTGCAACCCTATCCTGCTGGGAGGCAATCCAGTTAAGGGCACGGTTAAGCCTGCAGCCTTCGCTCCAGATTGACCAAACTTTCTGTATGAATAGCCGTGAATCAGTTTTCATTTCATAGTCAAGTGGGCAAGATGTGGAGGTGGGGGGCAGGGATTTGCTGGCCAGTCCTAAATTCGCAAGTGCAATGAAAGGCACTAGGGGAGGTGCTGGACATCAATGAAGTCCAGTTAAAGACTCTGATTGTGATTTGTAGTGTTAAGTAAAATCTAGCCAGTGCTGCCTGCTCAGAAGACACCAGGATTCGGAAGTTGTAGGTCAGCATCAGGGGAATAGTGTGTGGGGGGGGACAGCCCAGGGCTGTGGGTGGGGGTTTGGGTGGCATCAGTAGAACTGTAGGTGGAACCCAGGGATGGGATAGCTGGGGCTGTGAGTCGGGCTTGAGGGGCACTGGCAGAGCTGTGAGTATGGGGAGTCCAGCACTGGGATAGCAGGGGGGGGGTCGGGATTGAGGGGCAACGGCAAAGCTGCAGGTGGGGGAACCCAGAATTGGGACAGCAAGGGCTGTAGGTCAGGGTTGAGGGGCACTGGCAGAGCTGTGAGTATGGGGAGTCCAGCACTGGGATAGCGGGGGGGGGTCGGGATTGAGGGGCAACGGCAAAGCTGCAGGTGGGGGAACCCAGAATTGGGATAGCAAGGGCTGTAGGTCAGGATTGAGGGGCACTGGCAGAGCTGTGGGAGCCCAGGGCTGGGGGAGGAGGCGGGCTGTGGATCAGGGTTGAGGGGCACTGGCAGAGCTGTGGGAGCCCAGGGCTGGGGGAGGAGGCGGGCTGTGGATCAGGGTTGAGGGGCACTGGCAGAGCTGTGGGAGCCCAGGGCTGGGGGAGGAGGCGGGCTGTGGATCAGGGTTGAGGGGCACTGGCAGAGCTGTGGGAGCCCAGGGCTGGGGGAGGAGGGGGGCTGTGGGTCAGGGTTGAGGGGCACTGGCAGAGCTGTGGGAGCCCAGGGTTGGGGGAAGAGAGGGGCTGTGGATCAGGGTTGAGGGGCACTGGCAGAGCTGTGGGAGTCCAAGGCTGGGGGAGGAGGGGGGCTGTGGGTCAGGGTTGAGGGGCACTGGCAGAGCTGGGGGTGTTGAGACAGTAGGGGGTTGGTGGTTCAGAACAAGGGGCACCAGAAGGGCAGTGTGTGTGTTAAGGTGTGCGGAGAGCCCAGGGCTGCGATACCTGGGGCTGCGGGTGGGGATTGAGAGGCATATGCAGAACTGGAGTGGTGGGGGGGCTGTGGTTTGAAATTGAGCGGAACTGGCAGATCTGTATTAGTGAAGCTTTTGTGGCACCCACTAGCATGATTTGGCTGCAACCTGTTACAGGATTTAAGTATAAAATAGCATTCACCACTATATATATATTTAAAAAGAGAAACTGAAGTTAACTGAGTGACAACGCAGGCAGCTGAGAGGCAAATTATTTTTTCCTTTTAATCTTTGCATGAATTTCCGCACTCGTGATCTGCACTTGCCTTTGAAAGGAGAGGAGAATTTCTGATTGTGTTTCAGCATTTCCCACCTACTGATCTAACACTAACTACAAAGCAGACGCTGGTGCTGGAGCAGCCCTACAGGGGAGTTTAATTGCCCGAATCTTGGGGACGGGAAGAAATCTCTGGCTTGTATTGAGGCTAGAAAACTGCGCGTTCTCTGGGGACGGGGCAGTCTGGAGGGGATGAGCCTTTGGTTTGTCAGTGCAGGTTCTTCTAGACATCCCGCGCCCAGTGGTGTCTGTGGGGTCATCCTGTCTGAGATCCTGTTCACAGAACTGGGGAAGAGGGGGAGGGGAGACCAGCTGTTTATTGGTACTTGTTTCTCTGTCTGTTCTGCATCCCTTGCAAACATTTGCCTGCAGGCTCCATATGTTGCCAAGGGTTAAGTACATGTAGGATGGGGTGGGGGGAGGAAGGAGAGTGGGGAGGGGAGCTCTCAGTATAACAGATAGATCACATCAAGGGGATATTGCTGGCCTCTCCCCTAATATATTTCTATAAATCAAGTGGCCTGTCTGTGCCCAGTTTAGCGAGGCAGCAGCGCTCCACTCCCCTGCGCTGCACAGTACTTACAGCTCCTGCCTTCCTGCCCTCGTGTCCCTGGTTCCTTGCTACCAGTCTTTGCTGAGTCTGCCTCCTCCTTGCTGCACGGCTGGCTCCTGACAGCTCCGGGAGATGCTCTGCACTTGGCCGTTTTCTTTCTTTTCTGAAATATCCCCTTCTTCCTCGCATAGGGACCAGTTTAGTGTATTTTCTGCTGGAAGTTGATTTCCTCAAAGCTTGGGGTGATGCTCAGAGTTCGGGAGTGTGGCGGTGGGAGGTACTTGGACCGGGAATCATCGGCTGTATTAAAATGGCGCCTCCTCAAGGACTGAATTTTCATCAGGGCTGTGGGTTCGGCCTCCCTTCTTTGGAGGCAGAGTTTGTAGGCACAGACCGGAATGGGACGCGCCAATGGGAGCGTGGTGTCCCTCACTCACTCAGAAGTCCCAGGCATTTGGGTTTGCACCCCCCCATCACTGCCCCCAGAAGGGCCCATTATGAGCAGAAGGCCTCAGAACTCCCCCCAGCAATCCCGACTGTGACAAATATTTCCTCTGCATCTGCAGCTGGGGGACTGCATAGGGGGGCTGTATTCCTGGGTGATCCATGCCTAAGAGCTAAAGGGTTGAGACCTCTGTTCCCATGGACCTTTCCCCCTTTCCTGGAGGCAGGCCAGGGCATGGCTGGTGCAAGGTCTCCTGGATCCTTCTCTTCGGGGCCATGCCCCACTTTGCTGTGCATGTGACCTCTCTCCCTGTCCTCCGAATGGCTGTTATTGCCCCCTTGGGAAGGGCTTTGAGATCAGAGGTGGAAAGAAGCTACACTGGACCAGACTTTCAAAAGTGCTCAGTTTCTATTGTTCTGAACTGGGAGATGGGGGAGGGGGAGTTCTCCATTGTTCGAATGGTGGAGGAAGTGTTCTCCATTGTTCTGAATGGCGGGGGAGGAGTTCTCCACGTGAGTGTGCTGTGAATATTCAGGTGCCAGCAATGGGAGGGAACATGTGAGGGATCTTCCATCCCAACCGGCCTGTCTCTGGGTGTCAGCGTGGCATGACCCCCTCAGCTCTCAGAGGCCCTGACCATCTGTGGGCTGCTTTGCTGATCCGCTGGGCAGTCGCTTCTCTGCCAGACCCATGCTGCCTCCCCACCTCTCGCCTGGCGATGGCATCATGGCTCCCAACTTCTCTGAAACCCCTTCCCGGTGCCGTCTTCCCACGGTGGGCTGGCTGGGCTGCCAGGGTGAGGAGCTGGGGGTGGGATGGAGGGGATTCTGCGCAGCTGGGCCAGCAGAGTGCTAGACCCAGTGCTGCTGCTCTGTCTCTACTTTCTCTCTTCTCCGTGTGGCTGTTGGGATGAGAACTCCTGTTTAAACCATGCTCACTGAATGCCCAGCAGTCTGCTGGCCCATGCTGCCAGGGGGACTGGCCATCTGGGGGTGCCCACTTGCCCATTACCCCCCACACCCGGTGCACCCCCATGTCTAGGGAGGCAGCTCTGGGGTCTACTGACCCGTGTTAGCAAACAGTCCCTGGAGGAGCTGGGGCAGGTGATTCCTGGCCTGCACCCTGCCCCGGTCACTCCATTGCTGGCTGCTCTGGGGAGGAGCTGGGCGCTTCTGGCAGAGGGGTGTGGCTGTGTGCTGAGATGCACATTTTGAAGCTCTTCTCTTGCTGAGTTTGGATTTAAATGAGGGCTGGAGGAGGGAGTGACCCACAGCAGATGGCAGCATGTATGATGGGGGAGGGGCATGTGTGTCTGTCTGTGTGAAGCTGTCTGGTTTTATGCAATTTGCTAAGTGCTGAGAGATTAAGTAAAACAATAGCCAGCCCCACACAGAGATACCAACTGCTCCCACCTGAGGGTTTGGGAATGGATTGACACCAGCTACCTGCTGGCTGGCCTGGTATCAAGAAGAGGGTCGCTGAAATCTGTGCTAGAGACCGCACTGCCTGGGACTGCCTGCCCATGGGGCTGCTCTGATGCATCCCTGCAGGCTTTCCAGTCACAAGTTACCTCCTCGGGGCAAACTTGCCCCTGTCAAGTGGGCTTGGCTGTTTGGTGGCCTTGTGCCCCGGCTGATATCAGACCCACCCCTGGGCCGGCACCAGCGACGGGGGCTGCTTTCCACCCTGGGATATTTTTGAGAATTCAGTGTTTCTCCCTGTCTCAAACTGGGACAAAATGTACAAATCTTGAAAATATTTGCAAACCAACCCTCCATTCACCCAAAAGAATTCCCATTTGAGTGAATGGAAATGTTTTGTTTTGATTTCAATCTTTTTTGTCTAACAAGCCTAAATTTCAGAACAAAATGTCATTTTGAATCAGGAAAGCTCAGATTTTCTGTTTAGAAAATGTCAAATTGAAACATTTTAACAATGTCAAAACTCTTTTCCCATCTCTCTGAGGAGGAAGGTTAATCAGATCCGACCCTGTTTCACCAACAGTTTTGGTTTCAACCAACCAACAATTTTAAATTAAAAACATTTGACTGCAAAATTCACACGCAGCTCTAGCAGCGACTCTATGGAGTGGGACCCCTGTGCTCCCATTGCCTTGGCAGGACAGAGCTGCTGGTGAAATGGCTGGGCTGAAACCACTGCTGGTGACCTGGGGGGGTGGAGGAGGGAGAGGACCTGGATGCATTGCAAACAGAAAAGATTCAGTGGAAGAGCTGGTGGACACATTCTGGCTGACATGAGTTGTGCTGTGAAAGGCCATTCACTTTATGCAGAGCCCTCTTGCCCAGCTTGGCACCCAGAGTGCGTCAGAGGTGGTGCTGCTTCCTGAGATCATGAAAACAAGTGTGTGGTGCTTTTCCCTGGCTTTTTCCTCCTGTTAGCCCAGTCAGAGCAGCCTAGCCCAGGGGCGGGAGGCGAGTGGGCAGCCATCGTCTCTTCCTCCTTTTGCATCTTCCCCTGAAGGTGATTGGCCTGAACTGGTGTCTAGGACGGGATTTGGCCTGTGGAGCCGTTATTCCTGGTGGGGAGAGAGCCCAGTGCCTCTCACCTCCCTGGCCAGGTTTGCAGGGCTGGTAGGTGGAACCTCCCCTTCTCTCTGGCAAGGGAAGCATGTGTGCCCACAAGGGGATAGAGCCTCCTCCCAAGGTCATTTTCACAGTCGTGCAGTCTGCAGAGCAGAGCCGCACTCAAAAGCTTCCCAGAGCTTTGAAATCGGCATCTCCATGTTAGGCCTGAATAAAGATATAGCAGACAAAACCAGGTATGCCAACCTGACCAAAGTCAGGCTAACAGAGGTTTGTGGGTAATCCCTGAGTGGAAAACACTGAGAAGCAGCAGCATGTCTCACAAGCGCTGGGAAAAAGTGAGATAAGAGAGAAGCTGCATTCCTGGCATAGTACCAGATGTGCTGTGTTCGGGCAGCTCCTTCGAAGAACTGATAAGAGTCCTCGTTTCCCAGCCTCCTTGTTTTCGCTCCCTGGTTTTGTTCTTTGTTTGTTTTGAACTCCCCTACATTTCTAACTTTAGGCATGCATGTATACTAAAGGTGTCTAGTTTCTAGTTGTTAGAAGAAGGGGGTGGGTTGCTCCAGTGAATAATTTATGACGCGACGGAACTGTCTATATAGGCTTATACTAAGATGTAAAGAGCAGGCTGGTTCTCTCTGGAGACGAGCTGCTCTCTATTGATGCGTGCACTTGTCAATAAAGAGCTTTTGATCGGACCTTGCTGGTGTTGCCTGTCTCTCTCGCGGTCAGACAACGAACTTTGCCGTCTGGGGTAGAGTCCCTGACATCTTTGGCGACTCCGCCGGGACCCGTCTGACTCTCCGGCGGGGGATCGGACCCTGAGGCAACGCAGCGCGCATCCTCCAGTTTAGAGGAGCCTTGCCTGGTGATCTGATCTCTGCGTTGGCGATAAGGCGTGTTCTGTGAACCAGCTGAAACTCGTAGAAATCCAGCAACATCCACCTACCCGTTGAGTAGGGTCCAGGTTGTCGGGGTTAGAGTCCCTGACTACTTAGGTCTGGGTTAGAGTCCCAGTCCAGGTCTGGGTTAGAGTCCCAGTCCAGGTTTGCGCAGGATCCAAGTTGTCTGGGTTTGAGTCCCAGTCCAGGTATTCAAGTCCCTGGAGAGGTAAGTGAGAGCTCGACGTGGGGAGGTGGGGGTTAGAGTCCCTTTACCTCGACGCAGGGAAGAGGGGTTAGAGTCCCTTCATTAAAATGGGACAAGTTGGCAATAAGTGCCCGGGGGACGCCCCGTTGTCTCTGATACTTAGAGATTGGAAAGAGATTTCTGAGACAGCTGGTCTAGTTAAATTTAAGATGAGAAATCTGTGTTGGATCCAATGGCCATCATTTACCTTTCATTTGCCCCTGACTAGAGACTGGCCGGAGGGTGAAACCTTTTCCACAGATAGGATGAACTCCTTAAGGGATGTTTTGGTTGATCTTAGGCCGGAACAAATGGATTACTTGTTTGTATGGTATAATTATAAACCCATGGAGGGACGGGTAGCTTTTGAAGCTGTTTGTATGGAGAGCTCTTGTAAAAAAATCACCCACCATATGCACCAGAGCCGCACCGGGAGGAGGACAATTTTGTTCCTGTTCTTCCCCGTCTGATGGAGTGCAAGGATTCAAAAGCAGGTTAGGGACAGTTCAGGGACAGAGGAGAATCAAGGGGGAGCTCAGAGTGATGTTCCCTCATCTTCAGAGGAATCAGGCAGCCTCACCCCCTCTGTGCAGCCTCCAGCCAGCCTTTTGCAAACTTGGTCAGGGACTGCTTTTCAAACACCCCCAATATTACAGCAGCCCTTGTCCTTGCCCTTGTGGACCCCCACTAGGTTACTTAACTCCATGAGGGAGAATGTTTCTGAGACACCTCTGATATTACAATCCTCATTGAGAATTTATCTGGTTCTACTGGTTGCTGGGGAACATGAGATGGTTTTACCCATACCCTGTTTGCAACTTCAAATTTGTTTAACTGGCAGTGCATTATGCCTCACTTATGAGACAATCCTGAGGCAGTGGAAAGAATGTTCTGCACAATCTTTTTCACTCATGTGCCCACTTGGGCAAATGTAAATCAGTTATTAGATACTCTCATGACAGAAGATGAAAGACAAAAAGTAAAAGAAAAATCTGCAGCTCATTTGAATGCACCTTGGCTAATTACTGACCCTAACTGGAATCCCAATAATCCAGCTCAAAAGACAAAGTTGGATGGATTTTTTAAAAGCTGTTTTGAATGGTATTAGAGATGCAGGGGAGGCTACTCCAAATTGGAGCAAGGTGACTGCTTGTGTTCAGCATCCAGATAAGCACCTCTCTGACTTTTGTGCTCGACTGATTTGTGAAGTTAAAAAGCATGGGAATTTAAATCCTGAAACTGATCATGGAAAGGAGATGGTTAAAATGGTTTTCATGTCACAATGTGCAAAGGATATTGCAAAGAGATTTAGAGAGCATCCAGATGGTACGCAAGGGAAAAGTTTGTCTAAAGTAGTTAGCATTGCTACTAGAATGTTTAATGGGAAAGAGAAAAAAGAAAGAAAAAGACATAAGGAACGGGTTAATTTAAAAATCATCTTGGCCCCGGGATGGAAGGAGGGGGTTGCTCTGCGTTCAGGGTCAGGAATCGGCGTGGACTGTGCTTGGTGCAGGGAGGGGCTGCTTTCAGCCCCAGCTGGCTGTGAAGGAAAAAATATAGACAGAGGCGAAGCAAAGGAAATACAAGTTACAGAACTGAAATTACATTTGCAAAGCTTAACTGTCCAGTAAGATCCAACAGTGTGCCTTTGTGACCCTGGAGTCGGTGTGGCTTGGTGACACCAAAGAAGCCACAGGCAGCCGACCTGGACTGGAACCTCTGAAAGAGACGCCGCAGGAGATTCCAGGGTGTAAAAGAACAGCCCTCCCAAGAGCAGAAGCATGTTGGAAATTCTGGACAAGCTGTATACAGGATAATCTCCCTTCCACCTCTCCCCCTCCTCTGAACATTATACACAGAAGTGGCCAGTCTGGACGTACGTGTGTAAGTATGAAAGGAGCTTCGGGCTTGGGGCATTAATATTTTCCTGAGTAATGTGAGAGCGTTCCCAACACTCTCCGTTGTTGTTTTATTATTTTATAAATGAAGCTTTAAAATTCAGTTATATGGTGTGTTTTCTTTATCTTCCCCCAACGATCCTGTAGTGTCAGCCTGATCATCTGACATGAGGGATAGATTGGTAACAGAAATTTGTCACGGTTTGGTGAGCAATTAAGAAGGGGGGAGCCCTGCAGAATTTACACCATCTATTTGTTTTACCCTTGTTATTTTGTGTTTGCTTTGCTTGGTACTGTTGGTGTTATACGCTGAGAACTGCATGAGTAAAAGTAAGTCCTAATAGGATAAGGAAACACTATTTGGTTCTGGTTCTGTTCTATTTAACCAGTTACTGTTGTTGTTTTTTTTTCTCTGTTCATTTGGGTGTTAGGAGTGTGGGCGGAACTGAACCTCTCGTTCGTAATTCCTCGGAGTGGAAGCCATGTGTGCGAGAGAGTTCTGAGGTGGAATTAAGATCCTTCTGTCCCGTCTCCTGTAGCAGTCAGTGTATAGAAGTAGGAAAGTCTGGCTTAAATTGTAATTCCCTCTGCGCTCTGTGTAATTCTCTTTTCTGTTTAAGTGTCAAACAGATGAATGAGTCTCTGGGTAAACCCTCTAAGAATAGTCCTTCAAATTATATGTTAAGTAAATGGCCTTTGCCATTTGTCTTCATCCAGGTGGCAAGCCTCATGAAGGAGGACTCGGGTAGTCTTGTAAGTAAGAATGTCTAAGGCAAGAGACCAGGAGGGGTGGGGGCTAGTTGAGAAGCCCACCCTCCTAGCTAAACTGGTAGTGGAACAAGTTGGTGCCTATGGAAGGGACGGTTCCGTGAGAAAAGCAGGATCGGGCCCAGGTGGGCAGGCAACAGACAGAGAGATTGGAAAACAGGTTGGAAAACTTTAAGGGTGTAGTGGAAGGAAGGAGTAAGTAAGTGTAAGCATGGGGATTTCAAATACCCAGGACTTACTTGGAATGGTGATTTGAGTTGATAAAAGTGGCTGTTGGGAGACAAGCAAGTGATTTAAGGGAAAGTGAGAAGTTAACTCTGTAGTTGCTGGAGGAAACAGCAGTTGAACTTTGTAAAAATGCTAAAGAGAAAAGTTCTTGGTGTCTTTGAAATGTTTGTAAATAAATTGAGGCAAAGAAATTGTTAATTGCAATCATTTAGAATTTAGTTAAATTAGCTGAAGAATGTATATAGTGCTATGTAATTGAAATTTTATTAGGCTGTAAGGGCACTATAAGTAGTGATGTTTTCTTTCAGTGTTTGAAAGCAAGAGTTAAAAGTAAAAAGCAAGCCAGAAAGCATCTGTATTCATGCAAATTATCTAACTGATAAGGTAGGAGCCACTGAAACCTGGGCTGCCTATGAAACACATAAAATATGGGATAATTCCTCTGTTTTTCCTGAAATCAACAAGGGTATTTGTCTATTTTAAGCAATGATTGTCTGCCCAGAAGGGGTAGACCTCTGTTTTTTTTTTGTCTTTCAGATAATCAGAGAAAACTGATGCCAGCTAAACAGCATTCAACGTACCATGCATTTACTGGCACAATAGAAATTATGTTTTGTGTTCTATGTTCTGTCTTGTGGTGTTAGTCTTGTGGCCGGAATTTTTGTGTTTAATATTTTTATAAAATAATCTAGTTTAAAATCAAACAAAAAGGTTAAATTAAAATGCAGATACTTGTTTTGTTCAACTTGGAATACAAAGTGTTTAGATAACTCAGGAGAATGTGATATACTAAAGTCTAATGCATTTCCTTAAGTAAGGAAAAGAAACTTTATTGGTCAAATTGTTAATTGCAAAAATTGTTGTTAAAATTTGCATACCAACAGTCTTTGAAAGCAAAGACATGAAAAGTTAACCCACTCCCCATATTGTACATGGGATCTTTCTGGCTACCTCAGATTTCTAGCCAGAGGGCTGGGGATGGTGGAAGGCTATTGGACTAGAGGTTGTATTGAGTGAACTCCTCAAAGTGGGTGTGCTTGTCCTGGCTTGTTGCTCGAAAGCTCTGTAATAAGGTTATTTTAGTAAAAGGTTATGTGTGGCATATATTGAATAATAAGACTAATGTACTGTATAATGACAATGTGTAGGTGTTCATTGTTGGGAAAAAGGTGTATAAGTAAAAAGTGAAAGTTTCCTTTGCAGGTTAAAAGAAGCCAGGAAGGAAAGAAGGACAAAGAACAAAATGAATTAACTGAAAAAAATAAAATCAAATAAAATAAAATAGCAAGCTCAGGCTATAGATAAGACACTGACTCCATTCAAGGACACTGCTCACAGTTAAGACTTGGTTAACAACCAGGAAAAGGAGAGCTTGAATTTGCCCATGCAGCTATGAGATCTGAAAAAACACTGCCAGGCACTAATGAAATGTGTTAAGTTTCTTTTCTCACAGGTAAGGAATCGCTACCCAAAGACCCTAGCAGCCCTGCCACTCCTTACAACCAGGAGACGGGATTGATGTAAAGGTCCACCAACGAAAGACTGCCTTGGCTCCATGCTGGAAAGGCTCTTAAGTCCTGATGACTACCAACACCGCTGTGAAGTGCCAAAGACTGACTGCTTGGACCCAAGATTCTCAGTGCAAAAAGACCCCTCCACATTGGGAGAATTCTCCTACTGATGATTAGCCTATTTCACCTTCTAGCTCCACTGTGCCTTCTGGACAGCAGGGAAAAAGTACAAGGTGAAGTGCTAGCAACCTCTCCCTTATCCACTGACAGATCTACTGTGTCTTTGAATTTTTCTAGAAAAAGCAAAACCATTACAGGGTGATGTGCTAGTAACCTCTCCCCTATATGATGCTGCACCAAGACTGTTTTGGGAAAGAAGAAGGAACACTCACTCCACTGAAATTGCTAAAGTCCAGGAATTCCTGACTAGAAAGGGCATTAAGAACTGACCCCGGTGAAGAAACAAAGAATTGTACACTGGCAGAAAAAATTTGTGGGACCCATGCTTGGGAATGTGGTATTGATTGGATTTTGGGGTTTATTCTACAGGCTGTGCCCTGTGTTCTGGATAAATTCTTCAGCATGTATTGCTCTCTCTAATTGGATTTTAAATAACAAGTACCCGAAGAGTTTGTTCTGCCACTGGAAATTTTACCTGTATTGAAACCATTCCAGTGACTAATAATGTAACCCCCTCCTATGCTATTAATGTCAATGCCTTTTAAAAGTACCTGAAAATAGTTAAATAACAAATGTAATATAGTACTACACCAAGGAAAGATGGTATTAAATATCACTGAGGCTGGGAAGGCATTGCAGTGGGATCTAGTATGTTTGGAGATTCAGAATTTTCTGAATGACCAGCTGATGGCCATTTGGAGTGATCTTGAGTACCAGACTTGGCCCACTGCCCTTACAGACACATCAGGAGTACCATCTGATCTGTGGTCATGGAGATATACTAAAGACTTTCTGGGTGGAAGTGTAAACATTTACAGTGCTCCTTCCAAGCATTTGGACCGGGGGGTGTGGGCTTCCACATACCGAATCCTGACGGGTCCATGGGGAGGATGCACATGGGACTGGATTATTCACCGAAACATCTGGGAAATTAGACCACTTGGTATACCTAACTGATTTATAGTCAGTGCCCCAATCCCTTAGTTGTCAGACAAACAGGATTCCACTCTTTTGTCCGTGCACTCATTCCTGGATTGTGGGTGGCTAAGCTCAAGAGAACAGTTGTAAATATTTCCGCAGAGCTTGAAAAAAAACAGCTAATGCATTAATAGACGCTTTCCAAAAGTTGCAACGAAAGACTGATGAAGTAGCAGAAGTAACTTTGCAAAATAGACGTGTGCTAAATGCCATGAATGCTGAATTAGGGAGGGGCTTGTTATCGCATTGGGGAAAAATGTTGCTTTGCTGTTAATCACTCTGGCTTAATTGACAAAGATTTACAAGCTATTAAGAATGTTGCTGTTGTTTTCCATGCTATATCTCTTGATCACACTTTAAGTTTTAAGGACCTCCACTCAGACCTTGGGTCATGGTTTACTAGCCTCCCCCGTACAATTGTTAAATGGATATGTGTCCCAAGAGTCCCATTATGGTCCTCTAGGGACAAAGGGGGGATTGTTAGGCCTGAATAAAGATATAGCAGACAAAACCAGGTATGCCAACCTGACCAAAGTCAGGCTAACAGAGGTTTGTGGGTAATCCCTGAGTGGAAAACACTGAGAAGCAGCAGCATGTCTCACAAGCGCTGGGAAAAAGTGAGATAAGAGAGAAGCTGCATTCCTGGCATAGTACCAGATGTGCTGTGTTCGGGCAGCTCCTTCGAAGAACTGATAAGAGTCCTCGTTTCCCAGCCTCCTTGTTTTCGCTCCCTGGTTTTGTTCTTTGTTTGTTTTGAACTCCCCTACATTTCTAACTTTAGGCATGCATGTATACTAAAGGTGTCTAGTTTCTAGTTGTTAGAAGAAGGGGGTGGGTTGCTCCAGTGAATAATTTATGACGCGACGGAACTGTCTATATAGGCTTATACTAAGATGTAAAGAGCAGGCTGGTTCTCTCTGGAGACGAGCTGCTCTCTATTGATGCGTGCACTTGTCAATAAAGAGCTTTTGATCGGACCTTGCTGGTGTTGCCTGTCTCTCTCGCGGTCAGACAATGAACTTTGCCGTCTGGGGTAGAGTCCCTGACATCCATTTCCTTGCCGGCCCCGTCCCGCCTGTCTCACTCGTCCCTTGAATCACTGCTTGCAATCGGGGACGAACAAGGAGAAAGGAGAATTGGGAATGGACACATGTTGTGGCCAGAGGCCTTATAGGGCCTGGATGTGGTCCAGAGAAAGGGTCTGGGGATTCCGCAGCCTGCAGTTATAACACTGGGTGTGCTGCCTCCTAGCTACGTCCATCAGAACCCCAAGGCTTGATTGGCCAAGTGCCCCCAGCTCCAGCAGGGCCAGCGGGGACAGTGAGTGCTTGCACCTTTGGAAATGACACTCTAAGTGAATATATGGGTGGGGATGTGGCAGGTTCTAGGCTGGTGCTGAGCTACTACCTGGACAATATCGGCTCTCTATCCTTGGGCTCTACAAAGGAGGAGGGAATGGTTAGCCCCCTGGGATGGATAGAGAAACTGAGGCACAGAGAGGCAAAGGGACTTGCCCAAGGTTGCCAAGCAGACTAGTGGCAGAGCTGGTACTAGAAGGCAGGTCTCCTGAGTCCCAGTCCAGTGTTCTTTCCATTTGGCCACACCACCTTCCTTGGCCTGCTAGTACCATTGCTGACCTCTGGACCTGCCTGGCCGCCTTTAACCTTGCTGGCTATGTACTGAGCCTATCGCACCTGCTGCTCCCATGGGTACTCAGCTGATTCTTTGGCTTGGTGGAGCCTTGGCAGGTCAGATGCCCCTTCCCAAGCAGTTCAGCCCTAGGTTTCTGCATGTCCAGAGCAGCCAGGACCATCTCTCTGGTGTTTCTAGCAGGGGGCACCAACTGGAGACAAACCTGCCCCCATCTTTCCCCACAAGCGCATAACCCTGCGAGGAGTTGGAGTTTGAGACGGGCAGCCTGGGTTCCATGCTCAGCTCTGCCACCGATTTAGTGATGGGCCTGATATGGCTCCCACTGAGCCCACGGGGAGCTGGAGGAGCCAGGGATGGAGTTTTGGGCAGGTTCCTTCCCCATCTGTAAAATGGGGCTCTTGACACACACACACACACACACCCCTAATACCTGTGAAGTACTGGGGAAAGGCTGAGGGGACATTTTCCACCTGCCTGTTCATCGGAGATTCCCCCCTGCTTGGAGAGAGATGCGTGTACAACAATAGATCCTGGATGAGAACTCCCATGCAGGCTGGAGAGGGAACAAATAATAAGCCAAGGCAACGTTTCCCGAACAATGCACCCTCCTTGTTAGGCAACTCCCCTGCAGAGACCGCGGGAGATCTCCCCTGCACGCTGAAGGCTCCTCCAGGACTAGGACACATGACCAGCGAGGTGCACCTGTCTGCAGAATTCCCTTGGTGCCAGGAGCAGCGCCAGGGTTTTTTTGGTGCCCTAGGTGGGGGTCCTTCCGCGCTCTGGGTCTTCCGGCAGCAATTCTGCAGCAGATCCGGAGCGAGTGAAGGACCCGCCGCAGAATTGCCACCGAAGACCTGGAGCACGGAAGGACCCCCTGCTGCCAAATTGCTGCCGAGAGTGGCAAAATGCCACCCCCCCCCAAATCCCAGTGCTCTAGGCGACCACCAAGGTCACCTAAATGGAAGCGCCAGCCCTGCTTGGGGCTCCATGCAGTGCAGGGGGCTACAGGATCAGAGCTGCCACCTCCAGAGTAACTGTCACTGCGATGGAGGAAGTAGAATGGGTGCAAAGTCTCTGTGTCAGATCGCAAGGCACCTGCTTAGATTATATTAACAAAATGCCCAGCCTGAGCAAAGGGACTGGCGAAAGGGAAGAGTGGGGCTGGTTGGAAATAGAACATATGCTCCTGATTGGCTGCTTCATGATGGAGAAAAGTGACAGGTCAGTTTATATAGACGTGAGCTCTTTGGCACACGGAGCAACTCTGTGTTCTGCGTTTGTGCAGCACCTGGCACCATCTGGGGCCTGGTCCATGAGTGGGGCTTCTAGCAGCTACAGTTATACAAATAAATAATAATATAGAACTTGCCTGTCACGTTTCTCCATCCTGAAGCAGCAAGTAAGTACATGAAGTACACATTGACATGTGGGTGTTTTCTGCTTGTTCTTCTTTCTTTAGAAATACAAGGTGCTAGTCGATCCTGGATCTGCTAGAGGATCCATTGGAAGTCTCATCGCTGTGGATTGTGAGCTGTGTAAAGGAAGGGGAGGGTGGGTTTAATCTTTAACAAAAACCTCTTTTCTCCTACCTGTTTCTCAGCCATTTGAATTAAATTAATAATAATGACCCACAACCAAACCCTGATCCAAAGATTTATAAAGAGAATAAAATAATAAAACTTGTCCTCTGAAATACCAGGGTTTTTTCTGATGTGTCTTATCACCTGTCGAGCTTTTCATGAAAAATGTGACCTGAACTTCAACATGGGTGAGGGATCAAGTATCAGAGGGGTAGCCGTGTTAGTCTGGATCTGTAAAAGCAGCAAAGAATCCTGTGGCACCAGAAATACGAGCAGCCCTGGACCGCATAAGAATTGGCGCTGATGATAGTGAGCTAGCCCTAATGGCCACCTTTGGAGAACAGATAGGCAGGTGAAATTTTATTGCCTAAGCCATGGCTTCTACTCAGGACACTAACGAGATCCTGAAAATTATCTCACTCGGTGGGCCCTAATGCAGATTATGGCCGGTATAGTAACCATATCGGCTAATATGGATTTAGATTAATCCCCTTCTCTGTACCATCTGTCAGAGATTGCGCTGCCTCACTACTTCCCTATTACTCAGGCAAGCTTGCCGTTGGCAGGATGGGCACACTGCCACCTTAAGAGAATTAAAAGGGATGGTACAACAGATAACTACCCAGGCCGGACCCAAACCCAATATTAAAAAGGAAAGGGTGGCGTACGTGGCGGCAGTGGAGCCAACGGTCACCTATTCAAATGAAAGTGGCACAAAGGGATTTGCAGGATCCCGTGGAGGGCACTCAAAGTCAAATTCAGGGGAAGGGGGAATAACCAGTCTAGGGGTCGGCTGTACCCAGACCTTCAAAGATCTCAGGTCAGCCGAAAAACAGTTGTCAGCCGGAAAAACCGTCACTGATGTGTGCCGCCCTGGCATGCAAGTTATTATTACAAGTGGGAGGAAATAGACAAAAATGGGAAAAGGCCCCTCGGCCGATATTATAACAGAGATTCTTAGATTACAGGACCAGCGAGGAGTGGTATCAGAAGTAACCACCTCAAGTGCTCCTTTAGATTTTCAGGAATAACTCTTAGGGAAGCCCACTGGACGTGAAATCCCCATTTGGCGTAGGAGCCCAACAGTGGAGGATTATAGGGGAATTAACCTGGGATCCAGGAGGAAGACCCTATATCTATGTCCAGCAGGGAAATCAAGCTCCTGTGATGGCTCTAATTGATACTGGAGCTTCCGTCTCTCTAATTAAAATCGCTCCTCTAGCGGGAACAAAAGGGCAAAATATGATATTTACACTCCTTTCAGGGAAAACCCAGCACCGGACAAGAATGGGTGCAGGTACCATTCTCTGTACAAGGATTCCACACCACTGGGAATCTAATTCAAACAAAACATATGACAGATGCCGTGATCCTGGGCATGGACTGGTTGTTCAAAAATAACATTATTGTTGATCTCCCCAAAGCGCTCTATGGAGACTGGAACCCCCCCCCTTATCTCCCTACAGCAGCCGTGATAAGTTTGTCAGTAACAGGAGTGATAAACTAGTTGCTGCGCTCACAGCAGAAACAGCAGGAGAAGTGTGCGTTTAAATTTCCCACGGTCTGGACCCAGAAGAAAACAGATTGTGTTAAAATGTAAGTGAACTGTTGCCCCCACAGAAGCAATATCGGTATCCCAGGGAAGCAGAAACACAGCTTGTCCAAATCATTCAGGACCTGGAAGAGCAGGGACTAATTAGAAAAACTAACTCCCCTTTTAACTCCTCTATCTGGCCAGTCATGAAGCAGACGGGCAACCTGGAGACTAACCATTGATTATAGAAGAATCAACAAAGGAAGTATACCCATGGCCCCCATCATGGCACTATGACACAGTCATCCAAAGGGTACAAGCCACCTCCAGGTATTTTTCAGTTATAGATCTGGCTAACTGTTTCTTTGCCATCCCATTACATCCTGATTCACAGGACCGATTTGCCTTCACTATCAGAGACCAGCAGTACACATTTTGGCGCCTACCCCAAGGATTCCAAGACTCTCCAGCTATCGCCCACAACATGGTAGATATGCTGGACCAGGTTAAGTCCCTCTGATCAACCACTTGTCTATTCCTATGTGGATGATGTTTTGGTTTTGGCCAGCTCCAGACGCAGGTGCAGAGACTTACAGAGGACGTCCTTGCACTAATCCAGGACACCAGTTTCAAGGTAAGCCTGGAAAAAAGCACAATTGATGCAAACCCAGGTTGTCTACCTAGGTACTATCATTGGCAGGAGGGAAGGCAGGTAGATCAAAGAAAGGTACGGGCTTTATTGAAATGCCAGCCTCTACGGATGTGCACTCCTTAAGGGTTTTGCTGGGCGGATTTAACTTTCTACGACCCCATGTCTACAATATGCAGAAATTACACGTCCTTTGTGGAAACTGCTAAAAAAGAAGACGCACTGGGAATGGGGTCCAGATCAGGAGAATGCCTTATATATCCTGAAGCAAAAAAGCCTTAGAGCCCCTGCTTTACGCTTCCCGGATGAATCCAAAACCATTTGTCATCCGGTTAGCAGCTAATGAGGTGGCCATGGCGGCTACTCTCTTGCAACAAAATGAAAACCAAACATTGGTACCAGTGGCTTATGAGTCTAAAAAACTACAGGGAGCTGAACTAAATTTTGACGCCTGTGAACGTGAATGCCTGACAGCGGTATGGGCCGTTCAGTCTTTTGAGCCGCTTACCGGCAGTGCCCCAATTACGAATAGGAGGCAGGGTGTCTAACACCCGAATGGCACAATGGACTCTAACACTGGTAAAACAGAGGAGTCCGAACTGACACAGTATCTAAACCTGACATGCTGACACATGCTCTTATTGAAAAAGGGGCTAAGCATGTATGTCCAGCAGTCACACTAGAACAAAGAATAGCACAAGCCCAAGCACCCCCCGGAAGACTTGGATACGTGGGTCAGGAGAAAAATATTTGGTTCACGGATGGCAGTTCCATGGTGGTGCATGGTAAAAAGAGAATCAGATATGCAGCCATCAATTTAGAAGAGGAAGTACTGAAGGGGTACTTGGATCATGGCTCAGCACAACATGCTGAACTCCATGCCATATACCAAGTCCTAAAACAGTATGAAACAGAGAACTGCCCCAAGACTGTGCACATCTATGCTGACAGCAATTATTGTGTAAACGGAGTGCAATATTGGATGTTTGATTGGCAGAGGAACAATTGGAAAGCCGCAGACGGGAAAGAGAGAGCATATGTAGATGAATGGAGATGGATTGATGCCTGGGTTACCTCTCATATCAACCAGCTTAAAATCAAACATGTCAAGGCATATGGAAAGGCTCCGCAGCTGAAACAGTATGGAATAACTGTGCTGATGCCACAGCCAGAGATTATGAAGGGATAGCAGCGGTGACCACGAAGGCAGAAAAAGAAGGGTATTAGAAGCAGTCCGCACCCCAGGAAGAACTGAAAGGCAAGAACTGGTGAACATAGCTCATCAGTTCATGCATGACGGAGTGGAAGGAACGCTGGGAAGGTTAAAGCAAGTGGCAGAATGGGAGGGGATGAGAGACGATGTGGATACATGGGTCAGAAATTGTATACAGTGTGCCAAAGATAAAGCTCGTCCTCCACACCAGCCTCAGATGCTACATCAAAGAAGGCTGGGACCCTGGCATAGAATCCAAATTGACTTCATTGATAAATTGCCAAGGAGTCAAGAAGGATTTCGATATTTACTTGGAATTATAGATTCCTTTTCAGGTTGGGTGGAAGCTTCTCCCTACTAGGAACAATAGCGCCCGCACAGCTGCTAAGAAACTATTCTCTGAAGTAGTTTGCAGATATGGGACTCTGAGATTATTGACTCAGACAATGGAGGATTATTTGTGGGAAACATATTTACTCTACTACTTAAAGCATTAGGAGTTTCACACAAACTCCACGTCCCATACAGACCGCAGTCTTCCGGACAAGTAGAGAGAATGAACCGCACTATTAAAGAAGCCCTTAGGAAAGTTGTAGACAACACCGGTAAGAACTGGCTGGAAAAACTGCCGCTAATATTAGCAGCCATTCGCAGCAGTAACAGGCTGAAAAACTAAGATCCAGCCATACCAGATCCTCTGACAGGCAATGAGGTTGGTCATCAACCCAGAACAAGCAGCAGAATCAGAGACTACAACTCATGAGCACTGGCAGTGGTTTAAAGCAGTTGCAGGAAGACAAAGCCACCCTGCAGCATAGAATAAGCCAAGCCATTGAGCTCATGAATACAAAAATGGATCAAAATAAGAATGGGGATTCCCTACTGTGGGAACCAGCGGATCAGGTCATGTATTTAAAGTTGGGCAAAAGGGATCACACACTGGAGTCAAAATGGACCGGTCCCTACTCCATAGTGGACCGCCTCAGCCCTCTCATTTACCGCATAGACAAAAATGGTAAATTAAAGTGGGGTTCATGTTTCACAAATGAAGTTGTTTTGCATAAACTAATTCTATTTTTTTACAACTATATTTCCAGATACAAGACCCCCTGTGGACGCGGTGTATTTTTGTTCCTGCAGGGACTATCGGGCGCGAAATGCGGCTGCTGAGACTGCCAGTTCTAACCCTGTCTCGCTTTTCTCAAAAGGATAGTAAAAGATCAGACGGAACGATGCCTCGCACAAAATGGGACACAGAGCCCACGGCAGTTCTTGGTCTGGATCACAACATTGGCCCTAATCTCAATGATAAAGACACAGCCTGTCCCCAAAGGAAAAATGCACAAATCTCCGCCAATCCCTAACAACGATAGACATGCTTCAACATACCTGGAACAAGGTAAAACAATCCTCACCGCATTGCTGACGACACAGCAACTCACACATATACAACATTCCGTGGACCCCAGTACGACAACCAGATATCACCTACGATGGATCGATTTAACAACTAAATTAAACAATAACACCCTTAGGGGACACTCATATATATGTGGGGATGGGGAACTGGGACTGCAAGCAAATATCATTGGATGGTAGGGGTGCGCACGGAAGGATATGCAGGAGATACCACGATGCTTTCAGACTACCCTTCGCTCCCTTATATATGGACGGTTTCGTGAAATCAGGGACCCTCATAACAGTATCATAGTTTACTGCCCAAACCATGCACATACGATACCATTCCCTGATGGATGTGACTGAAATGGGAGAGAAAGAACATATGTTCATAAAAAAACACCCCATTACCAATGACAAAACCAACCTTATTTAAAATTCAAACTTCTCCAGTGAAAGTCTTTGTGAGCCCCTATTGGTAGAAGTAAAAATTGAATGGATGGACAAGATTAAATGTCCTCAAAAGTTGAACCAAAGTGTAAGACTTTTTTTCCCTCCCAATACTACAACCTGGATTAAGGACACACAAACTGTGCCCCCAATGCACCACATCCCAGAACCAAAAGAGATATTATGGATACTATGCTAGGTGGATTTGAGCAGGAGCAGGACTTGCAAAATCAGGGACTTGGCAACTATTAGACAAAATTAAGCTCCCGGCCCAACTACAGGACAGCCTATACCAAACAAGTACACGCGAATGTAGACTAGTCCAAATTGGCCTGGGTAACCTAAAAGCCAAATGGAATTTATGGCAATGGCTAAATATACCACCTGGTTACTCCATAAGAAAAATCTACAAATTGGAAACCACACAGCTATAGCTATGGGATGCACTGAAATACAGATACATGCCCTATCTACTTTGGAACATGAAATGTTTTGGGTAATTTTGGGTAATATTAAGGTTTTAATAATTGTTAAACCAAAGGAAAAGATCTCTGTTCAATAATTACCAATATACTGGATGCAGTATGTTTCCAGTACTGTAAACCCACACTTGTTAATTGGGGAAATATGTAAAAATAGCACATCAACTAGTCTCTAGAGGCAAAGGTGTGGAAGGTTAGCCCACTCCCCATATTAACCTGGGATCATTCTGGCTGCCTCGGACCTTAAGCCAGTGGCTGGAGAAAAAGGGAAACTATTGGACACTAGAGGTGGTACACAATGGACTCCTCAAAAGTGGATATGCCTCACCTTACCTGTTGCCCCAGAGCCTTGTAGAAAGATGTTTCATTGGGATCAGTATGTGGATGAATTGGATAATGACACCAGGGTATTGTACAATGGGACAATGTGTACGTACCCACTCGTGG